>NC_139687.1:6847823-7155148 GCF_964106915.1 Podarcis gaigeae | reverse complement strand
GTAGGTTTCGCAGTTGAGAATTTCTACAAATGAGGTGTCACTGTTGGAAAAGCTTCACTTTGAATCAGTGCTTGCCCTTCTGGGCTTCAGCTGGAGAACTTAGTCAGGCACTCCCCAAACTCAGCCCTCCAGATATTTTGGGACTACAACTCCCATCATCCCTAGATAACAGGACCAGTGGTCAGGGATGATGGGAGTTGTAGTCCCAAAACATCAGGAGGGCCGAGTTTGGGGATGCTTGATCTTAGTGCTTGTATGGGAGAAGGCACTTCTGAGGTATTCTGGAGACAAAATAATTTAAAGCAGAATAATAAGATTGGTTGTCGTAATCATTTTACCCGTAATGGTGTTGAGTTCAAGATTTGAGATTCTTGGTAAAATGACTAATCAAATGATATGGGGTGGAGTGAAGTGACTCAAAGATCCAGGAAGCCCATGGTTTGCAGAGAGATTCAGTGTAGCTGAAGGTCTGCATTTTGAGCAGTTACAAACCTGAGTGACTTTTGAAGATTGATTTGGAAGACTGATGCTGTCTTTGAGCAACTATAAGCCATATTTGTGTGACCTTCAAAACTTTCTCATAACAAGTTTGGATTTTAGCACGCACATTCAAAATGAATTTATGTAGCAAAACTGCAATGTAAAATGTTTAAAGTGGAATTGATTAATGTTCTCTAAAGTATTTATAAACAATAACTCACTGCTTGCTTGTATTTTATTTTGCCAGTCTTGAAATTACATTGCAAGTGCAACTAAAATTAGGTCAGATACTATTAAAATGGTTAAACTCATAAAGTTGCTGTTCACAGAAGCCACTTATATCCATTGGAGATTTCCCTGAACTGAAGGGAGAGGAACGAGATTTCTAATAATTTCCCCTTTCTACTGCAGTCTGATGTAGCACCATCTATACTTTTCCCAAAGGGCCCGTCAACAACTGTCTGGAACAGAGTTTGGTGTTCATGGAAGCCTCTGCTGGACCCAAGAGCCTTCTATGAATGGAAGAACATTGCTAGATACAGCTCATAGTAAAGTCAAAGCAGTGCAGTCTATCTGTCAAATCACATGGGCCTCCTGTGCAGCTCATTGGTTGTGTAGGAGAGGAACAACACCAAGACAGAACTAGGTCCAAGGTACACCAAAAAATGTGGTTTCTTGGGCCCACTGTGTTTTGAATGGGGGAAACATGGGGAAATTGCCTTCCATGTTTTTTACCACAAAGTAATTTTGAGGAGCAGGAAGAAAAAAAAAGAAGCTTCCTCTTACCTCCTTCATTATTTCTTACTGCGAGCGTTTGGGATTTGGAAGCAGTGCAAAAGGACACCAACAAACTAGGCCGATGCCCTTTAGCATCACTTGTTGGCAACCACCCAAGACGGTTTGCATTGCTAACAAAGCTCTTAAGCTCTTGGCTAAGCCCATCCCCTTGTCCCAACAGAGGGAAAGCGTCAAGTTTGCAGTTTGCAATAGGCAGTTTTGTTCATCTGTAGTTACGGGTTTAATTTTACAAGCATTGAAATGAACTGATTATGGAATTCTGATTATTTTAGTTTCCATCAACTCGCCGTAGCCAAAATGTATTTGTTCAGCATTTTAAAAATTATTCTATCAAAATCAACTAGAGAGATGATTACCTTTTCAAATGGACTGTGTTCTCTGAGATATTACGCCACCTTGTTTTTCTTCATAATTCTGAATTTCCCTTATAGTGTTTTTTACATGTCAGCTGCAGATCTTTCAAAAGGTTACAGGGCAACCACAACTGAGAGTCTTACTGTGCTTCATTTGGTTATCACTTAGACAGCTTGCTCACTCCACCCTAGTATATGGATGTGTCTGTCTGAGATTACGGTTCTTGATCTATGTAAAGGTCTCCAGGAAGGTATCTACTGTCTTCATAGATATCCTTGCCTCACTCGGTTTGCAGAAAGAAGCAAGCTGTCATTTTGCATCTGTGAGCACACTAGAAGTCAAAAGCTGCTTTTTTATTTCTCCATGTTGCTGTGAGACTGATGCACTGAGTGGCTGTAAAAAGAAAATTCATGTTATATTTGGCCAGAGATTTAGCTGATTTATCCCTTTATATTATATGAGCCATGAGCCATTTGCCCTTTATTTCTTATAGCAGCTATGTAGAAATGCTTTTTTGTGGCTCCATCTCATTATTCTGCTGAAATGTTTGATCCTGACTGTATGTTTAAAGCCCTTTAATTTCAAGGGTTCTTCTCATGCAGTGGCTACCCAGTGAGAATTAATGCTTGATTCTCTATGTTTGCTGTTGAACAGCAGCAGCATGGAATAATGTCATATAAAAATGACTCCCATGCTACTCTTACAACATATAAAAGGTCTCCGAGAATTGGTGAGTGTTGATATTTGTATATAGCAAATGTTGTAGGACCTGTTTAGGCAGAAAACAGACATTCTGGACTAAGCAAAATTGAGAAAGAAAGAAGAAACGGGAATGATGTAAGAACTGTAAGCAGTGTCACAAGACACCGTAGAATCATAGAATCTAGAATAAAACTGCCGAATTTGTTCATATTTAAATAATCCTAGAATCATAGAATAGAATCATAGAATCATAGAGTTGGAAGAGACCACAAGGGCCATCGAGTCCAACCCCCTGCCAAGCAGGAAACACCATCAGAGCACTCCTGACATATGGTTGTCAAGCCTCTGCTTAAAGACCTCCAAAGAAGGAGACTCCACCACACTCCTTGGCAGCAAATTCCACTGTCGAACAGCTCTTACTGTCAGGAAGTTCTTCCTAATGTTTAGGTGGAATCTTCTTTCTTGTAGTTTGGATCCATTGCTCCGTGTCCGCTTCTCTGGAGCAGCAGAAAACAACCTTTCTCCCTCCTCTATGTGACATCCTTTTATATATTTGAACATGGCTATCATATCACCCCTTAACCTCCTCTTCTCCAGGCTAAACATGCCCAGCTCCCTTAGCCGTTCCTCATAGGGCATCGTTTCCAGGCCTTTGACCATTTTGGTTGCCGTATAACAGTATAACATCAATCCTCATGAAAGACACTGGCTATCTAATTGCTGCTAGGCCCAATTCATGGTGTTGACTTTAACATTGAAAGCCCTAAATGACTTAAGGCCCAAATACTTGATGGCACTCCTCCTCAAATCAGCCAGGTCAGGCCCTATGGGTCTGTCTTGTGGGCCCTTTGATTAATTATTTAATTTCTATGCTGCTTAATATGTTAAAAATTGTAGAAGAAATTGACACAACAGAAATTTAAAATATTACAGAAGTTACATAGACATTAGTTGTATCTATCTAAATCAATAGCAATTCATTTTCCTTCTGACACACCCTCTCAGCCTCCAGGTTCTCACGCAGGGTCCAAACAAACACTCATCTCACCCACAAAAGTCTCACAAGAAGAGTTTTTGGAAACGGCAGGCATCCCCCCAGTGCCTCACTTAAGACTTGCTTTTTCTGAGCAGGCCCAAGGTGGATGGGGCTTTATCAGACTGCCCACAGCTGTGTCCCATTTAGTACAGCAAGTTTGTTGAGTTTTCTAAGGCAAAACTATAGGGGCATAGGAAGTTGGTTTATATCTAATCAAACTATTGGTTTATATAGCTAAGTATTGTCCACACTGATAGATAGTGACTGTCCAGGATTTCTGACAAGGTTATTTCCCTACCCTACTTGGAGATGCTGGGGATTGAATGTGGGAACTGCTTAATTGTTTTGTAGTATTTTTCTGTATATTAGCTATACTGCAGAATTTTGATTATATCTGTTGAGTGGGTATTTTTGTTTGTAGTAAATTCAGGTGAGTGTTGTATCTCCGGTTTTCACCTTCAGTTTTAAATTTTATTCGTCCTATGTGGAAGTGTCAATACTATACATTCACAAAACAGTTGGTCTATTTGGGGAAAGGTCTTAACGAAGTTTATGATTTAGAAAAGGGAAATGCTCATGAAAACAAAGTCAGCCACAGCCAACCACAAATGAACAGCCACACACTCCAGGTGAGAGAGAGGCCTACTCTCTCACCACCAAAGAAACACAAGTGAACAGCAGAGAACCTGCACAAGCAACACTGACACCAAACCCTACATATATTAAGTAAAATAGAAACATCGCCACCCAACCCCCACCACCCATCTTCCCCCCTCCGCCTCTTTTCCCATTTTCTTCCTAAGGTTTCAACAAATGAAACTGATTTGTAAAAATGTTACATTGGGGGGGGGGGGAATGCGAGAGAGAGACATTGCACGCACTTGTAAATCAAGAAAATCTTTAAGAAAAGAAAAGTGAAATGCACTTTAAGGTATTTGATACTATGAAAAGCAAAACAGTAGTTTATATGGAGCATGAATAGGTTTTATAATATAACAGCCAAAATCAAAATATAGCTGGAAAGGGTGGCCAGCCAATATAGCTGGAAAGGGTGGCTACCAAACAGTGCCATGTATGGATCTAGCATTTCTTATCCAGCAACCTTTGTTTTTTCCATTTTTTTTATTGATTTCCCACATTTATCTCAAAATGACACAACAAAACACACACACAAAAAGAAAAACACCCCACAATACAACCTTTGGAGCTTAAACACTTCTTCCTCCCCCTGCACATCTGACTGCAAAGGAACTTCCTGGTTGGTTAAACCACATTTTCTGTTTTTGGTTGGTCATGGCAAACATGTGGTTTCATAAACCAGGAAGTTTCCTCTGAAGCCAAGTGTGAGGAAAGGGGAAACATTTGAGTTCACAGCTCATTTATTTTTCAAGAAACCATACATCTGAGTCAGGCAATGTCTGATATCAGCTGACTTCCCTGTCATGAATCTTTCATATGGGGCAGTGATTTACAGGGCATAGGAACACACAGACTGTTTGTTTTTGGCCAGGATATGATCCTCAGAGAGCACTGAGTTGCTTTCAGAGCGATTTGTCTGACTGTGAGGATCAAGAATCAGAGTAAATAAGGGACATTCTCTGCAGGACCTGGGAGAGTTCCTCCTGCAAAAGAACGGGGTTTTTAGCCAGTAGATGCAGAGCATGCAGATTGCACAATATCTGGTTCCCATGCATTTCTGAAACTCCCCAGGCCTTGGCTGCCTTGAGGAAGGATTGTGTTATGTCAGCACGACATAATTTTTTTGTGGATTTTGTCTTTAGTTTATAAACTCCAGTTTTGCTGATATAAGTAAGCTAAGAACTTTTTGGAGTAGAACTGAGGACTAAATGAGATGAGTAACTGATAACTCCCTGATACACAACTGTTGAAATAATGTTTCTCCAGTAAAAAGGGGGGCTTATCCATTAAAAGGGTTAGCTGGAACACATGGATGGCACCTTCTTAGTTCCAATTTGTTATGAAAATCTTGATTCCAGTAATGGTAAATGCAAGCAAATGACAACTTGGTGTCTGTTATGAAATCATTTAAAGAATAATAACAGTTTAGAGACCCCTATTATAAGTAAATCTTTCGTGAATAGAAATTACAGGGGTGATTATGAAGCAAAGCATATTATTCCAGCAAAGTAAATTATTTTGAATTTACTTAGTAATATAGTTGAGAACATACTAGCATCTATTAACAAACAAACAAAAAAAAAGCTGCTCACAAAGATAGAAAATTCGGTATTCTGCGAAACATTTTCCTTTTAAAGCAGGTATGCATTCAGTAATAAACTGGATTTGTTTATCTGAAAACAACTACTAGACTTTGGAAAAGCTTTTGGCACCAATAGCTTCTTATATATAATTGCTGATACCTTGTTTTGATTGGGTAATGTTAATATCAAGCAGCTTCTATGAGGGCTGGTCAGAAAATATTACATGTGGCATTTCCCGAATGGAAAGTACTAATTTTCTTCAGGATTTTGTACGGAGCTGCAGTTTTTTCAATTTACCATTTTGGGCCAGAAATGAGTGAAAAACTTCAGCGTGGCAAAACCTCCCTATTGCCAAGAGGTACAATAGTCTCCTATTACTCTCCCCAGCAATATTTTCCACTGATTGCTTATCCATGTATTTTTCCACAGTCTGTGCCATCTTTGTCACTGCTACACCCTCTTTAGCAGGCACCTTTGCTTTTTGCTTAACCAATGGCTACAGCTCCATTTTCCCCCTGACATTTTTGTTCCCAAGCCCTTATAAGGCTCTATTTGCTGGCTATCTTGGTGTTATTTCTGCTGTGTTTTCTCAAACATTATCCTGTTTCTCACACTAGAATTTGAGTATACTTACACACACTTCTTCTTTTTTCATTTTTGCCGATCATTAGAGATGTTGCTGTGGAAGAACTAAGCTTTCCAGATTGATATGAAGAACTTTACATGATGAATAAAGTAAAAATGGCATCAGAAAAAAGGTAAGGGGATTGGGGGGAGATGCAGATGTTGTTTAATCTTACTTGCAGGATATTTTTTTTCAATAGCTGGGTTTGTATTCCTTGAAGATAGCTTGTAAATGAACCCAAAGCTATCAGGCTTATTCAGATGATTAAGAAAAAGATTTTCCGTAATAGTTGGTGACCTGTAATTATAAATTTTATTTAGATTTTATTGTGTACATATAATTGTCACTTTGATATTTTAATGAACTATACAAGTACTTATATGCTATCCATGTAATTTTACAATAACCCATTGTTTTTTGTTTGAGCAAAACAAACCATGATCCCTGGTTTGGAGTAGATACTAAGATAGAGATTCCGATGCAATCCATCAATGGCTACAGACTCAAAGGGATCGCAGTGGGAACTACCTCAACATTTGCGATAAACCATTAACTAGTGTTCACCATGATATGTGAACTAGGAGATTGGATTGGATCCAAGGGTTGCATGAGCAGACGGCTGCTCTTTTCATGTCTTTCCTTTCCCTTCTGCTTTACATACTACACCTCTGGTTAGAAATTAGTGATGGCATCCTGTAAACTGACACTTACTATTATCTTGCATGTGTGCTTATCACTGTTGAGCTTATCACTGGTTTGGGTTAGTAGTCAACATATGCTTAGAAGTTGCAGTTAGTCGTGATTTCAGTTGTATATAATAAACACAATGGAAATTGATACTCCTCTGCTGGCACAATAGACTTCTGTGTGTGCAATGGAACTTCCTCTTCGGTCTGCTCAAGCTCCTTGCACACCCTCAAAATCAGCTCCAGATGGTTCAGATGTGCAGTGGGAGGAGAGGAAATGAAAGCTACTAGCCAGCTGTTAGAAAGGAGAGTGCTCTGGTACTCAGGTCCTACTTGTGTCTCATTGGCCGCTATGAGAACAGGGTGCTGGACCAAATGTTGGCCTGATCAAGCCATATGTAAGAATGTAAGTGGGGCTTACATTATGCCAGTGGGACTAAGCACACGGAACATTGGATACATGTGCTTAAAATAATCTGAACTGCTCTGCATATAAGTTATATAATACGTCATCCATTGAAGTGCCAGTTATTTTGGAATTGGTACTTTGTTGGGGCCATTCTTCACCCCATATAAGGAAACTTGTTTGCAAATAAATTTAAACATTTCTTATGCTTATTCCAGAATCATTTGATTGAATCCAATAAAACTCTCTGAGAGTGTGTAAACTTAGAGGAATTGTAGCCTTATGACACAACATGGTTTCCATGGTAACTTCCTACGATGCAATTGTGTCTGGGTTGGACTCTAGAATAAGGTCACTATGTAAGAAATGGTTAAGCTGTAGGTTGCACTTAGTTTGTAGCTTGGTCAAAGGCATTATTAGCGGAAATAATGCAAACATGAGGCGCAGCACTCGGATCCATATCAGAGTCAGGATGTTTAGACCACTTGGGAAGTGGGTAGGATCTGACAACTCTTCTCATCCTTGGCCTGTAGGAACTAATCCCCGGTGAGTGGAAAAGCCTGTGGAATGATGATAATACCACGGGAAACATTCTTACTATTTATTTAACATTTATTTATACTTACTATTTACTTAACATCTATTTTTGCTTCCAGCTGCTCAGTTTATTTTCATATCAGCCTTGAGAGTAGTTGGGAGCTCCATAACAATTTATTTTAAGACTAGTCCTAACAGCGTATCTGTTTCCAGTTACTTAAGTTTTGCTGGTGCTCTAAGTATCCTAAAAGTAATTCTCTAGAAAATTCCTATTTCTTATACTATTAGTTGTTGGTCCCAAAACAAACTTCCATATATCACGTGGAAGAGATTAATCTTTCTGAAAGATGTAATAAGAGAGAATGTTACTTCCTCTAAACTTTTAAAATATTTTGTCTTTAAATGTACAAAGCTGCACCCCGTTTTCAGAATAGGTTGCCTGTTTAAAACACCTCAACTCCACTCTCAGATTAATAATAATAATAATAATAATAATAAGTATTTATATATAGTTTGGAGGGTTTTTTTTCCAAAACACATCTACTTTTATATGGATGTCATCCTTCCAGATTGGTCGGCGGCTTTAATTGTGCAAGTAGCACATACAATTTTGTAATCAGGATTATGCCAGTTGTGCGAAGTTGCCAATTTTGACGTGATGTAATAGTGCTTGGAACCTTGAGATAGCTTTTACCTGCTACACTGACCCTTGGTTATTTGAATGTGTGCCAGTGTATCAGTTTCTGTGTTGCTGCATGTTCTACTGCAGTATCTATGCAGGAGTACAGTGGCACCTCGTGTTGCGTAACCTCCAGGTTATGCAGGAAACCTGGAAGTGGGTTTGCCACTCGTGTGTGCGCAGAAGCAGTCCTTCGGTTACGAAATTTTCGGGATACAGCTGGGCCTCCAAAACAGATCCCATTTGTAACCGGAGGTACCTCTCTTTGTGGCTGCCTCTTACTAGAATAGTTTTGTGAATTTTAGATGAAGCTTGTTTATACCCCAACTTCCACCAAGTTCCTGGGGCATCTTACAAGTATTTGATTGAAATACAGCCATATGTCAGCAGGGATAGCCAGCACAGTACCCTCCAGATGTTGGTGGGCTCTGACTCCCTCTATCCCTGGCCATTGGCAATTCTTGCTGGGTTTGGCGAGAGTTGGAGTCCAACAACATCTGGAAGGCACCACATTGATGATCTCTGTCTTAGAGCAACTTGGTGGTAAATACAGAATCATTTTCTAACTGCAGTTGAACTGTTTTCAAGCTGCTGAGCGAAGAATAGTAATTTATCATATCTTTGGTAAACCAGCAGTGGCAGTATTTATTAAACTAGTGCCATATACTTTTAGTTTTATTGCAGCTAACCATATTTCATTGTAACGTGTATAACAAATTGTCACTTGCTGTGTAAGCTAGCTGTATGGTAAGCTGACAAGCAGAATGGCTTATGGTGCCAGTTAAATGCAACAGGAGCATTTTGTCACTCTAGAAAGGCAATGGCAAAGGAAAGTTACATAACGATATCACTCCAAAAATAATGTGTGTACTTTTACCAGTGGAGTCACATTTTGGACGTCATTAATGGCTTAAAGATTGTGTTACACTGTAGATGCTTAGAGGTAAGTTGAGGTGTGTGTGTAAAAGTGTGTAAGAGATCCATGGCTGTTCTGAGCCCTGATGATGACTCAGTGGACTTGTTAGGAGTATTGCCATTTGAGCATTCCAGTAAATAAAATAATCTGTTTTCAGATAATAGGTCTAGAATTCATGACAAACCTCATACTAACTCAATTGCTTAAAAATACCATCCTGGGTTGAAACTGATCTGTGAACATTGCAATGATTATCTCAATCTATGCAGAATCAACACTTCTTTCAAACCAACCAACCTAAAGTGCTATTTGTAACTAGTCCAGTGCAGCCCTGTCTCCATGGATGATTTTGTGTATCTTCTTGCTTTAAAGCAAGGATGGGAAGCCTGTGGTCCTCTATATTCACTCATTCCCAAGGAGTGAATATTGGCTAGGGCTGGTGAGAGTTGGGAGTCAGCAACAACTGGAGGGGGCAGCATGGGAGCCACCCCTGCCTTAAAGGCTCCTGGTAAAGACACAGAGACATACGCCTAGCCTGACAAGGCAAAATGAATTTTGTCCTGAAGTGGGGTGAGAGGAAGAGGTGAACACAGAGGTATTCTCACCTCCTGGATTTCAGATCGGGTAAAGCAAGATGTTAAGTGATATTGTTAGCATCAGATACTTGAGTCTGCCCCTGATGTGAAATCCAGTTGGCCTATTTTAGTTTGAGAGTTTCAAAAGACAGCTGCCTCTGGATCCATGGCAGAGAGTAGAATTACTTTCCTTTAAAATGAAAACATTTTACGTTATAAATATCCTTAATTAAATGTATTATAGAATGAAAAACATTGCTTAATCACATTCCTGCAGCTCAGTGTGTAAGCCAATGTAAATCACTGGGCTGCCTGATAAAGCTAAAATTTATTTGAATAAACTTCCACTTTTTTGCAGTTTATATTTCTTCTCTTGGGCTATGTTAAGGCTACATAATGGATTAATTAATGGACCTTTTGATACTAATCAGATCTGAAATTCTGCCAAGATGGGAAATTCTTGTTGTCTCAACTAGAGATGGTGTGAAAGTCTGTCTGAGGCTGGCTTGGAATAGAAACCAAGGTGTTAATAGGACCTGAATCCAAACCGGAAACAAGTGTTCAAATGTCTACCCTTCCTCTCCAGAGCTTTCAGGAATTCTTAGAAGATGAAGTTTCATGCCATCATCAGCACTCCCTCCCCTGCTTTTCGAAAGCAGCAGCAATGTCAAAAGGCAAAAGAGAGGATTTTTCTCTCCTGTTTTTCCATCAGAAATTCTGGGTGTAAAGGATTCTAGGATGGTAGCCCTGGCTAAGAGTGTGATGTCACAATGGATAACTGGGACTTGTGGTTTATTTTCAGTTGCTGGAACCTTTAAAACATGGGTCACGCAACTTTTTTGGACCAATGGATGCATCACAAATTTTGAGAGGGTGTTGTGGGTGCCAGTCAAAAATTGGCTGCCAAGTGGGTGTAGCATAACACCAAATGGCTGTGATAGGGTGGCATGGCATAACAGAAAATTAGAGAGAACAGTAATTGCTACTCCCCTGCCCCAACAATTGTGAACAGGCTTAACTTGTTCAATTTCTGCTTCACATACAGCCCTTAAAGGCACAAGGACCCTGTTTTTCCACAGTGTCAACCTTAAACAAAGACCAAGGCTACATTCTTACCTGAGAGTAATTAACTAATTATTAATTTTTGGATCATCACCCTAATGTTAAGCATTCCTAAAATACCACTCTGAAAAATGCCTGTCATATTAAAAGTGACAGTAACTAATAATAATAATAATAATAATAATAATAATAATAATAATAATAATTTTATTTGCTCCAGTCTAACAAACAATTCTCGGATTCTGAGTTTGCTGTCGCAACTGGAAAAGATCAACACAGAATGTTTGGTGGAAGCTGACACTACCAGATATGTTACATCAAAAATTCTCCACCTGGCTCAGAGTCAAGGTAAATATTTGTACATTGAAATCAGCTTTTAAATTTATATGCACTTTACTCTTGAAAATATTCTGTATATAATATATGTATGTCATCCCATATGTCATGGTACATTGTTATGTTCTGATTGTAAACTGTAGTCAGTATGCTTGCATACATAGAACAAAACACTTTTTTTCTTGCTTAGAAGATGTAGTCACTTAGCTCAGGCTGGATGTAGACATGTCAAAGAAGCATTTCAGTTTAAAACATTGTAAATTTAAACTGGGAAAACAAGTAGAGAAAAATGGGACTCCACATCGCCATCTGGTGGCACAATGTTATATCACATATATAACTTCCAGTAGCACCTTAAAGACCAACTAAGTTAGTTCTTGGTATGAGCTTTTGTGTGCATGCACACTTCTTCAGATACCTCTTCTTCAGATACTTCTTCAGGTATCTGAAGAAGTGTGCATGCACACGAAAGCTCATACCAAGAACTAACTTAGTTGGTCTTTAAGGTGCTACTGGAAGGAATTTTTTTGTTTTGACTATGGCAGACCAACACGGCTACCTATCTGTAACTCACATATATAACGCTTGCCTTTTCTTTACCAGTCTAGCTGAGTTCTCAGTATTTAAAAAGTTCCCTTTTTATAATGAGGTTCATTCCTAATAAGGGGACACGGGTGGCGCTGTGGGTAAAACCTCAGCGCCTAGGACTTGCCGATCGTCAGGTCGGCGGTTCGAATCCCCGCGGCGGGGTGCGCTCCCGTTGCTCGGTTCCAGCGCCTGCCAACCTAGCAGTTCAAAAGCACCTCCGGTGCAAGTAGATAAATAGGGACTGCTTACTAGCGGGAAGGTAAACGGCGTTTCTGGGTGCTGTGCTGGTTCACCAGATGCAGCTTGTCACGCTCGCCACGTGACCCGGAAGTGTCTGCGGACAGCGCTGGCCCCCGGCCTCTTAAGTGAGATGGGCGCACAACCCTAGGGTCGGACACAACTGGCCCGTACGGGCAGGGGTACCTTTACCTTTACCTCATTCCTAATATTAGTCTTCTTCTGTTGATGCAGATAGGTAGGAATTATTACATTGTTAAAAGGAATAATTTCAAGCATCTGGTATTTTTGCATTGTAGATTGTTATTTATTAATTAAAGTAATCACCACTGGGGATTAAAAACATTTTTTTACTATTGAACTTTATGCTTTTCAGCAGCTACTATCTGGTTGCCCACATTTGAAATTAATTTCCTGGTTTATCAAGTGCTCACATGTATTTAACTTTCAGAAAAAATCAGGAAGGAAATGACTGCAAAAGGTTCAACTGGAATAGAAGTTATTCTATCAACTTTAGAGGTACTATTTTTATTTTAAAAACTAATTTATGGTAAAATAGTGGGTCGGTATGACTTAAGTTTCTTGCACAGTTTGAATTTCTAAAGTTTGCTTCTCAGTCAGCGTAGTCACTCTGTTCACTGGATTTTCATGTTTGGGATAGACGAAGAGGTTTGTTACTTTCCTTTAAAGTAGATGTTAGAGATTTTAGCTATAGCAAATTCTTTTGAAATTAAGGATTCAAAACTTAACACAAAGTTGATGGTGTCCCAAAGTAGTGGCATTTAAAAGAATTGATACTTTTGGTTAATTGGCCAGTGCCACTGTTAAGATGTGATTTGAAAACCTAGTGTAGGGCATTGATGTCAGAGATAGAGCTGTCATTTTTTATATCTAAAACAAGCATAGGCAAACTCTGGCCCTCCAGATGTTTGGGACTACAATTCCCACCATCCATAGCTAACAGGACCAGTGGTAAAGGATGATGGGAATTGTAGTCCCAAAACATCTGGAAGGCTGGAGTTTGCCGATGCCTGATCTAAAATATTACTGAATGTTCATGGTCCTGATTCTGGAATTTTTGTACTTTTTAAAGCTTTAAGTCAAAGCAAGGGAATGTGTGGCCCTCCAGATGTTGTTAGACTTTAGCTGCCATAATGCCTGACCATTGACCACAATGGTGGAGCAGATGGGAGTTGTGAGGGCACTAGGATCTCCATCCCAGTGCTTTAAGAATGCATGTTTGTATATATATATATATCATGAAAGGTATAATATGATAACTAAGAAATACTCTGTTCATTTCAGAATACCCGAGATCTTCAGACTACACTAAATATCTTGAACATCCTAAATGAGCTGGTGGCAGCAGGTGTGTTTTTATATTGAATTGCAAATTTGTAATATCTGTCTAGGCTTGTAGTGTCTTTTATCTAATAAATGTGAATGGTTATCGTCTTAGACAGTTTAGAAACACTTACATAGCTAAGGTTTTCTGCCATAAAGAGAATAAATACTTCATGTGGCCTTTTATATATGACCGGCCTTATACATGTGACCTTATACTTGTGACTATATTTTTAAAAAGTAAGAGTTGGTAGTAAAATCTGAGTACCTTAGCATTGCTGCTAATGGCTCGCCTTCTATTTTTAGGCAGTAGCAGAAGAACAAGTGTTCTTGTTTCTAGAGGAGGGACACAGATTTTACTGCAATTGCTTGTGAATGTCAGCAAAGATTCCCCTCCAAATGAAGAATTAATGGTGCTGCTTCATTCTCTTCTTGCAAAAATTGGCCCAAAAGGTAAGTCAAACCTAACTAAAATCCTCTTGCATATGTTGTCTTTGTGGAACTGCCGTCGGATGGCTTTCCCAGGCTCAGAACCCCTGCAAAAAACCAACTCATTCTGCTACTGGCACTGTTCAGTAAAAGCCGTGATTGCTTCTTCTGCAGGTCTGTTCTACTAAGGATTAGCAGATAGTGACATTCCCACTTGTTTTTCACTTTATTGTGTTCAGGACTGGACACACAATGCAAACTGGGCCTAGTTCCCTCCCCACAAAACTGCACCCTGCCATTGGAAGAACAGTGGTAGAACTGAGTGGGGAGGCGCCAACAACTCGCTCTCCTTCCAGTGACTACTGCAGGTGTGATACCGTTTGTATGCAGCGAGATTGTGTAATGGAAGGGGGGAAATGGATAGCAAGGTGGGAAAACAAACTGAAGGTACTCTAATTTAACTACATGGCTATGAAGGAGGCTTTCAAATTCATATGGGAAACAGTTTTGGCAAGATAAAGCTAAACTGGGGCCACTTGAGGCACCTGAATTAGTAAATTGGTTCTTGCATCATTTGCACAGATTGGCTGTAGGTTGTGCAGGTCTCTTTTCCCAAAAAGTCCATGGCCAGGAATTGAATCTTGGGCCTCTGCTTAGCTTGGGCTGTTCTACTGAGCAATAGCCCTATGTAGGGCCTTCTTGGTACCAAACTATGTTACTGAGATCAACCCATGCACGGGGCTGGAAGGGAAACAAATCAAGTGAATATTGTTCAGAGACTAACATGAACTTCTCTTCCACCTTCTGTGGGTAATTCATTGTCCTGTGCTGTGTGATTTGTGGGTTCTGTCACTGCAGTCTCCCTCATTGGTTGCCAGTTTGTTTCTGGGTTCAGTTCAGTCATCACATCAGTGTTTAAAGCCCAGTATGACTTAGACCAGAGGTCGGCAAACTAAGGCCCACGGGCCATATCCGGCCCGCGGGGGTCATTTAGACCGTCCCCGAGCCGCCTCTGAACCTTACCGCCCGCTTGGCAAGTCCCCGCGCGCTGCGCTAAACTGGCACACAGACACCTCCGCCGCACCTCCTTGGTGCCAGAAATAGCGCATGCATGTGCACACGCATCTGTGAACACACACGCAATCTGGCCCGCAGAGAGAGCTCTAGGGGAGTGGACCGGCCCAGGCTCCGTAAACTTTGCCGACCCCTGACTTAGACCCCCAAATATCTTGTAGTAGTTCCACCACCCCAAAAATTGCAGGAAATGGTGGCTGAGGAGAGGGATTTCTCTGTGGCAGCCCCTAAATTGTGGACCCTCCCTCTCCACTGAGGTGAGTCTACCACCATCATTATTCAGCTTCTGCTATGTGATGAAGATGCATGTCTTTACTAAGCTCATTGTAACCTACCCAGGATCTTATGGTGGAAAGCTAGGAAATTTTATAAATAAGAAAATAAGAACTGCCGTTTTTTAATCTAAAAAGCTGTGGCCAGCTAACCCCCACCCCAAATTATAGTTTTCATGGCTTCTAATATTGCTGCTATTCCTTTTGAATTTCCAGATAAAAAATTTGGAGTAAAAGCCAGAGTTAATGGTGCTTTAAATATAACTCTTAACCTAGTGAAACAGAACTTGCAGAATCAAAGGTTAATATTGCCTTGTCTACAAGTTTTACGAGTCTACTCAACTAATTGTAAGTACCGTGACGTTCTTCTCTCAGTGTATCTCAGTTTTCAAAGATGTTTAATATGAAAGATCAAAGGACCTTCATCTCCCATTTACATTAGTGCTGAAAGCTAGTAGGCATTCTTTTTTCTTATAAAAATCTGTATGTTGGCTTTCTAACTCCTGAGCATGGAATCTTGCTGAGGAGGTATGTAGATCTAGCAATTTTAGTGGGTAGAGGGAGAAAGATTTTGCCAGCCGTAAAGTTCAGTTCTGCACATGTGTACTTTTGCCCCATTGAATTCAATTTTATATACAGCCTCCACCTTAGTTAAATGTTTAATTGCTAACATTAATCATACTTAATGATAGCCAGGATTCCCTTGAAGATTTGCCTGCAAACTTGCACTAGCATTAGCCATTATTAATTTACTACCAACATAACCCTCAAGAATGGTTAAGGACAAGGGGAATTCAGTAACAGGTGGAGAGGGGCTTAGAATTAGGATTCTTTTGGCCCAGTGCCTTAATCACAATTAAGCAAGAATTGTGTCTCAGCATAGTAAAATTTCCAGAAATGCTGAAGCTGTGAAAAAAAGTTTCAAAATGTTCAAAAACCAAGGCATAGGTTCTGATAGGTGCAGGTGCTCTGGAAACAATAGTCAACAGGCGCATATCTGCAAAACATAGTTAATATTCCAGTGTAATAGCAGATATTCTGCATTAGAGTTTATACATATACCGTATTTTTTGCTCTATAGGGTGCACTTAGTTTTTTTTGGGGGGGGGGGAAATAAAGAAAAAAAAATATCCCCCCCCCCCCAGTCCCAAAGAGCAAAGAAGCCAAGACAGCCAGCGGGATCCATCGCTTTTTAGCTGCGGGGCTGGGGTGGGGGAAGGTTGCGTGCAACCTCGCCTTCGCTCCCGGAGCTTGCTGCTATCCCGTCGGGCTCTGAAGGTTTGCGGATAGCTGCCCAAAGCCTGGGGTGCACAACTCTGCGCTCCCCGGGATTCGGGCTGCTGCCTGCTATCTGCAAGCCTTCTGAGCCTGGAGGGAACTCCCGCCCCGCTCCGAAGGCTTGCGGATAGCTTCCTGAAGCCTGGAGAGCGAAAGCCTGCATTCGCTCCATAGGACGCACACACATTCCCCCTTCATTTTTGGAGGGGAAAAAGTGCGTCCTATAGAGCGAAAAATACGGTAAGTAGCATTTAGTTATCCTGAAACTTCACTAGACATGTGCATACAGAATTGCAAGTTGAATGCTTAGTTTTGGGATTTTTATGCTAAGTTAGTGAAATATAAATAGGTAAGATGGTGTTTTGGTTATATTTGCCTTGCTTCAAGTGTAAGCATTTATATCTATAACTTTGCACTTTGGTGTAACTTTTTTTTATAAAATTTCAGCTGTAAATGCTGTATCCTTGGGCAGGAATGGACTCGTGGAATTGATATTTAAGATAATAGGCCCTTTTAGCAAAAAGAACACCAGTCTTATGAAGTGAGTAGAAAATCTGAATATATATATATATATATTAATATTGTGGACCGTATTTATTTTAACACAACATTGCTGTTTTGTGCTGCTGTTTTGTTAACTTTGACATTTGTTCGTTTTGTAGTTTTGTTTTACAACTTTAATGTAAATTGCTCCTGATTTAATTGTGATACTTTTTGTAACCCACCTTGGGGTCATTTGGTGAAGAGTGGGATGTAAGTACAAACAATAGATAAATAAAACCCAGCGGTTGTGGTGCGGAGGAGAATGTGATTTGTATGGGTCAGTTGAAGTAATTATGCTAAACGAGTCTTGGAAAACAATTGAATCGATTCATCTCTGTTTTCAAGTATTTGTCCTTGAGACTTAATATACTGAAATAGCCTATCTACTGCTTTCATAGGCCACAATCCAGAGAACCATGTGACTTGTTCTGTGTGCCTTACAGGGGTTTGGGTTTCCTCCCACCACAAGCTCCTTCTAGCAAGAACCAGCACCTGATACATTCACAGAACTAAGGAAGAATGAATTGATGATAACATAAATGCACCAGACAATCTATATTTAACATCTGAATTCTTAATTACGTACCCAAAAGACATGCCGCCTGATCATTTGCACATGTGTTTTGAATTAAGGCCCACTGATGTCCATGAGATTACCTAAGTTTTTTCTTTTTTTTCTTTTTCCCCCATTGCTTCTGAATTTTATTAACCAATGAAGATTGGGTGGTATTTGATACTTAATTGTTTATTGGTTTTTTTGTTTGTTTTTTCTATTCAAAGTTATAACAAGACATATTATCCAAAAACATATCCTTATTCTCCCCCCCCCATTTTTCCTCCCCCCCAAACCCACCCCCACCCCACCTCTCGACTTCCCTCAGTTCCAGTCTTTGGTTTCTCTAATATTGCTATTTTCTACATGTTCCAAAGTTGTATAGATCCTCAAACTGTTTAGCTGATTATTATCAGTAAAAAAAAATTGTGGATGTTTATTCAAAACCTGCCAAGGAGTCCAGTTCACTTTGTTGCGTCTTCAGAAACTTTGTGAAAGGTTCCCATTCATCCTTAAAGTCACAGTTATCCTTGTCCCGTAGCTTATTTGTCAGTTTTGCCACTTCTGCATAGTCCATCAATTTTTCTTGCCATGATTCTTTAGTTGGGGTTTCTTCAGTCTTCCATCCTTGTGCAACCAGAACATTTTCTTCAATTCATTGTATATCATTTCCCAAAATTTTTTAATTACCTTACACTCCCACCACATATGATAAAATGTTCCCTCCTTTTCCTTACACTTCCACCATATATTTGAACTAGTTTTGTACATTTCCCCTAACTGCACTGGTGTTGTATACCATCTGTACATCATCTTCATGTAGTTCTCCTTCAATAGGGAACAATCTGTAAATTTTAAGTCAGTTTTCCATAATTTAACCCAATCTCCCATCATAATGTTGTGACCTACGTCTTGTGCCCATTTAATGAGATTGCCTAAGTTATTTCAACACGGGTAGAGAACTTTTAGCCCACAGGTGGGAAATGACTTGGGCCCTCCCCACCCTGTCTGTGGCTTCCTCTCCTCTGCCCTGTCCTCCCATGCGCTAACTAAGCTTTAAAAAACTTCCGCTGTGCTGAATTTTTGTGTTGGAGGGGGGCAAGGTGGGGAGGCGTGGCAGCTGGGAAAACACGGTGAGTATAAATGTGCTCTGTGCCCGGTTCTTGTGCATATTAGCCATTCAACTCACACTGCCCCCAAGATACTTGCTGTTGCAGGTAAACCAAACTTATGGAATATAAAACAAATTAAAATTCATTTTCAACACTTGATCATGTTTAGAATTGCAGTCACATGCAGAGGTAGGATGCTTATCAGTGATCAGGAATGTTACCTAAATCTTCAATGTCTGGACAAGATACAAAGACTTATTTGAAAATAAAACCCCAAGGTGGCTATCACCGATGGAAGCGAAGGCCCAGAAAAAGCTCAACATGGAGGCCAAATGGCCAAAATATTGGGAGATTTTGGAACAAGAAGGAGACAAATTGAAATTGCAGAGCTTTGAGAAACTAAAAGACAAAGTGCGAGATTGGCTTCATTATTTTCAAATAAGGGAGGCTTACAATTTGGACAAGAAAAATGGCTTCCAGGTGGAAAAATCAAAATTGGAAACAGAACTGTTGGACCCCCAAAACTAAGATATTATCAAGGATGTACAACTTGCTGTTGAAATGGAATACTCGGGATGAAACGGTGAAAGACATGGAAGGATTGACTTGTTTTTAATTGGTTTTACTTCTTTGTATTTTGTATTTTCTATTTTTTTATTCTTTTTTGTTTTGTTATTTTTTATTTTTGTGATTTGTTTGAAACTCTAATAAATATTATTTTAAAAAAAGGAATGTTACCTAAATCTAATAGTTTGTCTGTTTTGTGTTTGTCTATATTTATATTCGCAGAGTTGCTTTAGACACCCTTGCTGCATTGCTAAAATCAAGTAAGTGTGTGCCTTAATATTTCAGAAGATATGGAATGTGAGCAGATTAAAATAAGTTTTGCTGGCAATCACCCTGTGTTTACACAGGTAAAACTGAAAATAGACATTTTAAAGATTGCAGCTTAGTAGCCAGTATTGTGCATTGAAAGACTCAGCAATTCCGTGATTATTATATCGGTGAGCTGTTCTGATGAGGGAATAGAACAAAATATGCAGAAAATGCATACATCTGTTAGGCACACTTTGGATTAATCTCTGTTTTGCAGTACTCGTCATGCTATTTGGAATTGCTTCCAATATCTATTTTTATTGATTGGGGGTTATTAAAAATTGCAGTTTGTTTCCTAAACTTTCTGCAGTTTGTTCAGAAATGTATACATTCACCCTGGCCTTCCATTTTAATTTTTCAACACTGTGAGGTTGGGATGAAAGAACGTTAGATGATCCTAGGGCACAGCGAGTTTAATAACCTAAATGGGGATTTGATTCAAGTGTCCCCAATCTAAGTCTAGTACTCTGATAGCCACCCCACACTGACTTCTGTATGTAATAACTCTTCATGACTATTGCTTGGTATCGGCAGATAAGTCTATTTCTTGTCTGTGCCAATTTTGCATATGTTCATACGTCCATTCCATCCTATAATCACAGCGATCAGCAAAGATTTTTTTTAAAAGCATATAGGGGAGGAAATATTTAAGTGCATATTTTATTACAAGATAATCTTGGTGTGTGCATTTCTAAATGTATTTTATCCTAAAAGACTTTGAAAAAAGATTTACATATTTTGGTACATTTTGGCATGTTGTAACTGCTTATAGTTTCTTGAGATCTCTTGATTTTTCCCCCCTCCAAGAAACAAATGCAAGGAAAGCCGTAGACAGAGGCTATGTCCAAATGCTCTTGACAATTTACGTCGACTGGCATCGCCATGATAGTCGGCATAGACACATGTTGATCCGCAAGGGCATCTTGCAGTCTATAAAGAGCATTACGAACATCAAGTTGGGAAGAAAAGCATTCATTGATGTCAATGGGATGAAAATTCTGTACAACACTTCACAAGTAAGTGTTTAAAAAGCTTATATTGCTCTGAATGCACAGCGAAGCGCATTTATATGTACCATTAAGATGATAATACAAAGTTGCCTGTGTGCATGTCCCAATACGTGGGTAAAATCGTAAAAGTTGTATTATTGCTATTCTTCATCAACTGAAGAATCATCATACCTCACAGGAAATGCATTCAATCTCATCCACTACTTTTGACATTATAAATTTAAATTAATCTGTACTTGACAGTTCATTACCCAATCACCTCATCTCTTAACAATTGATATCCCTGTTCTGTATTAATCTGTTTAGTCCTCTATGAATCTTTATTATCACTATCAAGGAATCATGCTCAAAAAAAGAGGGGTGGTGGATTTTAAGAAAGGGAAGAAGTACACATAGAGAAGGTACACTAAAAAAAATCTTTAAAAGCTATTTTTAAAGAATTGTATCTTAGAAAGGGTTAGTGCGGAACTTCAGATAGTTTTTGAGGGAGACTCAGATTGAGATTTAAACCAATTGGAGACAAAAAAACGATTTCAATGTATTGTACCTTAAAAGTCGAACGGAATCCGTTCTGGAAGTCCATTTGACTTCCAAAGCGTGGCTTCTGATTGGCCTCAGAAGGGTCCTGCGGCCAATTGGAAGCCACAGAAGCCCCATTGGATGTTTGGCTTCCAAAAGAATGTTCGAAAACTGGAACACTCACTTCCAGGTTTTGATCTTTTGGGAGCCAGTTTGTTCAGGAGCCAAGGCTTTTGAGATCCAAAGTACGACTACTTAAAAGTACAGTGGTGCCCCGCAAGACTAATGCCTTGCAAGACGAAAAACTCGCTAGACGAAAGAGTTTTCCGTCTTTTGAGGTGCTTCGCAAGACGAATTTCCCTATGGGCTTGCTTCGCAAGACGAAACATCGGGCGAGTTCTTGCGAGTTTTTTTTCCTTTCCCCCCCTTTTCTAAGCCGCTAATAGCCGCTAAGCCGCTAATAGTGCTAATCCGCTAAGCCGCTAAAAAGGGTGCTTCGCAAGTCGAAAAACCGCAAGACGAAGAGACTCGCGGAACGGATTAATTTCGTCTTGCAAGGCACCACTGTAGTATGATAGCATCAATGTCTGCAGTGTTCTTGGTGCTAAGGCTGAACCAGCCCACCTCTATCTACTGCAAATGCAGCAGCAAAATGAAATGCAAAAGTCTGCTGAATGTTATGCCAGTTCTTCCCTCAATCTTCTTGGGAGCAGATTCTACACCTGTGCTGCTATTGATTTGTTCCAAACTGAATTATGACGTTCTAGTTTTTACAGTTATGCAAGGCCATTTGTCTTGAAATTGGATTGTGTACATTGTTGGGTACTTGACCTACTTGAAGTTGGTTAATGTACGTAATCAGGAATTTGATCATAGACTTTTTGCAGAAGCATTTGAACCAAGACTGAACATATGTCCTTTGCAACATTTTGCAATATGTTGGTAAACTGCAGTCATTCTTGAACATCCCACTTGGGATGTTATGCTCTAGTGGAAAAACTTCCTTGCTGCTTGAACTTTGATTTTAATTCCATTAACAGTTGTGCTTCAGTGATTCCAGCATCTCTACCTTGTATCAGGAGGACATGAGATTTACCTTGTTCTTTCCCAACTTCCTTGGGCTATGGCGCCCTTTGAACTTGAGCAGTAGTTCATGAATGATGTTCATTTCACTAGAGTTATGCTACAATTTTTACTGATAACTCCAAGCCCCACGGTTATGTGGCAGTTAGCAGTTTCCAGTTAGCAGTTATGTGTCACTGAAATTTGGGTTGGTAGTTCCTATTCTTTGGAGCTCTAACCCTGTATGTGTTGCACAGGCACCAAATTTATATATTTTTCCAACACTTACTGAAAACTTTCTTTTTTTCTCAGGCTTTGATTAGACTGCATTTTATCTCCATTCTAAGTTTACTCTATTATATACTTAAGTTTGTGATTTGTATCTGTAACTGTCTTTTATTGTATTCTGTATATTGTCTATGTGAACTGCTTAGATCAGGCATGGCTAAACCTGGCCCTCCAGATGTTTTGGGACTACAACTCCCATCATCCCTAGCTAACAGGACCAGTGGCCAGGGATGATGGGAATTGTAGTCCCAAAACATCTGGAGGGCCAAGCTTGGCCATGCCTGGCTTAGATCATTTGAAGGTATGTGTATACAGTGGTGCCCTGCAAGACGAACGCCTCGCAAGACGGAAAACCCGCTAGACGAAAGGGTTTTCCATTTTGGAGGCGCTTCGCAAAACGAATTTCCCAATGGGGTTGCTTCGCAAGACGAAAAAATCTTGCGAGTTCCCGCGGTTCCCCCCCCACTTCCCCCCTTTTCCTAAGCCGCTAAGCCACTTAACAGCTGATCCGCTGATAAGCCGCTTAACAGCTGATCGCTAAAAGCCGCTAGACTGCTAATAGCGCTAATCCGCTAAGCTGTCAATGGGCTTGCTTCGCTAGACGAAGAGAATCGCGGAACGGATTCTTTTCGTCTTGCGAGGCACCACTGTATTAATAATGACAATACATAATCAAGACAAATATTCCATCATAAAATGAAGAGATTTCTTCAAGAGTTCCTATTCCTAGCATTTTACCACAGTAGAACTATAGTGCACAAACAGTGAAATTATTTGACATGCAGTGCTTTGTTTTATAATGCTTGTTTATTGTACTAGGAATGCCTTGCGGTAAGGACGCTTGATCCACTGGTCAACACATCCAGTCTAATCATGAGAAAATGTTATCCTAAAAACCGTCTTCCACTGCCAACCATTAAAAGTGCTTTCCATTTCCAACTACCTGTCATCCCTGTTAATGGTCCAGTGTATCAGCTGTATAGTTTGCCTCCTGAAGGTATGCTTAATTTTGAAACATCATGGTCTTGTGTATATCTGCTTTCCTATGAGAATTAGGGAAAAACATAGACACAGAAGCTTACAATTATCTGGTTGTTCTAGCAGCCTACTATTGAAGTCATAATACTACACAGTTCAATGCAGAATGTGTTTTTTTTTTTAAAAAAAACCAACAACCTTATATCCCCCTTTTAAAGAAAAGATTATATATTTAGATGATTGAAATTTATGCCTCATAAATAGGAGACCAAAATGTGACACCTCCGTTTTCATTTTAAGTCAAATCAAAAACACAAAGATAAATTCTGCAACAAAGTTTGTTGCCTTTTGAAATCTTTAGAATGTATAACAAGCCTGACAGATCTAAAAGAATGAGTGTGTGCTGTTAATTTTATTAATCCAGCATTCAAAACATTAAAATTATAATTTGCTTGTGTATCTCAGAAGTGAAAGTACTTTCACACTTCATCCACTTAAGGTTTGAAGTTGACAATGAATGGGTGCATTGGGGGTATGGTCTAGTGTACAGCCATGTGTACGGTCTTCTTGAAGTGTATCTAAAATAAAAAGTTGTGCTGCCATTCATGAATTGAAGACATACACTTTGGTAGAAATGGTGGGCATGGAATGGGTTAAGCCCACAGGCTATTTTTCTCACAAATACAACTTTTCCTGAATCTGCATTGCATGCATGCATGCACACATACATAATTTTCTTTGTATGCCACCTTTCCCTAGTTCAAACTATGTTCAAGGTGGCTTATAACCTGAAAAACATTTACATAATTACAAATATAACAAATGCAGTCCTAAACAATAAATAAAACACATCAAAATGTACACAACCAAATTGAACAATTTTCACTAAACATAGAATCATAGAATCATAGAGTTGGAAGAGACCACAAGGGCCATCGAGTCCAACATAAAGATACCAAAAGAATAAATAAGTAACAACAACAACCACCACCACCGCCTGCAACACACTCCCTGAAGCATTACCCCAGCCCAAGAGTCTGGTTAGCAGCCTCAGCTTTTGTAGCTGGAGTCAGTCAGGGCCCCTCCCTCCCAGTCCAGGTGGAAAAAGGCCTGCAAGGCAGGGAGCAGGTCTTCCAGGACTCACAACCAATGCAGGTTTTGGAGCATGCTTTTGTCAAGATAAATGTAATTCCACCCTTAAAAGGCCTTGCTGTAAAACTGCCGAATTTGTTCATATTTAAATATTCCTGTATAGGAACAGTTACATAAGCCATCATTCTATTCTGTACTCCCCTGGGCTTCTACTTGAGGTGCCTTATTCAAGGATGCTGGAGTGCCTCAGAAGGGCAAAAACTACCAGATTTCTTTCTACTCTCTGGATGATACAGAGAACAGCTTTCGATAGCTTGGATAGCCTTAGCTGTTCTGCCTTACATTGTTCATGTCCTCTTATGTGTAACAGATTTGTTTCTGTAACATTGAGAATCTGTGTAATTACAAATGCAGCATGTGGTCTCATTTAATTTCATAAGTAGTATTAGGTTTCAGTTGGAGAGTGAAAAGTTTCACATGCATCATTTCTTTTCTGGGATGTACATGTTGTAGAAAACGTACATCTGCCCTACTTATAGAGCATTTTATATCACAGTGGATGACGTAGTAGATGAAAGTGATGACAATGATGACGCCGAAACAGAGTCTGAGATTGAAAATGATAATGAAGATGACATAGATTTTAAGGTTAGTGGAACTCAGATATTGTGCAATTATTTTCATTAGCTTTCAGAAAAATTGCTTGTGTGTGCATCAAATCATAAATATGCTTGTTTTTCAAATCATAAATATGCTTGTGAATTAATTGTAAAAACAGTCGGGGAAGGGACAGGTGTTGCATTGTCTTGTTTCAAGCAAAGCATTTTGAAAATGCGCGTTGAGCCATTTGTCTGCACTCTCAGTGTGTGGATAGGGGGTAGTGATATATACATGGAAGCCACAACCCAACATCATTGTGCATATTAGCCCCCCGTCTCCAACCATCCCCATACTGTTTGACAAAGGAAGCTTCTCTTCTCTTCATTTGATCATTATCTGTGTATATTTTTCCTCACAATACATCACAACACTTCCAACAAATCAGGGCATTAACCAGTATGTTAGCATCTTGTTGTAAAATCATTTCAATGGGTTGAACGGAGGAAGATTCCTTCTTTTGGGATCCATTCCAGTATCAGCTTGCCAGTCAATAAGAGCTTTTGTGTGTTTTCTCTTGAGGTGCAAAAGAACCTTATTTGCAGTATGAAGAAAATACTAGACATTCTCAGTAACCTTAAACTGGAAATTGTATCATGTATCCCACAAATCTTTTAGTAATGAAAGTTCACTTCCTCCCCTATAGAATGATGACATAGAGACTGATATCAACAAACTGAAACCAAAGCAGGAACTGGGGCGATCAGTGGAAGATCTGAAAATCTATGAACAGTTCTTCCCAGAACTTATAGAGGACTTTCAGGTACAGACATTGATATCTTTAAAGAATAATAATGATAAAAGCATAGTTTAGGAATCTTGCGTTTTATTTGGCTGCTACTTCTGTTGAAATACATATCAGCATTCAAAGCTTGCAGAGTTGCTATTCAAACAACTGAACTGGAGAAAGAAAATGAATTGCCACAGTAAGTACAAGCAGAAACCATTTTAGGTGTGTCCAGTTGACGCGAGATTGCTGACATGCAGGTCCTTTGGCACCCAGAAGAAGGTAGGACGGGGCGTGCTTATGCATATTCCACTGATGCACGCAGGGGCCGGGAACAGAACCCCCACATGAATTGGTTGCCACCTGTAAATAAACCTGCACATTTGTGATTCGAGGACCTGATCCCTGCTTGGGGAATGAAGACACGTGGACACAGCTTTATTGATTACAGCATGTGAGAAGGTATTGGCTTAGGCATTGGACCACGGACAGTTTGACTCCACCCACTCAGAGAGGGGTGAGTCTGCTGAGGGTTTAACCACCAGCAGGGAGAGCCTGTTGATGCAAATACAACTATAAGCTCTCCCTTGATGTCACCGAGGGTCATGCCATGGCCCCCCGCCACACCGGGCATCGGACAGGATCCACGACCACCAGATCCCTTTAACGGAATACCCAAAAGTGATGGGGTAGGCGATGGCCACACCTTGCCTTTCCACACACCAACAACACATTCCAATGCCTAACCGCCAAATACCAAGAAAGTTGTGACGATTGCTACGAGGTAGGCGAAAAAAACCAAGAGGCCAGTGCCAATTTGCCAATTGGAAAAAAACTCCTACCAGGCCCCCTGGGCAACCTGGGTGACCAACCGTGGGTCCATAGCAAGGCCAAGAGAGAAGCTACGCCCTAGAGGAGTGGTGGGTGGGTGACACGCGGTAGATCGGGAGCGAATGGCGGGGAGAGCTGGCACGGCCACATTTGAGCAGCTAAACCACGCCTCCCCATTGGCACCCGATTGGGTGCCCACCTGGGGGGGGGGGCGTGGCGCGCCAGCGAAGGTGAGGGCAGGGGGCCAACGCCCCCTGCATGGCGCAGGAATCGTCTCCCAGTCACAAACCCTCCCCTCCGGAAGGAGGAGAGGCTTTCTGTAAGTTAAAAGTGGAGATCTTAAGGCAGGGATAGTCAGTGTGATGCTCTCCAGATCTTGATTGACTCCAATTCCCCATCAGCCCCAGTGGTCAGGGATGGTGGGAGCTGGAGTCAGAAACATCTGGAGGGAACAGCATCTGCCTTTGCCCGTAAGCTGTTAGAATGCCTCTTTTGACACTTCCTTAGCATACCCCTCCTTTTTCTTCATAACATTCCTCACTTTCTACTCATCTGATTTCAGATGAGAAAAACACCTAATTAGACCTCCCTTTTTCTTTTGCTGCTACCCTTTCATCTTCCCTGCGTGACTCCTTGAATGAATGGCCTTCACTTAATGGAATGCACTGTAACCAAGATTTCTAATAACCCTTTTCCAGCTAATTGTTTCTTCTCAGCACTCCTCCTTCAGCTATCTGCTGCTTTTGTTAATTTGTTAATGGTGACTTTGGTTTCTGTGACACTTTTTCTTCCTGGTTCTCTCGATGTCTTTCTGAGTGCTGTCCCTTTCTGATGATTTCCCCTACTTTAACGGTCTTTTGACCTTATCTTTCCATTTTGTTCCTATGGCTTCACCAAGCACCTTTATATTGCTGACTCTTTCTTTTTCTCTCCACTTCTTTTTCATCCCCTGTCCCATTTCGCATCTTACTGGAAGCGCCTTCTGAGTGAATTTTTAAATCTAAAGATAACAAACTGATTTTGCCAATGGTGGGGCTCTTCATGTCCTGCCAAAGTCCAACATACCCTTTGCTGTCAGACTCAGGGATATTCTCTTTCCCTAAATGTAGCCTGTTGTCAGGGTCTACTCTTTTCCTTCTCAGAAATGCTAAGTAGGATAAGATATTTGCTATTTCTACATATTGCTAAATTGTTCCTTAATGCTTGTAAAGTGATTCCTTTTCCATTTCTGCATTAGTGTGTAAGCTCTTTAGAAATACATCTCTATTCTCATTTTTTTCACATTCTGCTTGTTCTTGCAAACAAGTTCACCTGCATTTGGCACCTCCTTTTTTATTCTGCTTCTAGGTATTCTGCTGCTGTTGCCTGGAAGTTTCTCCCTTCTTCCACTTTTGAAAACTTAAGACTGTAAGGTCTCTGGGCAGGAGTTTTGGTGTTATTTATGCATTGTTAAATCAAGTATCTAAATGTTCCTAATAATTATTTTCCCTTCTCTTTTTCCTTTCTCTCCTTAATGTTAAGGAGTGTGACTTAGTTTCCAAGGAACCAAAGCCTTTTTCACCCAATGTAACCCTAGGAGGGCCTATTGTTGTTCCTACCGCTGGAGAGGAGCCATCTCCAGCCAACCCTGCAACAGAAGTTCCCGTGAAGGAGGCTCCTCCTCTACAAACAGAGGACTGTAACAAAAGACCCATCTTTTTGGGTCTGGTAAACCGTGATAGCAACACGGACAATAGCTTACAGAATCAAAGCGATCGCAAGAAATTGTTCTCATCATGCCAGTGCCTAAACCATGAAATAGTTAGAGACTTTGACAGAATTTCGTTGCAAAATGCTTCCAAAAATGAGCACTCTTACAGTACAAGGGCCATGACCAAAAAAGAGTGTAAAACTAGCCCCAGTGAAGTTGCCTGTAATAAACCCTTTCAACACGCTTCATCCTGCGGAAGTGTGTTGTTTGAAGGACGGTCTGTCCAGCTGGGGAAGCTGTGCTGTTCTGGAGCGGAGCCTGAAGAGGAGGAAATTTCCTGTTCCATTTCTCTGGGAGAGCGAGTCATGCTGGAGGCGCCTGATAAGCTACAACTCCACGACCCAGAACTTTATATTGAGGTAGTGAAAAATACGAAGTCTGTTCCTGAATATTCAGAAGTGGCTTATCCTGATTATTTTGGACACTTTCCACCTCCGTTTAAAGAGCCTATTCTTGAAAGGCCTTATGGTGTGCAGAGGTGAGTTTCCAATTTTTCTTAACACGTTTCAAGGATCATCTAAAGCTACGATTTACAGTGGTACCTCTGGATCCGAACGGGATCCGTTCCGGAGCCCCGTTCGCACCCTGAGCATAACGCAACCCGCATCTGCGTGTGTCGCGATTCGCTGCTTCTGCACATGCGCGTGATGTCGTCTTGAGCGTCTGTGCATGCGCGAGCGGCGAAACCCGGAAGTAACCCATTCTGTTACTTCCGGGTCGCCGTGGAACGCAACCTGAAAACGTTCAGCCTGAAGCATATTTAACATGAGGTATGACTGTGCTGTGAACAGTAAAGTTAAATAAAATATTGTTGGGTTTAATACAGAGGGGTTTTTTTGGGAATGGAAGAGACTTTGAGCGAGTGCAGAGGAGGCCATTTCCCCCTATATCCCCCACAATTCAGACTAATTCCCCCCACAATGCGAACCTCCCTGAAACTGTCTTTGGGGATTTAGAAGGGCTACAGAGGAAGTAAAGAACTGATAACACCCTGTTCCATGAGTGGCAACTCCCTTTGTGACTATTGCTCTTAGCTAATACAGGAGAATGTTTATTGAACACAGAATTTTATTTTCTCTTAAGCTCCCTCCCCCCTTAATAATAATGAAGCCCACTGAGAACTTGAAATAAATATTCTGAAGTATATATATAAAGCAGGAGATAGATGTATGCAATAGCAAACTGAGCTGAGCTGGGAAGCCCCCTGTCTAGCTCTCATTCTGCCATGAACCTCAGTAATCTGTCAGTTTCCTTATTTGCAGTGTTTAATTATAACAACAACCTGTTTCACAGGGAGGTGGTATAACTTGCTGGGTTATATAAATTGCCTTGAGCATGCTAAAGTATGATGTTAATGCTAAGATCTGTTGTTGTGAAAAAGAAAAAAAAAAGGAGTTGGACTTTACAGGTGTTTCATAATCTCAAACTTTATTCCCTTTCTTCCACAAGGAAGAAGAGAATGGCTGGCAGTCACATGCGAACTCTGATGTATGTGAAAGAAATATTGGATATTTCTCCTTCATAACATCGGGGTCTCTTGAACTCCTTTTTGGCAATAGTTGGCAGTGAATGGGTGTGTGCAGTTTCCTTGAACCTTATTCCAAATTGATAGGGCAGAAAATCATTTTTTTTAAAAAATGATCTTGTTTTCTCTCTCCTCTTTCAAAATCTTCCTTTCTTTTCCATTACATCAAAAACACATGGGATTGCTCTAATACACAGTGTGAATTGCTACTAAAGCTTGTGGTGTGGTGCTACGTAGAATCTACAGTCATTCCAGAGTCCCAGCATGGTGTGCAGATAAGTGGAGCAACTGATGCTGGTCATTTGTTGACAAAACACTCAGAAAGACTTTGGGGAACCTTAAGACCCTGCTTTCATTTGTTCATAGGGCACCAGATGCAAATGTTCTGATGTCCTCATCTTTAAACATTTTTGTGCTGTCATTCTTGGTTCTGTGTTTAAGGTTAGAATTTGACTACAACAAGGTTTACATTATTGAGAAGGTGGACTGTACCTCAGATTATTACCTGAAAGGAAGTGTTTGCCTTACAAATTAGATCAGGTTTCATTTGCTACCGGAAGGGCCAGAGCTAGAAAATGCGATGGAGATGCCCTCTGCACCTCAGTTTTGGTTCAACATTACTCCTTCTTGTTGCATGTGTCTTGTACAGTTACAAATGCAGTGACAACTAAGACTCCAGCACCACATTCATAATGGTTCCAGAGAATTTCATGTTAACATTGTGCGAGTTACAGATAAATGTAGCAACGTTCATAGTTAAAGATTTGGTTTGCCATGCACTGTACATTCAGTGAGTGAAAGATTCAAAGGTGTACTAGAAGTGTTAACACTTCTGTTTGTTAGTTAGTCATGGCTCCAAAGAATCAAAGTTCCAAAATAATAAATAAGTGTAATTACAACTTGACCACTGAGAGATATTCAGTGTCTAGCTTAATACTATTTTTCAGGTCTTGGCAATACCCCCAAATCAGATAATGTTGGTCTCTGGTATTGAGAAAAAATAGGTAAGATAATTTCAAAAAAATTGAATTGACTAGCGTCACAAGTAGACTTTGAAAGCATGTTCAAAACTATTCCATTAAAAGACGTGTTTTTCCTACTTTCCTTCTGAAACGATTTTAATATAATGACTGTGTTTACAGTTCAACAAGCCAAGGGCCATCTTGCAGAGAAGCAAACAAATTAAGCTTTTTTAAAAAACACAAAAAACCACACACACAAACAAAAAGTTGCCATTGCCATCTACCTTTGTAACCTGGAATGTACCTGAGGTGGAGTTGCCAAACAGACCATAGCTGTTGTGTTCAGACATAGTGCCAAGCCATAGTTAAAGCAAACTGTACTTCATAAGCCAGTCACCACCCATGGTTTCACATTGTGGTTTGTTGCCGGAAAATAAAGCATGGTTAGTCTGCTAAGCTGGGTTCAGACATTCATAAATTACACTTTGGCTAAACAAACCTTGACTTAGTGTCATGTGTGAGCTGGGCCACTTAACAATATGCAGAAAATATTAAGGCATAATAAAATAAACAGGGAAGCAAACTTAGAATATGTATGTCAATGATTTTGTTTAGTTGTAAAGGAACAAATATTCTAAGATAATTTTAATATATAAGAACTGAATAAAACAAAACATTATTTCCAGAGTAATTCCAAACATATTATATTATTCATTACATTGCATTATATTATACATTATTATTATTATTATTACATTACATTATTCCTGTAATCCTAAATATCATGTTTGTCTTAAGAAACAAGTTTGTATGAGCCTAGTTAGGCTTGATGGAGAAAATACAGTGGTACCTCGCAAGACGAATGCCTCGCTAGAAGAAAAACGCGCAAGACGAAAGGGTTTTCCGTTTCTGGAGTTGCTTCGCAAGACAATTTTCCCTATGGGCTTGCTTCGCAAGACAAAAACATCTTGCAGGTTTGCTTCCTTTTTCTTAAAGCCGGTAATACCCAGGGAATCCACGCTAGTGGATTTTTTCGCAAAACGAAAAAATCGCAAGACGAAGCAACTCGTGGAACGAATTAATTTCGTCTTGTGAGGCACCACTGTAAGACTAATTTCCGTAGCAATGGATCTTTAAAAAATGTCAGTAGTCAGATGTGTCCTTAACGGTGACATTAAAAAAACTAAATTGTGGCAAGTGTGTCTAGGTTTTACTTGCTAACGATTCTAAACTTATCTTCTTGACATTGTATAAACATTACTTTTGACAAGAGTAGAAGAGTGAAGCTGTGAATTAGATGTTAGTTATTAGTTTAGCTACTCATTTCTATATTTTGGTGCCTGTGCTTAATATGTCTTCTGAATGATAGTTTACAGTAGGTTTTCATTTTGTTCACACTGTCAGCTTACCACACAATAACTCCATTCTGTTTTGGCACAATTTCTACATCGCATATCAAGGCCAGTCGCGATATATTTTCAGACACAGAATGGCAATTGAGAAATATTTTTCAATGTCAAAATCTACCTCTTTGTTTTTATTATTGTACGTGCTTTTCACTCTTTACTATTCAGCTGTTGAATAAAGCTGATTTCCAGGGTGTTCAACTTTTCTGAGCAGGTATTTCCAACTGCATAGGCTTTCTGTGCCATGAGGCATAAGAAGATTTCTTTCTGACATAGACAACACATTTGTGTAGGGAATTTTGTGTCTCCTGTGCACATGGTTACAGACATGCTTGTACATCTGGTTCAAGAGTTCTTACAGCATCTATACATGGCAGAATAAAAGCACCAGATATAATGCTCCACAGAGTGGGAGCACAGAATTATTTTCGCAGAAATGATAGTTGTGTCACATGGTTAATCTTGCATTAAGTGTATGTTTTATTTATAACCTCATGTTTAAGCAGAGGTTTCCGTAGGTGAGAAGCTCGCACACTAACCCAATCACTGCACAGTACTCTTTGAAACTTTATTTACTGCAGCTGTAATTGCATGAATTGCTAATATAACTTAATTGTTCTCAAAGCTTAATTAGTTTTAAACTAATAATACTAATTGATATAATAATTGATATCTGATATTATGCACTTTGGAAGGAAAAGGAATCCAACATTTGATCTTGAATCTTTGATGTCTTCTGTATAGGTTGATTCTCTCCATAAGGAAAATAATTGGGATGTGTCCCCCAGATAGATAATCACATTCTATGCAAAATTAGATACCTCATCTCATGGTCTTTCCTTACCGTATGATGTATTTTTAATAACTGGCGTTGTACCTTTTTCGTTATGAAACATGAGCTAAGGGCTCTCTCTATTTTATAGGACAAAAATTGCCCAAGATATTGAACGGCTGATTCATCCTAATGATATCATAGACAGAGTTGTGTATGACCTTGATAATCCCAGGTAGGTTTCACAGGTAAAGTTCCTGTTTTAACTTTCTCTTTGGTCTGGTTTTCCTTTCGTTTTAAATTAATTTATACATACAGAAAATAAGTAAGAAAATGCAGCTGATCAGAAAGTGAGGTTATGGTAGCCAGTTGCTTTCCTAGACTATTCATATAGTTGTAAAAATTCTGGGAGTTAATTCCTGCTCAAATGAGATGCAGCTATAGCTTAAAATATCAGTTGTAATTGTTTGTATTTAAACAAGAATTAAAAGAACCTAAATCTCACTTTATTAATTGGTAAAATAGGTTGCTTTGATTCACTGTAATATTTACTTCAAGTGGTTTCAAATTTTGCAGCTTTGTGTAACCCATTATGTGCCTCCTTGTCTGCTGAGGACCCTCTCTATGCCTGCAATGAAACACTTGTGTGTTGCAGAGTATTCTGGGAAAGTAACTCACCATTAGTCCATGAAATGTGAATTGAAAATACTTCCCTAACACCCTCCCATGAATGCACACTGCAGGTGAAGATTGGCGTTAGTGAGCAAACTTCTGAAAGTGTACTTTCTCTACCTCTTACTAGTCTTCTCCTTGACAAACTCCATAAAAGCTTCCTAGTTATTCTACCTTGGAAACTTGAAAAACACCGCTTTTAGCCAGTAGAGCAGCAAACTGAAGCAATTAAATAACTTAACGTGTGCTGATTTAACTGCACGCTTAGATATTCATTATGCCAAATACTCCCATATTCTTGTTTATATGGAATGTGTTATTCCATTATTTTTTGTCAAGTTAAGAAACTTCTTTAAAGAAATATTATGGGTGATTCCAACGTCACATGAATGGATGTGACGGGATTTCCCTTTCCTCTCCCTCCCCTCCGTAGCTATGCATGTCCCCTCCTGCAGTCTGCTGCAGAGGTCCCCAACATCTGTGTGAGCAGAGGTCCATTGCATCAGCAGGTTGACTCCACTGAAAGTCACTCCAAGAGAAACAAAGATTACTCTAATATTTAAACATCTTCTTAAACATTTTCGTTGGGTTTAAGTAAATCCCTGAGTTAATTGGATATTTTATTTCTGCAAATAGCAGGTACCGTATTTTTTGCTCTATAGGACACACTTTTTTCCCCTCCAAAAATGAAGGGGAAATGTGTGTGCGTCCTATGGAGCGAATGCAGGCTTTCGCTGAAGCCTGGAGAGCGAGAGGGGTCGGTGCGCACTGTCCCCTCTTGCTCTCCAGGCTTCAGGAAGCTATCTGCAAGCCTTCGGAGTGCGGCGGGATAGCAGCCTGCAGCCCGAAGCCCGGGGAGCTCAGCGCTGGGCACCCCAAGCTTTGGGCAGCTATCCGCAAGCCTTGGGAGCCCGGTGGGGCTTGCGGATAGCAGCAAACTCCGGGAGCGAAGGCAAGGTTGCGCACAACCTCGCCCCCACTCCTGGACCCGTTCTGGGGGCTGGGGTCGGGGGAAGCTTGGGCTTCCCCCGCCCAAGCCCCGCGGCTAAAAAGGAAGCCAAGACAGCGAGCGGGATCCATCCCGCTCGCTGTCTTGGCTTCTGGCAAAGCCGAGAGCAGCCTCTCCCGGCTGGAGAGCTTGTGTGTGGCTAAAGAGGAAGCCAAGACAGCCAGCGGGATTTTTTTTTTCTTTATCTCCCCCCCCCCCAAAAAAAAACAACTAGGTGCGCCCTATGGTCCGGTGCACCCTACAGAGCGAAAAATACGGTATCTGTTTGAGGTTTTTGCAAAACTCTTTGTAAATTCAGTGAGAATAAGATTGAAGAAATGTTATTCTCTGGTAAACACACATCATGGTGGGTTGTGCTACCCTATTGTGTAAGAAGACCAGAAAGGTTGGGGAAAGTAAAATGTATGGCAGCCATTCCCAGCCTCAGATGTTTTGGGCTACAACTTCCATGTGTCTGTGTCAACACAGACATATGCTGCCTGGGGCTGATGGGAGTTGTAGTCCAAAACATCTGGAAGGCCACCAGGCTGGGAAAGACTGCTCTATGACAACTGAGCATTACATAGATACTTCAGTTGATGTTCTTTACCCTAGAATAGGGATGCGGGTGGCGCTGTGGGTTAAACCACAGAGCCTAGGACTTGCTGATCAGAAGGTCGGCGGTTCGAATCCCTGCGATGGGGTGAGCTCCTGTTGCTTGGTCCCCGCTCCTGCCCACCTAGCAGTTCGAAAGTGCAAGTAGATAAATGGGTACCACTCCGGCGGGAAGATAAACAGTGTTTCTGTGCGTTGCTCTGGTTCACCAGAAGTGGCTTAGTCATGCTGGCCACATGACCTGGAAGCTGTACGCCGGCTCCCTCGGCCAGTAAAGTGAGATGAGCGCCGCAACCCCAGAGTCAGCCACAACTGGACCTAATGGTCAGGGGTCCTTAAAAAAAACAAAAACCCCTAGAATAATCCTACTGATGAGCAACATCAAAACTCCTGTAGGCTCTCTCTTATTGGTTGAATCAGATTCAAAAGAAACCAGGAATATGAAGCCCTGAATAATTAAAGTCATATAACTAAAAGTGATTATTTGTAGCCATCGTAAGGAGGAACTGTTATTATTTATTTTCCATCGCGCACTTCATTATATGCACCCAGCTATATTTATAGTATAGTATAAAATTGGAATGATAAATATATATATATAACTTGCATTTCCCTGTGATTTTATTTCTTTAAGCTGTCCAGTGCCAGATGAAGGAGACGTCCTGAAATTTAACTCCAAATTTGAATCGGGAAATTTACGCAAAGTTATTCAGATCAGAAAGTAAGATGTTGTCATTTGTTTTGCTTTGTTTTTGATTTTGAAGCTGTTCTTCATTTTAAGACTTGTTTCTGTTCATCTTTAGAAATGAGTATGATCTCATTCTGAACTCTGACATAAACAGCAATCATTATCATCAGTGGTTTTACTTCGAAGCCAGCGGAATGCGATCAGGTGTTGCCTACCGATTTAATATAATCAACTGTGAAAAGACAAATAGTCAGTTTAATTATGGTAAGACCTCTTTTTCTTCACTTATTCAAAAGAAGTGCCTAGGAAGAATGTGGATTTATTCAGATGTACAAAACCTTCACAGTGCTTTCCCCCCAATGATAAAGAAATATATATATTGAAGGGTTAGATTGTTACACAGTTTTATGAACTCTCAGCAATCAAAATGACACTCAAACTTAGTTGATTATTTATCTTGGCATATTCAGAATGCAGAATGATAACTTTTTAATATATTAGATGGTATTTTCCTTGATTAAAAAGTTAAGTTTTCTTTTAACTCTATGCTCTCTAGACCATGGGTAGGGAAACTAAGGCCCAGGGGCCGGATCCAACCCAATCACCTAAATCCAACCCGCGGATGGTCCGGGAATCGGTGTGTTTTTACATGAGTAGAATGTGTCCTTTTATTTAAAATGCATCTCTGGGTTATTTGTGGGGCATAGGAATTCGTTCATCCCCCGCCCAAAAAAATATAGTCTGGCCCCCCAAAAGGTCTGAGGGACAGTGGACCGGCCCCCTGCTGAAAAAGTTTGCTGAGCCCTGCTCTAGACGGGTATATTTCTTCACTGAATGCATGCAACCATGTTGAATCACGTAATATATTTTGTTTGAAGGTATGCAGCCTCTAATGTACTCTGTTCAAGATGCACTAAATGGCAGACCCTGGTGGACTCGTGTAGGAACTGATATTTGTTACTACAAGTAAGTATAACTGTAAATGGAGGAAATAAAACATTGAATTAAATGGGCTGAAAAACTAACTTAACTATATTCGTAATTAACACTGTTTTAAAAACTAATAATGTTAGGGTATATTGAACTGGCTAGATTAACAGAGGCAATTAGAGATCACACTAGACAAGAGTTTCAAAAAGCATGGGGAAAATGCAGAGAATACTTCACAAAACAGCGCCTTAAAATACATACCTGGACTTGTTTCGATTATTGTCTGCAGGAGACTTTGTGGATATTTAAGTTATAATTAGAAAAATATTAATAATTATTCATAAAGGAAGCAGTTTGTGCTCACTGTATGTTATATTCACGTTTAACGAGGGTGGATTTGTGTATTTGGGGTGGGGGTTTGTGTTATGTTGTAAATAAAATTCCAATAAAAATTTAAAAATAAAAACTAATAAAAGGAGAATTCAAATTTCAACCTTTGTTAATTTGTACTAAAGGTAATAGTTGAGTGAGTGATGCGTCTCTGCAGATTATTTACCATAAATTGTAGCATGCACTGCATCTTTAAGCTAATTCTAACATGTTGTTTCTAGGAATCACTTTTCAAGAAGTTCCATTGCAACTGGTGGCCAGAAGGGAAAATCCTACTACACAATTACCTTCACTGTCAGTTTCCAGCATAAGGATGATGTTTGTTACTTTGCTTACCATTACCCATATACTTACTCAGCTTTAATGGTGAGTTAATTTGAGCTTAGGTAGAGGCATAATTTGTTTATGCACATTTTTACTTTAACAATTTCAAGTATTTTAGCTACATGGTTTGATAGTGATCACAAAAATAGCTAGATGCAAATGCTCTTTCTGTTTGAAAACACCTGAAATGTTCATACGTAAAGTTTAGGAAAGTAATAATAATAAAAAAAATTACTAGTAAAGCTCCTGTAAACTAATGCGGTAAAAAGTTTAGCATTAATTCTGAATAACCAGGACTTTGCAGATGTAGAGCACAACGTTGGCTCTAGTAGATTTGTTTCAGCTGTAGGCCATAGCAATGCAGATTAGAGACTGGGTTTGACAAAATGATGTTGGTACAAAAATAAGAAATGTAAACTTTAATGCATTCAGTTTGCAAGAGGTTACGGTCCATAAATGTAGGAATACATATAACACTTTACAGATGTCAAGTGCCCCCCCCCAAAAAAAGTATGGTGGCCTCTGTCGGGCGGGGGGTGGTCTTCAGAAAAACTCTGTTTTGAAATAAAACTGCATTGTTTTACAAATATACTGGTGGAGAACAGTTCTAGAACTGCTGGTGGTGTTTGCTGTCTTTTAAGCACAGGAAAAGCTAAACCTGTAGTTATGGTAAAATATGAAACAAACCCTGGCTGTAGGCTTACAGTCTAATTATTTTTGTCACGAAGATGCATCTCAAAAAACTGGACTCCACACACAATCCTCAGCAGATATATTTTCGACAAGACGTTTTGTGTGAGACTCTCTCTGGAAACAGCTGTCCCATAGTAACTATAACAGCCATGCCAGAGTCAGATTACTATGAACATATCTGTCAGTTCAGTAAGTACAACGTTTTTCTCTTTCTCACTGGGAATTTATATATATATTTGTTTTCCTGATTGCAGGCTGCTTTGTAAAAGATACGTGAATTGCATATAGATGTTCTGGAAAGCGTAATTTGTGGGCCTAATTAAACATGCCAGGCGGCCAAATCTACTTGTTCAACACTTTATGCCATATGTATATTCTACTTTAATGAATTCAAGTGCTTTAATTACATGCATTTCATGTTCCAGGTCATATGTGTCAATTCGTAATAAACAAGCTGCTGTGACTTGTGATTGTATCATGCTATTTTGCTTGTGCTGTGTTTTTTTTGTGTTTTTTTAGGAAACCGTCCTTATATTTTCTTATGTGCTCGTGTTCATCCTGGAGAGACCAACGCGAGCTGGGTTATGAAGGGAACTTTGGAATATCTCATGAGTAATACTCCTGCTGCCCAAAGTTTACGAGAATCCTATATTTTTAAAATTGTACCAATGCTTAATCCTGATGGGGTCATTAATGGAAAGTAAGTTTTTAAGTGTATTTGGCAGCAAAGGTTATGCTTCTTAGGCACTTCCAAACCAAGTTTAGGCCATGGACCTTTTGTCCTTTTGCCTCAATAGTCAATGAACAGCGCAATGAAAATGTCAGCACAGTATGCAGCAGCTGTGAACTCCATGTTAGGGATCAGTAAAAAGCGATAAAAAATAATATCAGAATAACTTTATACAAATCCATGGTGTGCCCACACTTGGAATATAGTGTACAGTTCTGGCTGTCGCACCTCAAAAAGGATATTGTAGAGCTAGAAAAAGTCAGAAAAGGGCAACCAAAATTATCAGGGGCTGGAGCAACTGGCTTATAAGGAAAGATTACAGCATTTGGGGTTACTTGCCTTTTTTCTAAACTAAATGAGAACATGATTTATATGTGTAAAATTATCCATGGTGTGGAAAAAGTATACAGTGGTACCTCTGGATGCGAACGGGATCCGTTCCGGAGCCCTGTTCACATCCTGAAGAGCACACAATGTGCGCGGGTCATGATTCGCCACTTCTGCGCATTCGTGTGACGTCATTTTGAGCGTCTGCGCATGCGCGAGCGACGAAACCTGGAAGTAACGCGTTACTTCCGGGTCGCCCCGGAGCGCAACCCAAAAACGCTCAACTTTAACCCGAGGTATGACTGTATAGGCTTTCTCCTGTCGTAACACTAGAACCCGGCGTCTTCCAGTGAAACTGAAATGTGGGTGACAGGGGTGCCCACTTGAATAAAATATTGGGGGGACCCAAGGTAAGCCCTGCCCCACATAATTATTCACATGATGTGGCACACAAACACCGTTTGAATGGTCATGCCCATCAGCTTGGGGGGCAGTGCCCTCAAAAAAAACTTTTGGGGGAGGAAAGGCACCTCGGCCTCTAAGGGTTTGCTCTTATGGGGGAAATTCAGGACAGACAAAAGTAAGCACCTTTTCATGCAGCACATAGCTAAACTGTGGAATTTACTATCGCAAAATTTAATAATTCCCACCAGTTTAGACAAATACTGCATACAAGCAGGCTAGCTTTCTAATATCATGATTCATTTTCACTGAACTGGTTTTTTAAAAATCAAACAGTTAAAACAAAACTTTAAAGAGCCGCCTTTTTTGTCTTAATAAAATTGCACAAAATAGCCACAAAAGTTGTCTCGCAAACTTACTTGGAGGGGGAAACATGTTTGCTTGGGACAGTAAGAACTTACTGAGATTGTCTTTCTCCTGTAGTCATCGCTGTTCTTTAAGCGGGGAGGACTTGAACAGACAATGGCAAAACCCCAACCTAGATCTGCACCCCACCATTTATCATGCCAAAGGCCTGCTGCAGTATTTGGCTACTATAAAACGTTTGCCCCTGGTAAGTGTTCGTATCCGTGTGCTCACCCAGTTCATTCCACTGAAGTAAAAGCATCGTAAGTAAAAGTCATTCTGGCATTGCATGAAAATGCCCCTTCCTCTCCCAAAATATATGAAATCTGTGAGGGAACTCTTTTGACAGATGTTTCTCATCAGAAACTTCTACAGTTCTACCTCCACAGATCCCATGCTCTGCTTTTAAATGTGGTCAGTATTATTAGCAGTCATAGACAGATGAGACTCTTCACTTGGTTTTCTGTAGGTGTGGCTTTCGGTAGATCAGGAGTGGCTAACTGTTGTTGGTCCAACAGCCATATTGACGCTTTGCCACCACCCCCGCAGGCCTCATGTCAGTTGTGTGTGCGGCCAATGTGTGTGCATGCATGCATGTGCATACGTAGACATGCAGGTGCACAGTACTGTTTGCTATGCATAGGTCATTCATAAAGGTAAGGGATCGCTGACAGTTTAGTCATGAACAACTCTTGGGTTGCGGCGCTCACCTCGCTTTACTGGCCGAGGGAGCTGACGTTTGTCTGCTGACAGTTTTTCTGGGTCATGTGGCCAGCATGAATAAGCTGCTTCTGGCAAAACCAGAGCAGCACACGGAAACGCCGTTTACCTTCCCGCTGGAGTGGTACCTATTTATCTACTTGCACTCTGACGTGCTTTCAAACTGCTAGGTTGGCAGGAGCAGGGACTGAGCAACGGGAGCTCACCCCGTCACGGGGATTCGAACCGATGACCTTCCGATCAGCAAGCTCAGTGGTTTAGACCACAGTGCCATCCGCATCCCAACATAGGTTATTCTAGGCAACATAAAAAGCAGTATTTATCCCTACTCCAGCATTGGATATGTGTGGAAATGTTGCATTTCCCTCTGAAAAAGCAAGCAGGTTTTATCCCAAATCTTAGTTCTGTGGTGTTTCATGCTAAGATCAAAGGTCTCTCTTTAGAGAAAATCTTTGAAGAGCAGGCAGAGGAAATTAGACTTTAGGATCCCAGGATGTTTGTATGTGAATGGAGGCAGAATGTTGGTGAAAAGGGAAAGACATGAATGCTTCAGTTACATTTAGTTGGGCCTAATTTTCGTTCTTCCTTTTTTACATAGTTGAACCATCTGAGAGAAGAGGTTTTGGAGTATTTCTCAGGATTTGTTACTTGATTTCATTGTTATGTAAAGTGACTTTTAACAATACTTAATTCCATTTCATTCATTTCTTTTTTATGTTATGTTTCCTTCTCTCTTTTTAAAATCAAAGTTCTAAGCCAAACTTCACGCTTTTGTCCTCGTTCATATGCAACAGTCCTGATCTGATAAAACATTGTGTGCTCCTTCTTGGCCCTTTGCACAACCAAACTGGGAATCTGTGACTAAGAGTTCCCGATTAAAAGCAGGATCTGATTCTGGTTTCATATCCTCATTTGGAGTTCAAGCATCATAAGAAACTGGTTAAAGAAACAGATAGATTCACTGAAGCTGCTTATGTGAGGGAAGGCAGGAGCATACAGTTAGCTCCTGAGCCAATAAACCATAGTTTATTAGCCTGGGATCATTACATCAGAACGTGGCCTGTGACTCCTTGAAGAAATGGGATTCATTACAGAGTAATAAAAGACAGCACAGAAATTGAACAAACGGTATATAATTGATGAGCTGGCATATTTGTGAAAATATCTCTGCCCCCAGTTAATTGATATTGTTATAATTTGGCTATTATTGGAATATTTGAAAACTAATAAAATATCATTACAAAAAAAGACAGTATCTCTGCCCCACTACAGATACAAGAAAGTTTCATCTTTTATAACTTTTGAAAACTTTATTTCTCATAGGTTTTTTGTGATTATCATGGTCATTCTCGCAAGAAAAACGTATTTATGTATGGCTGCAGCATCAAGGAGACCATGTGGCACACTAATCTTAGTGCTGCTTCTTGCGATGTGGTTGAAGACCTTGGCTATAGAGTGAGTTGTTGCTTTAAAAATCCAAACAAGGCCACAATAGATTCATAAATTCTATTTCTATTTATTTTGTCTAATCCTCAAGTGATAACACTGTCAGTAGTATGCCAGTAGCATTTGCCCAGAGGAGATCCATTGAAATTGAAAGACCTAAGTTAGTCATATCCACAAATTCCAGTGGGTCCACTCAGTGAGCTTCGAACATGAATACAACCCACTGTTTTGGAAAATTTAACTATCTGGTTTTTAATTAGTGAAGTGAACATAAAACAGCTTCCTTAAAAAAACAGTAAAATTTCATGTAAGAAACTATTAAAACATTGGGGATAGATAGATAAATGTTCTATATATTATTGATATGCATCATATGTAAATATATTTTAATTAATTTTCACTATCTGTTCATTCTACGGCTATAGCCTGAAACCCCAATAATATATTATTACTGTACTAAGGAGAATGCTGTATTGTGATGACAGCAGAATTATAAAGGATAAATAATAGAAGTATATTTATTTTATTTATTTTTTAATAATTTTTATTGCTTTTCCAATAAAACTGCCAGTCAGCATTTCTGAATCATAATCAAATTAAAAATAATTAACTAAAATTAAAAAAACAAAACAAATTGTAATACAAAATGTAATTATTAATTTTTCCGGGCTCCCCGTAGTCTGGACCTCAGAAGCATATCTCCAAATCTTCGTTCCTACCTCTTCTCATTGTTTTCATATTTTCCACCTTAAGAATAGAAGTATATTTATAATACAATTGGAGAAGAATTGGCAAACCAGATCCTCAACAGTTTGGGCAAGTTTCATGAGGCTAGAAGCTCCTTCCCCTCCGTTCTACATCTGGTATCACTGCAGTGGGATATAAAATCACAGCCTCCACATGCTGGGTTGTATCTCATACTGCTGTTCCTCTCACATAGTGGACTTCCATTTGGTTGTACAAACTGTGTAAATAGGGAATGCCCTGCTTTTTTAAAAATAGCTGGGTGGTAGTCTCATGAGTGGCCACTACATCAAAAAAGTTCCCCTCATTTTTTGTGTAGTTTTCCCTGCCTCTGGCTACTTTTAGGCACACGGTGAGAACTTTTTTTATTCTGCCAAGTCTTCGTGGTGTAATAATTTTTCTGCTAACTATCTTGCTGTTTTATTACGGTCATTTTCTGTGTTTGTATTGGTATTTTAAGTGGAGCTTTTTGCTGCTATTGTATTTTGTGTTGTTATAATTATATATTTGTTAACTGCCCTGGGCTCGCTTTTGGGGGAATAAATCGGTTGAAATAAATTATTGGAATGCATCCTTCTTCTATCCTTAATTTTTTATTTATTTGCATCTAAATCATATGTAGCCTGAAATCCACAGGAATTCAGTTCCGGTTATATACTTTTTCACATATTGAAAGTGGACCAAGTAACGCACCTTTTAATATTCGGTGGTTTCTTGACATTGTACCTGCTAAGCTTTTTAACAGTTTCAGACTGCTGTTAAATACTTCCTTCCTCTAGACCCTTCCAAAGATTCTGAGTCAGACAGCACCAGCATTCTGCATGAGCAGTTGCAGTTTTGTGGTAGAAAAGTCCAAGGAATCTACGGCACGTGTTGTCGTTTGGAGAGAAATAGGCGTTCAGAGGAGTTACACCATGGAAAGCACATTATGTGGATGTGACCAGGGGAAGTACAAGGTAAAAAATAAAACTGAATTGTAAAAATGGCATCTGAATATTGAATGAGTCTGGAAAAGTAATCTTGTGCATTGTCTGGATTCTCTTTAGAGGAACACTTTGAAATATGTATTATCTAAGGGCCAAACCACATATTAGGGGAAACAAACATTTTTTTAAAATGGTTCAGCCTGGCCACTTTCTTTAAAAAGGGAGGTGGAAGGGAAAAATCTGTCCAGTATCAATCTGGGACATGCCACTGATCTGGATTGTGTCCCTGCAAAGGTTTCATGCCAAAAACTGCCCCTAACCATGCCTGTAATTTGTCCCTGAATGTGCTTTGCAGTAAGCAATACCTTTGGGGACTAATAGCAGAGGAGATTTTAAAGCAAAAATTAGGGCAGAAGCATGTTCAGAATGGTGTCCCGCAATTGCATTTTCTTCAAAATAAAGTGGCCAGTTCAGCATACTTTTTGAATGGCATGTTTATCATAGCTTATACTCTGGACCCCAAACACATCTTATAAAGATATAAACTTTGGGGATCATCCGGTTTTGCATTTGTTGCTTTAATACTTTAATAAGCTGGTCTTGCATCTCTTCATAAGACAAACTGTACCAGGAGTTATTTTTAGCAATAGCGTCAGACATAATTAAACTAACCACTCAGTGAATATGTTGTTCTCTAATTAGGGCTTACAGATTGGGACACGTGAACTCGAAGAGATGGGAGCCAAGTTCTGTTCTGGTTTATTGCGTTTGAAAAGGTTGACATCACCACTAGAATACAACCTGCCATCTACGCTCTTTGACATTGAAAATGAATTGATTGAATCCAATTGTAAAGTGACAAGGTAGTACGAGCTTAAAATGTTGTTGTGCTAAATGTTTATTTCTTTCAGAATACTTAAATTCCACTTACAAAGTTGTTTTCAAGAGATTTACAATAAAACAATACATTCAAATCTGGTAACAGGAAGAGGAATACCATAGTGACCCTGTGTGCCAGGTTTACGCAGCTAACATTTCCTTCTTTCATCCTTGCCCTTCCTGGTGTTGCCCCTCCGCCTCCGCCTATGAGACTGCAGACATCACTGATGATGTTAGAGACAAGGGATAGTGGATGGAGCAGCTGGGTCTCATCCAGTCCATGATGGAGGCAAGTCTTCTCTTGCCAGGCAACAGTTCTCAGTGATGTCCTCTAGATAAAATAATAATATGAAATAGTTGGAGGCGGGGAATTTAAAATGAAGTAACTACAGCAGAAGGCAGATTTTAGTGCAAAATTATTATTTTTTTTTGGGGGGGGGGGGGAGGATGTCTGTAACAGATGGAGAAGGAAAAGCATTTTTCCCAACACATGTCCAAACCAGTTTTTCTATGTGTGCATGTAAAGAACACTCTGCATCCATAACCTGGGCTGCTGAATCTGGATCAGGATCTCTGGGTAAAGAACACAATTTCAGACAGACATTTTGTAGTATGTACCTTACTATGGCTTTCTCAGCTCTTTAATCATTTTAGCACCTAAAATGAAAGGACCAGTTTCCTTTCAGAGGTAAGTTTCAAATTATCTTTGTTGGATAGGTTTTGAGATTGATTTTTGGTAGAGTCTAGTGGCACATTTCACCGCTAGAATTGATAGTGGGCAAAGATTCTCATGGCCTGGGAAATGGTGAGATTTCCCTTTTGTCTTCAGACATGTGAAGACGCTTCCCTTTCCCCACTGTCTGTGGTTTCACTCACCTACTTCAATTGCTTTAAAGCTTTTTGCTGTGCTGTCACAGTGAAGTGATGCACTGTTTTCATTTCTGTTGTCTTTGTGTGATGCACTTTAATCGGTTTTACATGAAAGTTGACCTGACTTGCTCTGCAAAAATGTTTTGTAAGGGGGGGGGGGGAACCCTTCTGTCACATGGGAAGGGTAAAGCTTCAGTGAAGAAACTTGTCTTGTAGAAAATGTCCTCCTGATTGAATCTCCAAAACCTGTTTCCTTAGGAGACCACATTGATACCCATTGCTTATTTTTCTTTACTTGACTGCATGTTAATAAAAACACATTGAAATCTCAGTAATCTTGGAATAACATTTGTTATAAACACTAGCCTCAGTTATGTTGCTGTAGAAATTACTTTTCTATTTTTAGTTTGTTTTTTCGTTCTTTGGCTCTGACAAACTAGTTGGTGCAGTTCGGCATGCTGTGAAAGGGACAGTTATCCAATGTATAAAAATGCCCTATTCTGATGTCTGCCTAAAAATGTGTTGATGGAGGAGAGGGGAGGCATGACTTGCCCCCAGATTCCCATCACTGCTGGCTGCAGCCTTGGATTCTTCGCATCTCCAGCTGGATGCGCTTGGGATCCTTCTTGCAGTCAGGAGCCGTGATCACACAGATCTCTGTTCCCAGGAGGCTTCAAGAGAACATTCAGACCTTCCTTTCAGTGCACAATGTCATAGGTGGAGCCACCAGGGCTGATCCATGCAGAGAGGATAGAGAGAATGCATATGGCCTTTTGCCACACCGGCTTTCATGTTTCTGGGTCTATGCGTTGCGTGTTTTGAAAATTCAGAGTTCAGAATGTTTTGTTAATATAAAATAAGATTCATATTTATTGATGAAGGGCTTTGTAAGACGTTGTTGTTGCTGCTGCCAATTTTGGGGGAGAATGGTAATGCATCTCCTATATAACATTTGGCACTCAGTGATAGAATGAATGGCTATAGTTATCATGTTATTGGTCAAGAGCGTCTTGGTCACATTTTAGAAAAACTAATTAGTTAAATATGTTTATGCTGGGAAGCTGCTTCACTTGAGCATAATAGACGATAAGCCTCCTCTCCTGGTGTTCTTGCTGCAGCCCCACTACGTACGTCCTGGAAGAAGATGAACCTCGCTTTCTTGAAGAAGTGGATTATAGTGCAGAGAGCAATGATGAGCCAGATGTTGAGTTGGCCAATAATGCTGGTGACTATGAGCCCAGTCTCCAAGAAGAAGGACATTCTGACTCTGAAATTACAAGGACGCATTTGCCTTGAGACATCCTTGGAGCACAAAGAAGAAATTAAATACTCTGGATTGATTATGGAAGATGGACGCGGAGGGGTATTTAATCCTGAGATTTTGCTCGAGCAAATTAACTGCAGTCAGTCCAGTTCAAAAACAATAAATGTCTCTGGCTTTTAAATGAGTTGACACTTGTTTTATTTAAAGAATTTAGTTCTTATCCTGAGCACTGAGCTTTATCACTTGATTGCCTGTTAAATATTGTTGCATGGCTATTTGTGTTCATCCCTATAATTACCAAAAAAAATAAGTAAGAGGTTATTGGTGTTTCAGAAGGCAGCAGCTACACTTTATTCCTTATGATGCTGACTTCTGAGCTGGTTTCTGAAACTCACATAAACAGAGCTTGTTGGTTTTGTGTGTGTTTGTGCGGACATTTCCCCCTCCATATTTTGCTGTTTGTGTTTAACACAGTGCAGGGCTCACTCTGCAGTAGTTTGTTTTGCACTTAACTGAGAAAGAAAACGGATGTACTGAGTGATGTATATCTTGAGCCTTAAATAAAATGTGATTACATGATTTTACTATCTGAATATCTAATTCAGAAAATATTTGTGTTTTGCACAGTAATTCCTTTTGCCAGGCAAAGGCTTTGATAGTCTTTGTAAAGACACATCCATCTATGTCTGTACTATACCACGTCATACAACAAGTAGGAGCTCATATGGTTGCAAGCTTCTCCATATAAAAACAGTTACTGAGCATAGGAAATCACCATGGAAAGCAGGCAGGAGTCTGTTCTTCATGGCATAGCATTCTATGTGCAGCAATTTGGTGTGTGTTTTTTAATGGAGGAGCTTTCTGTCGTGTGCCTCTCCCCCACTTGTAGATTGAAGTGGTATAGTCCAGACATACAGTTGCCATCTCACCTGCTTTTTATGAGAACTAAGCCTTCCAGGAGTTATATATTTTATATATGCATTCATAACCTTCCTCCTGAACTAAATATGAAACTTGGGGAAAACCTGTTTTATTAGTAAGTATAAACTTTAATTGTATGTATATTTAGTGACAGATACCAATAACCAATAATTGAATTGTATTCAATTAAATCATCCCATTCATGAAAAGACTTTCCCTCCCTCTCTTCTCCCAAATATGTTGGTTTGGAAGAACCCACAGAACAGATTTAGAGGGCACACGGGAAGGGGGGAAGGTATGCTGTGAAAGAGGAGGTCCTTGTACAAATGGGGCAATGTTGCTGGATACATGCCTTAGTCCTGCCCCCATTTAACATGCCCATAGCTAAAATAAATTGTTTGTGCCCTGGATGCATCACTTGTACTTCTCAGTTCTGCACATGAACTCCTAGAGGGATAGTGGTGTCCATTTGGAATGGAGTTTCCAGATGCATATTTGTTGTACCACTAGAATTCAGTGTGATTCAGAGAAAATTAAAATGAGAATTGAGAATGACCGCTCCCCGCCTAAAACGGGGAGCGCCCTTTGCGTGGACGTGCGCAGCCCCAAATCTGGAGCGGCTCCAACAGCATAGGCTTGGCTTTGCCTTCCCTCAGGTGGGATACCTGGAGGTCTCCGCCTACCTCAGTCAGTTGTCCAATCCCGCCTGGCGGGAAGCATTGCCAAAGAGACCAGGCCAGGTAGGGGAGGGATTACCTGCCCACACAATAGAGGGAGGATCTTACCTGGGAATCCTCACTTGGCTCCAGAGTTTAAATGTGGTACCTAAATATTCAGATGCCCTAGATCAGGGGTCGGCAACCTTTTTCAGCTGTGGGCCAGTCCACCGTCCCTCAGACCATGTGGTGGGCCGGACTGTATGGGGGGGGATGAACAAATTCCTATACTCCCACAAATAACCCAGAGATGCATTTTAAATAAAAGGACACATTCTACTCATGTAAAAACACTCTGATTCCCGGACCGTCTGCAGGCTGGATTGAGAAGGCGATTGGGGTTGCCTATTCCTGCCCTAGATGCTCAAATTTTCATTTTGTCTTGGGTATACCCAATTATAGCTGCTGTTTCTCTCCCACCCTACCCCGCATCTTACTTTCTTGAGATTGTACATCAAATCAGATGCAAAATTGGCACCAAGACATGAATACTGAGAGGGCAGAACTCCATGTGTTACTTCCCCGTTGCATCTTCCTAGATAAAACACACCTGTTCACCCTCACAAACACCTATCTCTGGTTTGGGGGGCATTAGAAATGGAGCTGGTTTGCAGTTTTGTTTTGTTTTGTTTTTTAAACCAGCGGCTTGTTGGTCAAGAGGAACTGGTTTAATTTTGTAAATGGTCCTTCACTTACTAAGGAAATGTCTGGAAAGAAATAACCTAATCAAAGCATTCTTTCGCGCGTGTTTGTCAAATGATCTTTTTTTTAAAAAAAAAGCTTGGAAATGTTTCACATTGTAAGGTAAAATGAATAAATTTATGAAATGCTTTGAACCAAAATATTGAGAACCAAGAATTAGTATTGTAGTTCCAAACCAGTGTAAAAATTATTAAGGGCCCAACATGCCACTTTTGCTACACTTTGCAGCATTGCTGTGCCAATACTGTTTCTTGGGACCCAGGTATACAGAAATACTCTCCTAGTGGTGATATTACATTTCAGGCTGGGAGGATGGGGCATGCAATGACTCCTCCTGGCACCAGTAACATCCTTGCAACCAGGCTCCAGGATTCCCAGATGTTTGAGGAGCTAACACTCAACCAGTATCTGTTGCTCTGTGGTTCAGTAAAACTGTGGATCAGAACCTTGATCCATCCCTTTTGTGACTTACAGAAGTGGTGGTGGTGGGGATATATTGCCATAAACATAAATGAGAATTAATTGATTCTGTACCTATTTGCTGTTTGCATTGGCCAGTGTGGTGTAGTGGTTAAGAGCGGTAGTCTCGTAATCTGGGGAACTGGGTTCGATTCCCTGCTCCTCCATATGCAGCTGCTGGGTGACCGTGGGTCAGTCACACTTCTCTGAAGTCTCTCAGCCCCACTCATCTCACAGAGTGTCCGTTGTGGGGGAGGAAGGGAAAGGAGAATGTTAGCCGCTTTGAGACTCCTTCGGGTAGTGATAAAGCGGGATATCAAATCCAAACTCTTCTTCTTCTTCTTCTTCTAACAAACAAACTTCTTGTGAACATGGGGTTTTATAAATTACATTGGCATAACAACAGTACGTCATTTCTTTTCCCCATCTCCTTAATCTATGAGGATTTAACAATCTTGCAGGCAATCTGTGAATGTTCTGGAATAAATCCCTGTGTTTTAAAAAGCCTTTTAACCTAATTTTGATTTTACAAAGTGATTTTTGATGCAAGCTTGAAATGGTGCAAGTATATAGACTTGGGTTGTACTTCCCTATTAACTTTTGAGGACTTCCTGAATTTAAGAGAGAAAATTGTGTATCTTTCCAGTAATAGATTTTAATGAATGCTGGAATCTTCCTTTTAAAGTATTGTACCTCTCAGGCAAAGGTTGCCATTTGTGCCAATTTTCAGGTGTTAATATCATGTGAAATACTACACTTCTCTTAGCTGACGAAAGGCAGCAAATACTCAAATTAGGCTGTCAAAACAAAAACATTTGTAGAAAAGTCAGGAAGCCCAGGTTTTAAAATAATTATTCAATGTAATGCTGTAATGATAAATTGTGGCAATATTATTGTGCATGCCCCTGCAGATATATTATTTATCAAGTAAGTGTATAATAATAAAAAAATACTATCACTTGGTTTCAGTACTTTTTTTTTTTGGTGGAGAGTGTAAAGAATCTTTAAAGTGCGAAAGTCTTGGCATGTTTTAAAAGACATTGTACAGATTACTATAAGACATTTTTATGATTCTGATAACTCGAAGAGCAATGAATCTGATACGTTTCAAATTCTGCTTCATGTCAACATGAATATACAGTAGATTTCTTGTCAATGCATGTGTTTAAAATGCATATCCTATAAGCAGGCACAACTCTACATAAGTGGTCTACTGCTATATAGATGTGGTAACTGTTCCCTCTTCTATGTATCTCTGCATATACCATGCAGAGAGAAAATAAGCCCAAATACCCATGCATTTCCAAAATTTAAAGGCAGCTTCATTTCCATTGCCTGTTGGGTTTTGTTTTTTCATTGCTTGTAGCATTTTAGACATTATTCCATTAATATATGAAATACTGATCTCTTCAGCTTGATAAATCTATTTCAGAATTAATACATGGGTAGAACCTTTGGAATATACTCACTGAATTGGATACAAATATATAAATAACCAGTGAAAAATGAACAAATAATCAAAAATGCCTTTGGTGGGCAACGAAAAAGAAACAAAAGCTTTTTTGTACAAATACATGAAATAGATGTGCTCCATTGTTCTTTGTGTTGAAACATTACAGACATTTCTTCTCAATGCGTTAGTTATGCTCATCTTTAATGCAAAAAAAAATTAAAATCTCCTTTCCTCTCTATTTTCATTTGTCCTGCATTTTGTGTATTGGTTTCACTTGAAAATGGGCCTTTGCTTGATACTTTAAACAGATATATATTTGAAGTTAACCACCAGTACTTAAAGTTTTACTTTACTGACTATTCAGTAAGAGTAAAAATTTGGGGAAGGACATTGTGAATTAAACACCCAAAGATGAATTTTCTTTGTTTTCACAATCCTTTTGTCATTAGAGCTCTGAAACTGATGCAAAAGAATTGCAGAAGCCAAAGGTTAGATAGAGATAGTGAGGAAATCTATTAATGTAAGAAATAAAAGCTGTCCCTCTAGAATCTAGTGGAATAGCCATTCACTGCTGGCTCCACAATGTGCATTTTTGGTTTTAGATCAGATTTTTCTCAGGCTCTCACTCGTCTCATTATGGTATTTGCCTGCCTAAGGCTACAATCCTATACGCATTTACATGAGAATATGTCTCATGGGATATACTTCTGTACAGACAATTACAGCACTGCACTGTAAGCTAGTATTTTCTTCATTCCAACATATCATGTAAGGTCATGGCCACTCTTGCCTATCCTGTTTCTCATGACCACTTCACTTTTGCACAGAACATGCGAGGGAGCGGGGAGAAAGAAAACTCTCGACAAAATCATCTTTAATAGCTCTGTGGTCAATCACAAAACCAAGTCTCTAAAGGGTCAGAACATTGCTTTTCGTAGAATGAAGACGACGATCATTTTGGGATCAGTTCGGATAATTTCTCACATGCTGCTATAGGTCTGGTGGTAGTTGTAGTCCCAGGCATTCAGCAGCAGTGTGTGTGTTTCGTACACTCCCTGTGTGTTGCCTCAAAGAACCTTTCCTGAACCCAGATCTGCTTGTGAGAGAATCTTGTTTTATATTCTGAATTTTTAATTATTAAAGGATATGCGAAGTCTGGTGCTGGGCAAGAGAGATAAAAAAAGGAAATGTTCTTACTAGAGGAGTTGTTAATATTTTATTTTATTTTATTTTATTTATCAGTAGTTTCCCTTGAGGCATCCTGAAACAATTCACAATATTGTTTGTTGTTGTCCGACTCTTCGTGACCCCATGGACCAGAGCACGCCAGGCACTTCTGTCCTCCACTGCCTCCCGCAGTTTGGTCAAACTCATGCTGGTAGCTTCAAGAACACCGTCCAACCATCTCGTCCTCTGTCGTCCCCTTCTCCTTGTGCTCTCCATCTTTCCCAACATAAGGGTCTTTTCCAGGGAGTCTTCTCATGAGGTGGCCAAAGTATTGGAGCCTCAGCTTCACAATCTGTCCTTCCAGTGAGCAAGAATGGATAGGTTTGATCTTCTTGCAGTCCATGGGACTCTCAAGAGTCTCCTCCAGCACCATAATTCAAAAGCATCAATTCTTCGATTCACAATATAGTAACAGTTAAAGTGATGATTGCATATATAAAAACAATTTTAAAAAGCAATTATAAATATAAAAGCAGTTCTTGAATGTGATGATTGCATGTGTGTGTATCAGCCCATGCCTGAAAACTATGGCCAGAAAAGCCACCTCGATTGGACTGTCATTATCCCTTTTGTAACAACTGGGCTACGATACCATCCTTGTATCCCTTTGGGATATCTCACATAGCAACCTGCGATCCAGATCCGTTGTAATCTGTGGCCTGACTGCAGCTGGAATCCAATACGGGCACGACTTTCAGTTAGCCTCATATTTTAGGAATTTGCCCATACCTATACTACTTTGCCCATACTACTAGCATTTATTTACCAAAGGTAGATTAAATGTACAATACTTCCACCGGAAGTTCTAAATGGTAGACTGAGAGGCATCCCCTATCAGAATATAGGCTCTGTTTATGTTCTTGGGACGTCGATTGCATGAAGCATAACCTACTGCATTGTGGGCAGTATTAGCAATCAAGGGATCAACTGATCAAACCCTTACTGGCAAATTTGCCAGGAAAATCTGAAGCCTCCCGTATTAAATACCTTCTGGAGGATAGGTCAAATGATATTACACTGACGGTGGCAAAGTTTCTTTCGGCGGTCGCAAGAAAGAAAAGACCATCATGCTCTAGACATAACAAAATGACTACATCAGTGCCTTCCGCCTGTTGTTTGGTTGTCTTAACTGTATCTTGTTTTGAAACTGTTCTGTGGGTCTATGGACCGCAATAAAGATATTTGATTTGATATTTATTTTTTTTATATATAACAATTTTAAAAAGCAATTGTAAATATAAAAACAGTTCTTGAATGACAGGGCACTGTTCAAAGAAAACAGTAACCTTTCACTATTTTTTGTGTGGTTCTTTTTCTCAGGCTACAGGGCTGCTTGTGTGGTAAGACAGGATGACACACATGTTTTACGCTTATCTGAAAAAGAAAAAGCCTTTTAAAACGGCTTCAAATCTAGGGCTCGTGGAGAGCGATGTTCTTTTGCTATCAGAGATACCACAGGCTCTGTCAAATAGCTTCCAATAATAGAAGCATTGCTTGAGTCGCTGAGTGAGACAGGGTTTGGGTTATGACAGGATATAGCCGACGAGTTTGCATGTGACAGAATTGTCCCTCACTCCTAATGCACATGGTTGCGAGACAAAATTGGTTCTAAATCTCTAGAAAATGTAACTTGAAAAAAGAGACATTGAACCTACTTTTGCAAATCATTAATAAAAATATGTTTTAAAAAATAAAATCTCTGAAATGTACTATGACTTTAACCTGACGACTTTTCTGCAGTTATGTACTGATGTGTCTCCTGCTCTAGGTGGCAGTATCCTCCCGTCTGTTGCTTCACATCAGCAAGATTCTGCTTTTATGAGGAAAACAGTATAGCAGGCAGTTCTAATGAAATGGAGATTGACGTTATTCAGGTTGCCAAATCCCGACCCCAAAAATGCCTAATTATGAGAGAAGCCATACCTCCCAAATCCTTTCTGCCCGGCAGCAGTTTAGATGCACCCTTAAAGGTAGCTGAGCTGACTGCATGATCCTGTACATGCCTACTCAAAAGCAAGTCCTACTGACTTCAGTGGGGCTTACTCCCAGGTAAGGTGGTACAGGACTTCAGGCTCGTTTGGAGCATTCATGTCATCCTTTCATTTAGAAAATTATAATGTGATTCAGTTCAAAGATTAATAATACGTAGACTACGAACTGGGATATTTTCTTAGTAGGCATTCCTCTATCATTATAGCAACCTTGCTCATCTGTATCATACAACCCAAAAACCAAATTGTAAGGTTTTGATTACTTGTAACTCTGATACCATGGGACGCGGGTGGCGCTGTGGGTTAAACCACAGAGCCTAGGGCTTGCTGATCAGAAGGTCGGCGGTTCAAATCCCCGTGACAGGGTGAGCTCCCGTTGCTCGGTCCCTGCTCCTGCCAACCTAGCAGTTTGAAAGCACGTCAAAGTGCAAGTAGATAAATAGGTACCGCTCCAGCGGGAAGGTAAACAGTGTTTGCGTGTCCTGCTCTGGTTCGCCAGAAGCAGCTTAGTCATGCTGGCCATATGACCCAGAAGCTGTACGCTGGCTGCCTCGGCCAATAAAGCGAGATGACGCCGCAACCCCAGAGTCAGTCACGACTGGACCTAAGGTCAGGGGTCCCTTTACCTTTACCTTTAATTCTGATACCTGGAATAAAAACTGACACCGCAGGATGTGTTCTGCTCAGTAAGTGCGTTCAGTAAGTCTATATAACCGATACAACAACAAATCTAGGATTCAGCTGAGGTGTTGCAGCGGTATATCGTCATACAGCACAAATTTCCTTCAGCAATGAGAATTCCACAGGATTTAGCTAGAAAGCATTGGAGACTTACTGTATGCCCGTTATATCTGTTTGCTTCCAAATATGCAAGCAGAACAGGCTCCTAACGCAGCACTACCATTACTTGCAAAATGGAACCCCACGTCCCTCCCCAATTTCCAGAGCCGCTCCCAATCCAGGAAGACCCACAGCTGTCCGCTGTTTGGCTGCTACATGTGGACATAGTTGGACTGGGATCGCTGTCTTTTTCTGGGGTGGGAGCACTTTCCGAGCTGATGTGTTTTCCATGTGTTGGATGCGCTAAACAGGTATGCTTCCTTTACACTTTTGGGGGGACACCAATCTAAGACATGTCTCTATTCCGAGGCATTTTAATTCATGTAATGCCTACTGAATGCTTTTAGCCTGCCGCGTCGTATGATGATCAACACTCTGGTTTTATTGTACATTTTAGTGTTTTCTATGACATATATTTATTTATATGCTCATTGTTCACCACCCTGGAATCTGCTGGATGAAGAGAGGCACACAACTGTTTTCAATAGAACGCCAAAACAAATGTTCTGTGCCTTACGAACAGCTTTGAACATGTGTCTGCTGACTGCTGATGGTTCAGAAAAGGAAGATCCCAGTGGGACATTGGGGCAGAGGAGACATTTTGGATCCTAGAGAATCCCTTGTTCTTCTTTCTGTGGTTTCCGGTTTTTTCCCTTTTTGCTGCTGCCAGCTCAGCTTCCTACTTTTGTGGTTATGTTGCCACAGTCCTTCCTAAAATTAGATTGGACTGCCTGAGCCTTAGACTAATGCTGTGCACACTTTCTGCAAAATATGTCTCCTTCAATACATCTCAGAGGGCTTACCTCTGAGCAAACATGCTTACGAGTGAGTTGTAAATGACCTGGGGACATGATCCAAATAGGGATGAGAAAATGGACACACCTCTGTTGACCTCACCAAATGATGAAGGAGCTCATCAAATGCTACCTAATTAAGCCCCACTGGAAGCCAAGCTAATTAGTAACAGTATTCCTTTTTCTTTGGCGATCACTCATAGCCGAGTAAGACTGTCTTCCGTAAACACGTTTTTAACAATGAGTCCTTAAGTGACTGTGGAGGCCAATTCTGGATCCACACGTCCTTCCACAGTGGGGACATTGGTTTCCGGTTGGGAGTTGATCACAGTGTGGATTTGCCAAGCATGCCTTCCTCTTAGCACATTTCTCCTTTGTGTCCTGAGTTTGAGTGTCTTCACAGCCCATGACACCTTTGGTAAAGGCTGTTCTCCAACTGGAGCGCTCGCAGGCCAGTGTTTCCCAGTTGTCAGTGCTTATATTACATTTTTAAAGATTTGCCTTGAGATAGTCTTTAAACCTCTTTTGTTGACCACCAGGATTACGCTTTCCATTTTTAAGTTCGGAATAGAGGAGTTGCTTTGGAAGACGATCATCAGGCATCCACACAACATGACCAGTCCAACGAAGTTGATGTTGAAGAATCATTGCTTCAACACTGGTGATCTTTGCTTCTTCCACTACACTGATATTAGTTCACCTGTCTTCCCAAGTGATGTGTAAAATTTTTCGGAGACACCATGAACCCCACCCCACACTATCATGACTATCTTGCTGTGGAAGGAGAGAGAGAGATTCAATACTGATAAAAGATGAGTTGATTTGGGAGCATGCTTTAAAGCCTAATCCTTAATTCCATGTACCTTTTTCTGAGGTAAAAAATTTCACACAGGGCCCAGTTTAGGCTGGATGTGGCGGCAAATTTTTGGAAACCTTTAAAGGGCAGCAAATTGTCAATTATTTACAGGATTCCATTAATTGTTACTAGGAAAAATTCAAGTTTAACACGTATAATCAGTTGACTCAGGAACAATTAGTAGGACAGTTATGAGTGGGATCTGATACAGGAAAATAAGCCCCACCCAGGACTGCCCAAAATATATTTCTTTATTTGAAAAAGGGGCAGAGGAAAGAGAGAGAGAGAGGAGGATATTTAGGAAGGCAGAAAGAAGTTATAGAAAATTTGGAAGGTAGGAGAAGTGACAGAAGAAGAAGCGTCCTTCTCACCCCTTCAAAACTATAGCTTGGCTACTCTCAGGGGGCCACCATATTCCCCTCCACCCCCATAATGCCTTATGTGGAACAGCACATGGAGTGGAAGAATGATAGCTTTCTGGATTGCTGATAGCAGGGCTGACACCTGTCACTGATCACAGAGAAATAATGTCTGACACGAGAACAAGCAGGGGCAGGCTCCCCCACATGTCCGAGTAAGCACTCGAGCACTGAAAATGTCTCTTCCCCCATCCCACAAGGCCTGTGATAGCTGTGTCTCGCACTGAATGCAACTACCATATAGAAAGGATTCTATGAATTGGAAAAAAATAGACGTTACAATATATACAGTGGTACCTCTGGTTGTGGACGGGATCCATTCCAGTGCTCAAGTTGGATCCTGAGGTTTCCGCAACCAGAGATGCCTGTTCTGCGCATGCGTGCGGCGCAATAGAGCACTTCTGCACATGCACAAGCTGCGAAACTCGGAAAAATACTTCCAGATTTGCCACTTTCGCAACCCGAATTTTACGTTACCCAAGGGTAACGTAAGCCGAGGTTCTACTGTACAGTGGTACCTCGGGTTACATACGCTTCAGGTTACAGACTCTGCTAACCCAGAAATAGTACCTTGGGTTAAGAACTTTGCTTCAGGATGAGAACAGAAATTGTGCTCTGGTGGCGCAGTGGCAGCAGGAGGCCCCATTAGCTAAAGTGGTGCTTCAGGTTAAGAACAGTTTCATGTTAAGAACGGGCCCCCGGAACAAATTAAGTACTTAACCCAAGGTACCACTGTATATGAGAATGTCTTATTCCCCTGAAGAAAGCACTGGAGACTGATGTTCAACCTCACTTTCATGACCTATGAATGGGGTTGTGGGAGCAGGTGGTAATTTCAGCTCAACAATAGACTCCCATCACATCCCAGAAAAACCAGGAGAACACAACATCTTGTATTTCAAAAAGTGAAGGCCTTTTTAAGGCGAGCTTGTGCTCATGTTTATAACATGTGACATTCTCCTTCAAGTTTGACAATGTCTTGTAATCTGGGAGAGAGACATCCAGTTCTTGTATGTGGTGGGGAGAGGAACACTCATCATTCAATGAAGCAAATGTGAATGCGTATGAGACCGCCAGATGCAAGTCATTATCATCCCCACAATTTTGCTGCTTGGACAACACAAGAGGCAGCCTGCGAACACAGGGCTTTTTTCTTTTGGTGGTTTTACGTAGGGTGTCGTGCATTATTTTAAAAAACCCAGCTGAAATTATATGGCAAGTGAAAAAAGACTTTGGATGAGGAACATTTTTTAAAGGGGGTAGAACAAAACATGGCAACCTTCAGCTGTGTCCTAGTTGCTGTGGTTTCTATGGTTACTTCAGATGCATTGCTTTCTGCCGCTAGTTAAAAATCAGCTTCAGAATTTGATGGGTTTAGATGACTCCACCAGGGATCCACTGGCTGAGTCGAGAAAACTGATAAAGGAGGGAATAGCATGGAAGGAGGTTATCAGACTAAACTGGCTGTCCTATAGCAAATTCCGCCCTCGCTCAATGGACTGTCAGGTAGTAGATTTGCCAGTGAGGTGAAGCAATTGGCTCCCTGTTCTGAGATTTGCCAAAACGTAATGGTGGATTTCTTCAGAGGTGATGCAATGTTAGCAATTGATTTCTTTAATGCTAAAACTTTGCAAATTAATATCCCTCTTGATCCAGAAATGCATTTGTTAACCTACTTGAAAGGTACAGTCCCTAGGGATAAAGAAGTGGGGGGGGGGGGAATCTTTTAATATGGTCTGCAACACCAAAGTAGCATGGCTTTTGAATGCTAAATACGAGAAGCAAAAATAAATCCCTTGCATTAGGGCAGCAGTGGTGTACCTCAAGGCTGCGGGTCCAAATGCAGCCCCCTAGTCCTCTTTATCTGGCCCTCAGGAACCTCCCCAGACTATTGGCTGTGGGGCTGGAGGGAGTTGTGGTCCAAACATCTGGAGGGCAACATCTTGGCCACCCCCCAAAACTTCAATGTACCCCCTGTAAACATTCTTGTGGGGTAATGTGGCTTTTGGCCTAGAAAAAAAGACTCCACGCTGGATTAAAGTGTCAAGTTAGGACTGTGGAAACTCTGGTTTAAATGTCCCCACTCCACCATGAAGTTCACTGAGTGGCTCAAGGTTGTTGTGATGAGGATAAGAAAGGAGGGAGAACAATGCATGCCTTCTCAAGTCCGTGGAGGAAGGGCAAACTATAACATATAAATATGGAAGTGAGAGCTGGACCATAAAGAAGGCTGATCGCCAAAGAACTGATGCTTTTGAATTATGGTGCTGGAGGAGACTCTTGAGAGTCTCATGGACTGCAAGAAGATCAAACCTATCCATTCTGAAGGAAATCAGCCCTGAGTGCTCACTGGAAGGACAGATCCTGAAGCTGAGGCTCCAATACCTTGGCCACCTCATGAGAAGAGAAGACTGCCTGGAAAAGACCCTGATGTTGGGAAAGATGGAGGGCACAAGGAGAAGGGGACGACAGAGGATGAGATGGTTGGACAGTGTCCTCGAAGCTATCAGCATGAGTTTGACCAAACTGCGGGAGGCAGTGGAAGACAGAAGTGCCTGGCATGCTCTGGTCCAGGGGGTCACGAAGAGTCGGACACGACTAAATGACTAAACAACAACAACATATAAATACCCCCCCCCCACTGTACAAAATATGTAAAAATACATGGGAATGGGATGCAGGGGAGGTGTGAAAATGGGAATGAAATGCAAAAGTACAGTCTGTGACAGTCCTTTGTGCACTTTAAGATAAACAAAGAGACCCGGTCACAACAGCAATAATTGCTGATCACACAACCCATCCTAATTCTGCTATGTTAATTAACACCCCTTGCGGGGCATGAAACAATTGACTCCATTCAAGTCTAATCAAATAGAATCAACCCTCTTGAGTAATTCAGCAATTTCAAGCTAGAGAATAGCAACTTCGATGTCAGCAACAGAGTGTCTTGTGAGATTGCAGCCTTCTCCCGCCGGTATCTGAATGCTGCTATTTCTAATGTCATATTGATGCCTGGTTATTCCTCTTTTTGCAGAGCAACAAACAGGGCTGCACAAAGATCTGATCAAGGGCAGCCAATCAATACTCAGATTTTACAGGCAAGGAGCGTTGAGGCAAGCAATTAACACTAGGCCAGCCATGGCAGAAAGATGTTGTTGTTTTTGAAACTTGCTGCTATTGAGTAATTTGGAATCAGAAGGACTTTGATCAAATTCAACATTGTTCTCCCCCTGTATGCTGTTCTGGAGGTTCTCCTGACTCCAGACCCAATTTTGGTGGTGTTGGAAAGAGGAAACGAGGGAAAAGCCCTGCTGCACAAGCCCTTGCACAAAGTTTGCACTTGGACACAGGAGTGAAATTGGGTCCTGTTCTCATTTTAATTCAAACCTACCTAATTTGCACTTTCCAAAACAATGCATAAGCAAGGGCACAACTTTCATTCAAACTATTATTCAAAATTCACACACTTCTGAATTTTGTGATACATTTCTCCAACAAATGGGCACGAAAATTCATATAGTGGGGGAAAGTGTGTGCAAAAGTACATATAGTGAGAAAATATCATACAAAATTGCATTGTATTAAGAAATGTTACTTGCAACATGTGGATATTAGACAAAATTGTGTCTGAACTTTTTGGATTTGAGAAAATGAGCACCAAAACTTTGATGAATTTTCATGAAGTGTGTGGGTTCTTTTTAATAATAATAATAATAATAATATCACAAACTGATGTGGAAATGTGGCATATTTGAGACTGAAAGAAACCAAAACAGAAAGATTAATCCCTCCCCATTAAGGGAGCATAGAATAATAGCTCCATGTCCCATTGCTAGTTGTTTCTTATCTCCTGATCTCTCCTAGCTGCTTGACAATAATATGTAACCAGGGATCACCAATATGTTTGATCCAGTGGGCGCATATATACCTAATTTTGAGTGCTGTGAATGCCAATCACAAAATGGCTGCCGCTGTGGCATGACAGAGCAAAGGATTACTGCTGTGGGGCCATGGCATAACACAAAATGGCTGACACATCTAAAAAAGTAGAAAATGGTGGGCATGCCTTCCATATGCCTGCTCCCACACGTATGAAGAGGGGAAGCCATCAGTATTCGCCCCTGAAGTTCTTCCTCACAAAGAGAAGCTCTTTTCACCTCTCCTCTGTTCAGAAGAGATAGGAAGGCCTCCAATGCTGGTATCCAGTGAAATTTGGCATGTTTAACAGTTTGTGTGTTCAGTGCAAGAAGAGCAAACAGTCTCTCATGCTTTGTGGCTTTTTGAAGAGATTTTTAGTGAAACCATTAACAGGTGTCATCGGACAGGCAACCGTGGTGACATGCTGTCTACCCTATTGTACATCACTTTCTTGCAGTCAGTCAGGAGCTGCAGAATTTGACCTCACATTTGAACTTTCGCCTGCTTCATGTATGGTGTAGAAAGCCTTATAAACACAGACACAGAAATGGTTTAAGGTTTCCTCTGTCCTAGGCAGCCCTCTAATACAAGGGAGGGAGGAACTGCCCTGGAGCTCCCACAAACCTTAATTTTGCCCTATTGCGAGAGTATAAGCATATAAGGCCGGCATGTTCTGTAATGTTTTTCTTGACATTATTCATCCAGGGAAAAGGATGACCTGGACAAGAGCAGTTCCCATTACCATTCATTACTTAATCCTGGACATCTGGGAGCATTAGAAGCCAATTTCAATAAGAAAATAAACATTGCTGGCATTATTTCCCCTGATTTTAGGAAAGTATGTGTAGCAAATTCCTGTCTTCCCAAGGTCATTCTCATTGTTTAGTTGCTGCTGCTCCCCACCGCAAACTAGTCTAGGGCCTTCCCGGAGTTCAAAGATGCGAGTGTGACTCCTTTACAAGATGGCTGTATCCTGCCAGATACATATTATAACTAAGGGAATATTTGCATGGAGGTTCTGGATGAGTTCATGCGTCTATCTAATGGACTTTTCATGGCTGCGTAACACACAGATGCCATTACAGCGCTTCCTCTCCTCCCAATGTCTGCCAACTTTTCAACCTGCTACTATATATGTATTTGAGTCTTCAGTATTTTTCCTTTTACAGACTCCCATGCATCTTGGACTACCTTCTCTGAGGATTTCTGACCATGGTCTCTCACCCAGTAGCTCCTTAAGCTTTTTGAAATTGGCCTTCTTGCATGAAGGGGTTAAGACCACAGAATTGTATTCCTAGACACAGTTGGGTAACACCCCTTGCCTGGAAGGAAGGAGTTTAAGATTGCTCCCTACTAGCTCAGACTGCGTGCATAGAGCTATTTCACTATATTTTAAACCCCTAGATTTCTGCCTGAGTTTAGTTGCTGCTGCATGGAATAATGTGTGAATCTGACCTTTGGAATTTGTAAGTACAGCATTTGGATTTACTAGATGGTGTGGTCTGTTCATCGTGAGAGAGGTTGAAACAGGGGAAGCACTGTAAGCAGACTAAACAGAATATTTAAAAGGTCTAACAGCCTATTATTCCTCACGCTTCACTGTGCTGCATGATTCTGTGATTTTAATACTTTGCTGAGGACTCTCTCTTGCCCCATGCTTGGGTCCTAGGGATCTTCCTAGCTTCCAAATGCCTACTGTATATCACTATATTATGCAGTGTGACTCAGTCAGGAAACAGGAGCAAGTAAAGTGCATTGCACCACACTGTCTGAAACTCATGTTGTGCAAGAGTTGCTTCCTGTCAAATGTGGTGTTGTGATTTTATAGTTTGGCAAATTGCTGGCAAGTTAGTCCAAAGTCAAAGAATGTTATTGGAAAAGCAACATTTGTCTGACCAAATGCATATGTAAGGGCCACTGGAATTCAATGCCATTAATATCCCTGCTTGAATCACTTTTTCCAAAACCAAGACATATGCATTCTTTTAATCTGTTACCCATCTTCTCTCATACTTGGCCGCTACCAACTTTGTTTTCTGTTTGGTGTGCGGCTGAGGTTTGCTGCTGTCATCTGTAACACAGAAGTCAGGCTTTCTGATGGCAGAATATGAAGATCTTCTTGTACTTGCTAAATTCCAGTGTGATTTGCTAGCTGATGTTGACAGCAGACCTTTATCCTTTATTCCATAACTTCTAAATGTACCAGGGAAAGCCACACAGAACCACTTTTAGACTGATCCACACATTCTACTCACAAAGACAGTCCCAAAGGGAAATATTTTAGATTGATTGGCCCTGTCTGACCCTCTCAGCTCCAACTCTGAGTACGTCCAAACTTGAAGTAGCACTACATGTGCACAAAACTACATTTTAGCCTTTTGAGGTTTTATTGCGGGGAGCCTCCCAATTGCAGAGCCAGTGCAGAAGCAGTAAAGATGTCAATAAGAAGTTTAAGGGGGGGGGGGATGAAAAGGTGCCACAATATGCAGGGGGGAAAAGTAGGTTCCTTGGTTGAAGCAGGCAATTCAGAGTGGGTTTTCAGGTTTTTTTAGTGGAAAAGAGTTAAGGTGAACACATGTCCCAATTTACTTAGATGTTGTTGGTGTGAAGGCATCCTCTGTTTGAAGTGCTATTGGGCTAAGACCATAAAGAACCATAGGAAGAGAGAGCAGGGACTTTGTAAACTGGCCATCAGCAGCAGATTAATTAGGCACATGGTCACCCGCTCGTAAGTTTGTGATGAGATGTGCTGCATTTCTATTTAAATTCTCGCAATCATTTCAAAATGTGTGTGCATGTGCTGGATAATATATGCAAATTTTGTGTGAAATGCTGGCATCATTTGGCTATGTGTTTGTCAAACATGCAGGCAATGCAGAGCTGGCGGCAAGGAAGGCAAGACGGCTTCAGAAGGAGGCTCAGCTGGAGGAGGAGGAGCTCAGGCTTGCAGGAAACTGGCCACAGCAGCAGCGGCAGTGGCTGCTGCTGCGTCTGAGGCTGCAGAGAACGGCTATCCTCTCTCAGCCTGCTGATCTCCAGGATCAGGGCCTTGCAGAGCCAGGCAGAGGCCCACACCAGGTAGATAATGTGCCCCCCCTTTTACCCTGGGGATAACCGAAGTCTTATACAGGGGTACCTCTAAATGCGAATGGGATCCGTTCCGGAGCCCCGTTCGTATCTACAGTGGTGCCTCGCAAGACGAAAATAATTCGTTCCGCGAGTCTTTTCGTCTTCTGATATATTTCGTCTTGCGAAGCACGGTCCGTCGCAACTGCGCCTCTTCAAGCGGCTTTAGGAAAAAAGTGAACAAACTCGCAAGACGTTTTTGTCTTGCGAAGCAAGCCCATAGAGAAATTCGTCTTGCGAAGCGACGCAAAAACCGAAAAACCCTTTCGTCTTGCGCGTTTTTCATTTTGCGAGGCATTCGTCTTGCGGGGCACCACTGTAGAAGCAAACGTAACCCGTGTCTGTGCGCGTGCGCAGGTCATGTTTTGGTGCTTCTGCACATGCGCATGATGTCATTTTGAGCGTCTGCACATGCGCAAGCGGTGAAACCCGGAAGTAATGCGCTCCGTTACTGCCGGGTTGCCGCGGAGCACAACTCGAACGGGCTCATCTCGAAGCATATTCAACCCGAGGTATGACTGTAAATAAGTAAGTATATAAACACTGGGGATGCTTTTCTCTTGCGCTGCCAGCCATGGCCCCAGGGAATCCACCAACCACCACCACCGCCATTGCGCCTTCGCGTTTGCCCCAGTGCATCCCCTGCGATTGTGAATATGCTGACCGAGGTCCCCTTTGGAATTGGAGACCCGGACCAAGTGGCCCATATGCCCCCCCCTCTGTCTGGGCCTGTCCAGGATCCCTCGTGAAGCTCCATGCACCAGGCTCACTCACGGCTGAGGGGGAAGGAGGAGTGCCTCTGAGCATGAGCAAAGCGCTTCTCCCCCCCCCCCGTTGCCTGACACAACAGCCAGGCTTTCCAGCTCTTTCAATTCTCCTTTTAAAAACTAGCTCGAACCCACTGTATCGCCAAGGCTGAGGGGGTTTATTCCCCCTCCGAAAAATATTTCTAGCTATTTGAGATAGGGTTCAGCCCTGAAACCTGAGGAATTATAATTATTAGATAATTAATTTTTTGTACAGGTATTTCTTTTCCTCCAAATAATAAACTTCCAGCTTTTTACTGGATCCTGTCAAGGGCTTTGATTTTTGGCCAGGAGCACAGGAGTGTACAGCCTGGATCCCCATGAAAATCACGTCTCCTTCGAAGACAGAGGTCATTTGGCTAAGACGGGACGATATGGGATTGGGGGGGGCAACTCCCATCTCTTGCAGGGGTGCAATTAGTGCCCGCACCGTCAGTTAAGAGTTTGGGTGTAATCTTCGACACCTCCCTTTCCATGGAGGCGCAGATTGCAGCTATAACAAAGGCAGCATTTTTCCATCTCTGCCAAGCTAAGCAGTTGGCTCCTTACCTCTCTCGCCCTGACCTAGCCACTGTGATCCACGCGACTGTCACCTCCAGACTGGATTATTGTAACTCGCTCTACGTGGGGCTGCCCTTGAGACTGACCCAGAAACTCCAGCGGGTGCAGAATGCTGCGGCGAGACTCTTTACGGGGTCCTCGCCATGGGATCACATTCACCCGGTCCTATACCAGCTGCACTGGCTCCTGGTGGAGTACAGGATCAGGTTTAAGGTGCTAGTTTTAACCTTTAAAGCCCTATGCAGCCTAGGACCCTCGTACCTATGGGATCGCCTCTCCTGGTATGTCCCACAGAGGAACTTACACTCTGCAAATAAAAACATCCTGAAGGTCCCAGGCCACAGAGAGGTTAGGCTGGCCTCAACCAGAGCCAGGGCTTTTTCGGCCATGGCCCCGAACTGGTGGAACTCTCTGTCACAAGAGACTAGGGCCCTGCAGGACCTGACATCTTTCCGCAGGGCCTGCAAGACAGAGCTGTTCCACCTGGCCTTTGGCTAGGGCACAGTCTGACCCCCTCCTTTGGTAATCCTCACAGAACTTTAGCCTAATGGTTGCCATTAATTTGATTTGAATTGATTTTAGAATGAATTGAATTTAGAATGTTGTACTATTTTATTGTTGTTAGCTGCCCTGAGCCTGGCTTCGGCTGGGGAGGGCGGGATATAAATAAAATTTATTATTTTTATTATTATTATTATGGATAATAAAACATGATTATTATTTTTTTAAAAAATGTCCCCGGATTCATTGGAAAAAATCTGGTAACCATAGATTAGAAGGATCTTGCATGTAACTTCCTTCCCCACAAATTCATAACAATACAATTTAGGCCATTCCTCCTATAACTTTCAACAAATTCCTTTTTATTTAAGGAAACCATAATCTTTTCATAAAATTAGGATTTATAAGAGAAATAAATCTCTCAATTGTTCTCAAGGGGCACAGCTGCTTTAAAGTGTAATCATGGGAACTGAAACAGGTTTCCTCCTGCAATAACATTTATATTGGTTTTCCTGACATCTTACACATTATATAAAACGAGCTTTTTAGAAGCAATTTCCATTAAAAGCAAAACAGAATAGCCAAGTACTCCGGTTGCTAAAACAGGGCTTTGGAACAAGTTTCCCCAAGTTCTTTAAAGCTTGAATCACTGCTATGCATCCAAGTGCAGATTTTTAGCTTGTTTTTTTAAGATCTACAGTGATTTATCTGTCTGTCACCTTCATCATGGTCTTACTGAGGAAATTTGACTAATAAATTATATAAATAAATCATGTGAGCCATATTTTCTCATTTGCTAAGCCTGGCCACAGCCAAAAATATGCACAGCATTTCACATTTTCATCTTGTGACCTGTGGATGAAATCTCTTCTTCATGAAGTTGACTAGGCAGGAAAACACAGTGCAACTGCCTGCTGCACAATTGGCCTATCAGATGAGCCATTGACCAATAGATCAGTGTTCCAGAAAGAACAAATGAAACTGCGGGATCATTCTTCCAGACGATCTAATAGTTGAGCATTCATCTTAATTTGCTTACACAAACTTCACAAGGATGTTAGAGTATATCCAGTTTTATAATGCATTCATCCCAGTTTGTTTGCAGAGTGGTTATACAGCAACAACCATTCATTCTGATATGCTCTTGGGATGTTTATATGTCTTTCCACTCATCATCTGTTCATCTCACATATTTCCCTGTCAGTTTTCTAGCTGCAGATAAATAGGGTTGGGTTTTTTTTTTAGTTTTAAAAATTTCCAGTATGCACTTGACTTCCTCCCACAAAATACTGACAGCCAGAAGGTAATGGTTCAATGTTAGTCTTTTAAATGGGAGCTGCCCAAAGTCACGGGCCATTGCACAAGTGGGAATCCTTGCGCTGACAGGATGCTTGTGTCTGCATTGGAAACAAGTCTCTGTGTTTTCCCCATCCACTCACCTGCAGCTTTGCTGTTCATCTCGCTTAAGGTTCTGAAATATACTCAGAGTCAAGTGTGAATTTCATGCTCTTTATTCAGCTCATAGTAGCAATAAATGAAACTTTCCCCCAAATGTCTAGCTATATATACATTATTTACACAATGGGCCCCACGTGATTGGCTAATTCTGGGCTGCTCCTGTAGGCCAATCAGGTTGTGGATTTACCTCTTCCAGAAGCCGGATTGGCTGCTCCTGCAGACCAATCAGGTTGCTGATTCACTTCATCCAGGAGCCTGATTGGCTGCTCCTGCAGGCCAATCATGTTGCTGATTCACTTCCACCTGGAGCTGGGTTGGGTGGCTCCTCCAGACCAATCAGACTGCTGCATTCTGGATCATATTATTCTAGGATTCAGCTCAGTACATAACAGGTTCTCTCCAGGATGGGGTGAGAATGAAAATGAATGGAGCGTTTCTCTCTGCTGAATTGCTCTTGAAAGTGAGAAGGGGAGGTTGAGATGGCTGCTATTCAGCCTCTGCCTGAAGACGTCACTGAAAACCCAAAAGATGCTTGACTTGTTACTTCCCAAGACTGGTAATAAATTTGGCCCTTCGGTCAATATAGTGACTTGCCATCACGGTTCTTCAGCAATTGTAGTATTGTAGAGGCTGCATTGTAGCTGCAACCCTACCTAAATACTGATCATCATTTTCTCTTACTGTCCATTCTTCAGAGCATGTTTCCTCATTTCTGGTCAATGGGTTAAAAGCTGTCTTGGCTCCTTCCTAGAGAACTTGATTTTCTGAATAAGACGAACGCACAACCATGTACGGTACTTGCAGCTACATGGAACTACTACTACGCAGCAAGAAAAGACACAGCAAGAATCTTTACAGCACAACAGGATTGCTTAGAGGGCCTCAGGTAGGGAAGAAGGACATGATGAGCAACATAAAAGAACAAGTGGCCAGTAATGGGAACATCTGTAAAAAAAACCTCTGTTCTGTGCCAGACAAATCACAATATAGTTATTGTACACCTAAGAGTATTTCTGGCAGAGTCTTGTAACAGACCTTAACACAATGGGCTCCTTGGGAGGAGAACAACACATCTAAATGGATATCTGATCCAACAGATGAATATTCACAGAGGTGACTCATACCTGCTATTCTCATGCATATCCTTCTTTATAGCTCCTTTATGGCTTGATTTTGTGGTCTGTTGCATTGGCAACAAAGGCTGTAGACCCAGGAATTATAGTCATTTACTAATCCATGACCTAGGGCAGTTCTCCAGTTCCCACTCAGTGCATATAATCCATGCAGGGGACTCTGCCTCCTGCTCCCATCCCAGTGTTCATATGCCAAAGACATCCATGTCAAATAGAATGTGGGAAGGGGGTACCCATGAGTGTACAAGTGTATATATTCAAGCTGTGCACACCATCCAGAACCCTGCATGATCAGGATTCCTGAGGGCACAGGTGGTCGGTGTGTGCAGATACTTCTTTCTGATATTCTGCCCATCACATGGATGTCAGGGCTGAGAGTTCTCCCGTACCAAGGGTGAAGTTGACAGGCATGGTTCTCCTTTTCCCTCATCATGTTGGGTATATCTCTGGGGTGAGTGACACAAGCAAGCCCAGTGTGTGGCTTTGAACCAGTGGCAGAAGCAGAGATAACCCTCTCCAGTATGTGGCATAAATGCTAATGTGAATAATGTACTCCAACCAGTTGAGTGGTGTCATAAGGTCGCTTGTGTAGGCTACATCCACACCATGCATGGTTGGTTAAAGGTGCTGGAAACCGTAGCTCTTCCTAACAACTCTCAACACCCTTAACAGATTCAGTGGCATAGTGTGGGTTGTCAGCACCCGGGGCAAGGCAAGTAATTTGCGCCCCCTAACCCGTGGATTTGCGCCCCCTAACCCGTGGATTTGCGCCCCCTAACCCTAACCCCAGATGTTGCGCCCGGTGCGGCCGGCCCCCCCTGCACCCCCCACGCTACGCCACTGAACAGATTACAGTTCCCAGTATTCTGTTGAAGTGGAGTAAGAATGCTTTTAAAGGTATCATAGAATTGTGGAGTGGGAAAATACCCCAAGGACCATCTAGTTCAACCCCCTGCAATGCAGAAATCTCAATGAAAGCATCCAAGAGAGATGGCCACCCAACTTCTGCCTAAAAACCTCCAAGGAAGGAGAGCCCACCATCTCCGGAGGGAGTCTGTTCCACTGTTGAACAGCTCTCACCATCAGAAAGTTCTTCCTCATAGTTACCGTATTTTTCGCTCCATAGGACGCACTGCCCCATAGGACGCACCTAGGTTTTTTTTGGGGGGGGGAAATAAAGAAAAAAAAATATTTCCCCCCCCAGGCGCGGGGCTGGTGCAGGGGAAGCCCGAGCTTCCCCCGACCCCAGCCTCCAGAACAGGCTGCTGCCTGCAAGCCTTGCGAGCCCGGTGGGACTTCCCGCTGGGCGCGTGAGGCTTGCGGACACCTGCCCAAAGCACCGGGCGTCCTCCGGAGGGCTCCCCGTGCTTCGGGCTGCAGGCTGCCGCCCCAAGCCTTGCGCGCCCAGCGGGACCTCCGCAAGGCTTGCGGACACCTGCCCAAAGCACCGGGCGTCCTCCGGAGGGCTCCCCGTGCTCTGGGCTGCAGGCTGCTGCCCGCAAGCCTTGCGAGCCCGCGGGAACTCCGCCGGGATCGCAAGGCTTGCGGATAGCTTCCTGAAGCCTGGAGAGCGAGAGGGGTTGGTGCGCACCGATGCCTCTCGCTCTCCAGGCTTCAGCGAAAGCCTGCATTCGCCCCATAGGACGCACACAGATTTCCCCTTCATTTTTGGAGGGGAAAAAGTGCGTCCTATAGGGCGAAAAATACGGTAGTTGGAATCTCCTTTCTTGGGCAAGACCCATACACACAATCCCACTAGGAAAACCCTTAATACCTTCTGGTTTGAAATGTGTTGGTGGCAGCGGGCAGAGCCTGAGTGTGGTGACCACCTTTTGAGGCTAGGATAAAACTTGGGTTCCAGTAGCTCTGATATCGGACCTTCCAAGGTCACTTCACAGCCCAGTAATACTTCTATGGTGTCCTTAGGGATATTCCTAATTAAAGTTATTTCCAGCATAGAAACAGTACAGTGATCACCGGAGGATCTGTTTACAGTCAGCTTCTAGTTTTAGTGCTTAAAAATTAATACAAGCAACACCCCATTTATGTGTGTATACATGCATCACGCCAAACCCGGAAGTGACCTGGAAACGTCATAAAAGATGTCACTAAAAGAGCAGAACAGGGGCTTTTTCAATTAAATGCATAAAAGATGTCACTAAATGTGATATAACACTGTGACACCAGCTGGTGCTCTGGAGTCCTGGATTTCCGGACTGGATTTCCCTGTATGAGTTTACAACACGTTTAACTGAAACGCTTCTTTGATGTGTCTAGATCCAGCCACCGTGGGGTTAAAAAGATACAATAAAGAATAAAACCAGCTAAAGCTAACCATAAAATCAGATAAATTACTTAAAATGCCTGCTGAAATAAAAAGGTCTTCAATTGGCATAGGAAGTTCAAGGTGGGGAGAATCTAATCTGGAAGGGAGTTCCACCAAACTGGGCCCCCAATATTGAACAACTCCTGCTATGGCCATGGCAGACCACTAACAGTGACTCCCCTGGAGACCACAGTGACTGGTTCCTTATATATTTTCCATTTTCCCTTTAATTGGATGGAGAAATGAAATTTGTATACTGTACAGATATTTCTGCTTTAGATTTCTTTTAATTAATTAGTTACCAAAAAAACTACTGGTTATATTTTCTTTTTCTATAACTTCATTTATAAACATTTCAATAGTTTAACAATAGTTCTAACATTGCAGACCTTGACTTCCTGCCTCCTCTTTCTGCAGTTCCTTAAATTCTTTTATTCATCTATTTTGATTATATATTCTTTTGAAACTGCAGGTTATTACATCCTGCCAATGTCTTTATCTGCTTACAATTTGTTTGTAGATAGTCAATAAACCATTTCCATTGTTTTATAAAAAGCTTGTCGTTACTGGTTATATTTTCACCCTGAATATTCTTCCCACAAGTTCATTGGCCCAGCCAGTCCTTCCCCCATATTACTACTGCCCTCTTGGCTCATGGGCTCACTTCACAGTTCTGCCACTTTTATCAGCTATGGCTTCACAAAAGATGTGCTGAACTCTCTCTCCCCCCTCCCTGCCCCATGGCTTATCTACATTCTATATTTAGAGTGTACCACACAACAATGAAGAAGAGCATGGTGTTCTCCATCCCTGATACTCATATGAATTCTGACTTTTAAAGACATTATTGCTAATGTCTTTAGCAATTGCTAAATCAACATTTAGATTCCTCTAAAATGCTGAAGGCTTTGAGCAGTTGTTTGTTTGTTCTTTTAATGGCTGGGCATCATTTAAGCAGCTCCACTGTCAACAAAAAGATAAAGGTTTTTGTGAGCTTCGTTTGGGCATTTCCGTCACTTTGGCTGTGCCCATATTTGTGCATACATTGTGCACATATTGGTCACTATCATGCACCCATGTGTGCTTTCAATTTCATGCTTCCAAAATCTGCCCGTGCACCTTCTTATTATTTTTTAAAAATACAAGTTTTCTTATATACCTGATTTGCACAAAAGAGCACTAAAAATAAAATAAAATGTGTATCGCTCCATGACAGGCTAGGATTTGGAGTCATTCCTGTAAAAGGCTGCTGCTTCCTCCCGCCCCCTTTTTCCTTTCTGCTTCTTGTACCTGCAAAGGCAATTCTCCTTTTCCTTTTCAATACTTATTTGTGCAAGAGCACTTCTGTGCCATGGAGTTTGTCAAAATAAAAAATAAACATGCCTGCAGCAGACATGCCTTGAGCAACAACTTGTGGAAAAGGGCAGGCTGCATGCTTTCCTTGGGACTGATGGAAGCAGGGGGTGTGGTGATAGACGATACTCAGTAAAACAGGTTTTTTAAATCCTGTCCACACAACATGCTTCAGAGCATCCACAGTTAGTTTGCATGTGATTTTATATTGCATTTTTTAAAATAATATTTATTCAGAGTTTCACCATTACAAAAAAAGAAAATCAGAAAAATACAGCAAGAAAAAATAAGAAAAAAAAAATACAAATCTCAAATTACATCTTTTCATTTTCTTATTTCTTGGACCTCCTCACACCTCCTTTTTCGTATCCTAAGTTAATTCGTTATTCCAGCAAATTCTTCCCATATTTCTCAATTTTAATTTAAATGATTTGTCTTAACGAAAATCTAACAATCTTATTAATTAAATCCATATATCCTTTCCATCTTTTAGTATATTCTGTTATTCAATTTACCTTAATTTCTTTAATCTTATCTTACCTAAAATGCTTTAAAATTTTAAAATTTAAACCATGTTTGTACATAACTCCTTAACTCCTTTCTACTAAAGCCAATTTGTTCCTTTCCAACATATTTCCTAATATTCCATTAGTGTTACACTAATTCCATTTTTTTTTTATTATAAACTTTTCCTCTAATTTTAATCCAACATTCCTTCTTCCTGGTCACGGGTTATGTCAGTCCCTTCTATCCATTACATCCAGTCCATCAATCTGGTGATCTTATATCCGAGGCCCTTAAGTCTCTTCTATGCCCCTTCTGCAGATTTTCTTGTTCCTGTTTGCACTTATGCACTTCTTTGTCTTTTGTTGATTTCTTTTGTAGTTTCTTATCATCATCTTTGTAATCCAAAAAGTAGTTTCCCAAAAAGTAGTCGTCAACCTGTTTCATAGTCCCACCAGAGTTAAGAGCTTCCTTGACTCCAGACACTTCCAGGCAGACTCCAAATTCCATCTTCCACTGCGGCAACTTTTGCTCCTGCAGGACTTTGGATCTCTCCATTTGTGTTGTTTCAGTTGTAATCACAACTTCTTCCATCTTCTTCTGGCCTTGGACTTGCCCTGTCAAACCAGTTTCCTGAATTGGTCGCTGTATAGCTTCTTTATTCTTGTTTCCTGTTAGTCCATATTCGCTGGTTGCAGCAGTCATCAAGTCCAACTTTTCATTCATCAAATTCATTTTCTCATACAGCTGCTCTTGTCTTGCCAAGGGCAGACACCAAAACTTCCTTGCAAATCATTTCTGTTCAAGGTCAAACGTCTGGTCCGACGATCACAATCTGACAGATGTAAAATCTCAAGTAAACTGCAACAACAGACTGACAAGCTCCCTCTAGGGCAGTGTTTCCCAACCTTGTGCCTCCAGATGTTTTTGGCCTACAACTCCCATCATCCCTAGCTAGCAAGACCAGTGGTCAGGGATGATGGGAGTTGTAGGCCAAAAACATCTGGAGGCACAAGGTTGGGAAACACTGCTCTAGGGGACACAATTTCTAATTGTATCCATCTTTAAAATGTATCCAACAAAGAAGATTACTTTCGATTTCAAATACTTTGTTTCTTTAAAATGCGGAGATGCAGAAAGCGGAGTTGAAGTCAATTTGTTTCTCCTTTTTTAACTATCTGTCAAAATGCTCCCCTTTCAATCAATGGACATCTCAAACAAATTTCTGTCCTGACACCCCGTCCCCAGGTTTGGGACAATGGAAACTTAAATTCCTTTACTCTCCTCCTGCAGGATTAAACCGTCAAATCCCCCCCTTTTTTCTCCTGCTTCCCAGGGGGTTTTATTAGTTGTGGATGCAGGAAATTTCCAACTTTAAGATGATTTCCAGGCTATTAGATTGCAAGTTCTTTGCTTCAGTCTGTTTACAAAAAGCGGAAGGTGGACTTCCTGTTTAAACCTTCCCGCTTCGTTGCCTAATTCACAAATTTAGCAAATTTCTTGATCCAATTTTCCGTTTTTACTCACGGGTACTTGTTTTAGAGTCCAATTGTCATCAGGAAAAAGTCAGCGCTCTCCGGCGATGGCTGTGCGGCTTCCCTATATTGCATTTTCTTTATTGTCAGATTATCCATGGATCAGGAAAATCTGAATTTATTGGAGGAGAAATTCATTCTGCCACTTGGATGAGGAGACTGTTGTGTGGAACCTGCAAAAATAAAAATAGAGACACAAGGAACCTCAAATCCACATTAAACTCCAATATGGATGAGCCCTTTGCCTCTCTTCATGACCATTGCCTCACACTTCATCCCTCATTATTTAATTTTCCTGTTTGAATTTGCACCATGATTTCTATCCTTTTTCATTTTAATGTTAACTTTCTTGCATTTATTTCCCACCTTTCCTCCATCATGTAAACGTGTAGTAGAACTTTGGTAGTCACCCATTGAGGCACTGTCCAAACCTAGACTTGCTTGGCTTCAGCAAGGTGCTGCTCACATGTGATCCCAGGGCAATCAATGATCACCCTGAGATCTCTGTACCAAGAATTGCTATTCCCCAGCCCAATCCCAATTTCTTTTAGTGGTAGCTACATAGGATTGTTTCCTATAAATATTTCTCAGTATTCTTTTAAAAATAAATCTGCACACTGGGACAGCTATATAATGAGATAAGGTAAAGGTGAAGGACCCCTGACAGTTAAGTCCAATCGCAAACAACTCTGGGGTTGCGGCGCTCATCTCGCTTTACTGGCTGAGGGAGCCGGCGTTTGTCCACAGACAGTTTTTCCAGGTCATGTGGCCAGCATGACTAAGCTGCTTCTGGCGTAACCAGAGCAGTGCACGGAAACACCATTTACCTTCCTGCCGGAGCGGTTCCTATTTATCTACTTGCACTTTGACATGCTTTTGAACTGCTAGGTTGGCAGGAGCTGGGACTGAGCAATGGGAGCTCACCCCGTCGCAGGGATTTGAACTGTCGACCTTCCAATTGGCAAGCCCTAGGCTCAGTGGTTTAGACCACAGCGCGACCAGTGTCCCAACATATAATGAGATATAGGATGCAATTAAACAAATTAAGCATTAGAAACCCTGAATCTGGCATTTCTGCAGAAGGAACCATCATATATATTCCAGAGCCATCATTAGTGAAAGCACAAAGAGTGATGGAATGACCATCTTTTCCCCCTTGTTTTGTAAGGATGCCATACTTGTATGCAATATTATAACGAATGGGTTAATGAATCCAAATTGCACAGAACTTAATCCAAATTCATAGCTCCATCTGAAGGGTGGCAGGGAGGGGGGGAATCATGGAAAGAGGAGAGGGAGTGTCTTAGATGTTCACACCTTGTTTGCTTGGAAACATCCTGCTCTTTCAGAAAGCACATTTCAGTTGGTAAACAAGCATTAGAATTCTCAGCAGATCTTCATAGCTTGCAGGAACAAAACCTCTTCCTGCAGCACCAGCAGCCTTCTTCCAGCAGATGGGAGTTAATAATCACCTTTCTCCTGTGGGTTTTGTCCTGTGCAACTGAAAAGCAGGACAGCCCTTACTTTCACCAAACCTTCCCTGAGCAAAAGCCCAAAGTGCAAGCCCTGGATTGGGGCACTAAAATGCAAAGCACCTATCGTGGCACTAAGGCTGTGATAGATGCAATAGATAGATATCTGCCAAATGCTTAAAAGCTAATCAATGAAAGACCCTCTCCCCAAATGCCTCCCTGTGGTTATTTATTTACTCACGCGACCCTTTTTTTGGCAGGATTTTAAAAACAATCCTGTTGTTTGATCCCACAGCCTCTGTAATTACAGATGACTTTAACTCTGAGGTCTCTCCTGCCTCTGTCTCCTCTGCTGTGCCTGCTGGTATTCACTGTGTGTGGCTTTGCTACAGAGCCTCCTTTGATGTCTGAAAAGGATGTCCTAAGACAGACACATGGGAATCCAGCTTGAAAAGAACAGTGATGTGCAATGGATGTGGCGTATCTTTAAGGTTCAGTAAACTCCTGCGAGCACACTTTGTCCCTTCTCCAAAATTGAAGGGACTGTTCTTTGTCATTCTCTGGCATTTGCTGAAGATAAGGAATTTGGTAACTTCACTTGCATGGAGAGCTCATTGGAGACTGTGATACAGCGCACAGTATCCACTGCCCTCTAGTGTTTTTCTAAGTCACATCTTCTGGCACTAACAGTTGTTGCTGTTTTTGAAGCCTCCTCTGTACTGTCTCAAATTTTACCATGTAGGTAAAATGAAATGTTCCTACATTTTGGGAGTAGAAATTACCTGCAGTTTCTGTTGACTGGGTGACATATCAGTTTTTCTGAAGCTAAAATCTGCCTTTCAGCTAATCAGTAGCAATTTGAAAAGGTTTTTTAAAAACCGATTACATTCTGCTGTGCTATGTAATTTGTGTTTGCCATATCACAGTATTGGGGTTATCCCATTTCCCCCTTAACTTCTCCTCTGTGCCATTGCTGAATCCTGCCACTGGGTGCCTGTGAACATGAAGCAAGGCAGCAGACAGGGAGAAAAACAATGTTATGAGTTTGTGGGTGCTAGACCACTATAATCTCCGAATTAAGCAAAGGTTAGAATTTAATCAATGCTTGGGTGTTAAGACTGGGTGTAAGACGTGTGCATTAAGCCAGACCTGTGCATATTAAACTTTGTACTAGACAATGCTAATCTCCTGGAATCAACAAAATATTGAGAGCTAATTAAGCAAGGCTAACTTCCTCATGGGACATGGGTGGCGCTGTGCTCTAAACCACTGAACCTAGGGCTTGCTGATCAGAAGGTTGGCGGTTTGAATCCCCACAACGGGGTGAGGTCCCGTTGCTCGGTCCCAGCTCCTGCCCACCTAGCAGTTAGAAAGCATGTCCAAGTGTAAGTAGATAAATAGGTACCGCTCTGGCAGGAAGGCAAACAGCGTTTCCGTGCACTGCTCTGGTTCGCCAGAAGCGGCTTAGTCATGCTGGCCACATGACCTGGAAGATGTCTGTGGACAAATGCCAGCTCCCTTGGCCAATAAAGTGAGATGAGCGCCGCAACCCCAGAGTCGTCCACGACTGGACTTAACGGTCAGGGGTCCCTTTATCTTTTAACTTCCTCATGGTGTGATAGCCTGGGAGATGAGCCATTAAACTTTGCATGTGATGGCAAATGGAAGGGGGGCTGGCTTTCACTCTACAGAAAAAGGAAAGGCTTAGGGGTGAGAATTTAGAAGCAATGAGAGCTAGAATCTTAGAGAGTTAGCAGGTTGGATAGTGAGTCATAGGGCACAATGGCTGATGTCTGTTTGAATCCAGGGCTGTGGCATGGAACCTCTCCGTCATAGGCTCAGGTTGTATATATATGCAAATAAACCATAGATCATAAAAATACCACAGTCTCTGCTGTGCCTCATTATCAAAAGGAAACCTAAGGTAAAGGGACCCCTGACCATTAGGTCCAGTCGTGGCCGACTCTGGGGTTGCGACGCTCATCTCGCTTTATTGGCTGAGGGAGCTTGCATACAGCTTCCGGGTCATATGGCCAGCAGGACTAAGCTGCTTCTGGCAAACCAGAGCAGCGCACGGAAACGCCGTTTACCTTCCTGCCGGAAAGGAAACCTAGACCCCAGGTAAATGCATCTGGAACCCCTGAAATCTCACACCGCTCACAGACTGGGCGTATGTGTAACAATATTGACCTAGGATGAAGTCCCTTTGCACTCAGTGAGGCTTACTTCTGAGTAGGAGTGCCTGAGACTGAGTTGTCAGTAATGCTGCAGGCCAGAAAAAAGGGATAGAAGAGAATGTCAGTGGGTTTTATGGTTTGCTTGTGAAAGGTGGGGCTTTTTAAATAAGCAACATGACTCTAGATCTGAAATACAAATAGGCAGCATGTGTGGTCCAGATACAATGGAATGCAAGAACAGCAAACAACTCGAATAGGTATGGAACCACAGAGGGTTACAATACACAAAATGGATTTGAAAAATGTGGATTTTTGAGAGCAGTGCAGAAGAGCCCTTACTGAGGTGGATGGGAAAAGGTCCACATTCACAGAGTTATTTATGAGGAAAAATTCCCCAGTATTCAGGAGTACCTCACACGGGAATCTGCCTCAGACTAAGTCAGATTATTTGTCCATCAAACCTGGTGTTGTCAAGTCAGGCTTGCAGCAGCTGTCTCAAGCAAAGACCCTTCCACTTCTCTGTTGCCAGATCCTTTTAAAATATGGTGCAAGGGACTCAACCTGGAACCTTCTGTATGCAAAGCAGATGATCCAACACTCTGCTCAATTGCCTGTGTTCGTTCATCTTACTAAACTGAAGTACTGCTACTACTAATAAATTTCTACTGCTTCTAGGCAATAATCATAACAATAATTCAGCACAATTGGTTGCAGAGTCTCTTACAGTGCTCTAGTCAAACGTGTACATACATCTCTGTCCTCAACACAATCCATGTACATTGAGCCTTACGGTCCCTAGGCAAAGATAGGTCTCTGTCCTCAAATAACTTACACTCTAAAAATAGACAGTGGGGACACAGTATAGGAAATGAAGATACTAAGACTGTGGGCAAATGGAGCTGAATAGAGAAACTTAAAAACTGCAGCAAACAATTACAAATACAAAAAAAGAAAAGAAAAAATCATGAAGCATTCAGCAAGATGTAGAGCTCTCCACCTGTAGGATTTCCATGTGATCTGGGTTCAATATTGTGTGGGAAAACTATATACATAGTGCTGTATGATTGAAGGCTTCCTGCTGAGATGCCCATGCTCAATGAGTGGACACCAAGGCAGGCTGCCACATGATGTTGGGGATGGACCTGCAGCACTGTCCCCTGGCCTCTTCTGGGTATAAAACAGATTATGCAATAAGGGAACTTTTGTCTGTTCCCATTCTAAAGACATCTAAACTTGTGGACATCACCACTTCTTGTGTCAGCAAATTCCATAAATTTGTATTATGCAAAGAAGTCCTTCCTCCATCTTTTCTGAACCTAATCAATGTCATGGAGTATCTCCGTGACTTCGTATTGTGAGAGAGGAATAAGGGAGATATGGTTGCTGCATTGCTTGGGTCTTTCTTTGAAGGTAAGATGTGCCAACACTTAGATCATTGGGGTTTCCCTCTCTCCATGTTTTCCAGTCTCTTCTGTCCTTTTTGAGATGGGGCAGTCAAAACCACACACAGTATTCTCATGGAATGTCCCCAATATCAAAAAGAAAATGAACCAACTGGTTAGCTTGGGGGATCTCTTCACGTCTGCCCTCTTCAATTTGGCATTGTATCTCTTGTTCCACAGGACTACAATGGAATTTGGTCATTTATCTCTCTAAAATATGTGAAGGTACAATCATCCTCTTCCCAAAGTAGCATGCATGCTCCCAGGTTGTTAATGAAAAATTAAAAATGAGAGCAGGTTGATTGATTAGTAGTGAAGCACCTTCTTTGCAGGCTCAATTCCTTACTTCCCCAGTTTTAAGACTAGGGTCAGGTACCAGGTGATAGAAAATACTTTTCTCCGTCTAAGTCCCTGGAGAATATCATAGATGGACCTGGTTAAAGGCAGCTTTCTATGTTCCTATGAGGCTCAGCTTGACCAATTAGAGTCCCCCTCCTACAGTTTCAAACTGCATTCAGTGAACATCAGGAATCCACCTTGACAGATTTAAAGAAATATACTGGAAATCCAATTTGTTTGCTATGGAAATAAAAAGGTAAGTTTAGGTTCCAGAAACTGATTTCAGGAGGGGAAATGTTGCCTCCTAAATTTTCATTTTCTAGATGCCAAACTTCAGATTTTACTCACAAAATTTCATGCTTGTAAAACCACAACTGCATAACTGCAGAATTTTCACCTCTGAATGCAGATTTTAGCATCAAGCTGGCTGACAATCTGGGTGCTTTTGCTCTGCAATTATACATCTGCTAACAAGACAAATGACACAGAGGTCCTCTTTTGCAAATAAGTGTTATTTCTTTCCAAGGATCCTGCTGTGTAATTATTTCACATTCATTATATATCTCAATAAAGAATCATTATCAGGGTTGTAGTAAACGTCAAGCCTTCTAGATTCTATATATTGTCTGTCTGTCCTTTGTTCATTAATGTGACAAAGTCCCCTTCCTATCACTACTCTTCATGCCAAATCTTGTGAGTAGTTGCATATGCCATAATAATAGTGGGAGTATAAAGACAGTGGGTTAGAGGCAAATAAGCTAGTTGCTCTTGGGTCCCTTTTAAATCAGTTTGAAAAGTTAGTCATGATTTCAATCTCACTGATTTTAAGGGAACAAAGGGCAGCTAACTAGCACACTTCAATTTCTACTCCATTTCTACTCAGAAGCTGAATTCAATGGGGCAAATTGGGTTAGAATTGCAGCCTTACATGGTCGGCCAATTGGTGTCAAAGAAGGATAGAACTTTCTTTATGTATGCTACAACAGCAGCAAGAATACTCATTGTAAAGTACTGGAAGACACAGGATTTACCCACTCTGGAAGAATGGCAGACGAAGGTGATGGACTATATGGGATTGACAGAAATGACTGGCAGAATCCGAGACCAGGGAGAAGAGTCGGCGGAAGAAGATTGGAAGAAATTTAAAGACTATCTACAGAAATATTGCAAAATTAATGAATGTTAGAATGTTGTCGGATAGAAATTAAGTGGTTTCCAGCTGTGATGCTTTAAGAGAATATGGAGAGAAAAAAGATTTAGAAATAGGTTAAAATTTATTAATAAGGATTTGCTGAACCAATAATTTGAATTGGAATACAAAAAAGGGAGGCATGAGGAGGTCTGGGAAATAAGTTAATGAAAAATAAGTAATGGAAACTTTATGTGTTTTTTAATTATTTTTATTTTTGTATTTTTGTTATTATTTCTGTTTTTTTACTTTTTGATTTTTATTGTATTATTATTGAAAACCTTAATAAATATTCTTGGGGGGAAAAATAGAATTGCAGCCTTAGTCAGGATCCAACCCAGTATTTAAGTGTCTTCTAACATTTAATACTAGGATGTAGGTAGAGCATGAGACTGTTAATCTCAGGGTTGTGGATTTGAGCCCCATGGTGGGCAAAAGATTCGTCTACAGTTCTGATTCTATGTCTATGCTTATAAAATCCTAACTTTATGGCTGAACAAAACACAAGATGGATCATATTATTTAGCAGTAAAGTATTTCTTGTGCATGTGGCCTTGGACTGCTGGATTTTGTCGGTACAGGTGCTTGAAGAGATGTGAAAAACCAATTTTCTAAGCCTTTCAGATTTCTGGAAATCTCTTGGCTTTATGCAGCAAGTATGATCATACTTCATTACAGCTGAATACATTTAAAAACCTCAAAACACTGAACCGTGTAAATCTAGGACATACTAATTTAACCAGCATTAAATCCAGTGGTATGAGGAGGCAGACCTCTTCCTAGCATGAACTAAGGAGCAATTCTTGGATTGCTTTTATTGGTGATGAGATGACTTCACATTACTCTTAAGCACAGCATGACAGCTGTAATTTGAACATGGAGTTTCTGAATGCGTGGATATTTCCATTCATTTAAATGGGTGACACAGCTTTGTGGTGTGTATGCCCCACTGTGTACAGCAGGGGTAGGCAACCTAAGGCCCGGAGGCCGGATGAGGCCCAATTGCCTTCTCAGTCCAACCTGTGGACGGTCTGGGAATCAGCATATTTTTACATGAGTAGAACGTGTGCTTTTATTTAAAATACATCTCTGGGTTATTTGTGGGGCATAGGAATTTGTTCATATTTTTTTCCTAACAATCAGAAGGTTGATCAGAAGGTTGGCAGTTCTGAAGGTTGGCGACGGGGCGATCTCCTGTTGCTCGGTCCCAGCTCCTGCCTACCTAGCAGTTTGAAAGCACGTCAAAGTGCAAGTAGATAAATAGGTACCACTCCGGCGGGAAGATAAACAGTGTTTCTGTGCGCTGCTCTGGTTCGCCAGAAGCGGCTTAGTCATGCTGGCCACATGACCTGGAAGCTGTCTGCAGACAAATGCCAGCTCCCTTGGCCAGTAAAGCGAGATGAGCGCCACAACCCCAAAGTTGTTCGCAGCTGGACTTAACTGTTAGGGGTCTTTTACCTTCACCTTATCTCACTATATAGCTGTCCCAGTTTGCGGATTTATTTTTAAAAGAATATTGAGAAATGTTTATAGGAAACAATCCTATGTAGGATTGTTAGGTGAGCACAGCACTGGCCATTATCATAAGTACAGTGGTACCTCGCAAGACGAATGCCTCGTAAGACGAAAAACTCGCAAGACGAAAGAGTTTTTCATTTTTTGAGTTGCTTCGCAAGACGAATTTCCCTATGGGCTTGCTTCGCAAGAGAAAACATCTTGCAAGTTTGATTTTCAATGCATTCCTATGGGAATCCGTGCTTCGCAAGATGAAAAAACTCGCAGAACGAATTAATTTCGTCTTGCGAGGTACCACTGTAGATAGTCTGAACCTTCAAAATCCATGACGGGGATCCTATGGCCCTCCATATGTTCTTGGATTACAAGCTCCAATCATCCCTGCTCATTAGTCATTGTGGCTGGAGCTGAAAGGAATCAGAGTACAGCAACATCAAATGAGCCACAGGTTCCACATCCCTTATTGGCCAAGCCTGGCTTCAATAGAAGGGGCCCAGCCTTCTGGTCTTGCTTGGTCCTTTTACACGTCAAAAAAAAAGAGGACAACAGATGTCACAGATTTGCATAAGCACTGCATGTGTTAATATGTGTAGATGTCAAGTTGGAAATAATAGCTGTAAATCTAAATGGAAATACAATGCATCTCACCATAGTAGCTCGAGTAGGACCCTGGCAGAGACACATGCCCGACTGGCATGTTCTCTCCCTCCTGGTCAATCGTGGGAGCTTCAAAAGCTTTCTTCAGCCCAGACATCACAGCGACCAATGCCAACAGACATCGGCACACTTAGGGATCTGCAGAGTCTTCGCAGCTTGAGTAACAGACCTCAGGAACTCAGCATTTTGGCTAATCTACTTTATTTACATATAAACACACACAGAGCACTGCAACATGGCTCCCTCTCTCTCTAGCATCAGACAGCAAAGAGAAAAAATGAAACAAAGGACAATAGTCCCACTTCATGGAACACAGTAACACAAACATCCTGTCTCCGTCACTTCCCACTCTATGGAGTCAAAACATACACCATCATGTGAAAGACAACAATCCCATGACTGCAATCACGGAGCAGGAATTCTAACAGGAAGACTGCGCCCCGGTGACCTCAGTGTCTTATTCAGTCAGCTGTCCTGGAGCTAACTCTTGCTGACAGCTTCAAGGGCCCTGCTCTCTCTATTAATGCATTTTTTAATCTTTAAACCAGACTTGGACTGGACAGCTCTTCAGTAGATGATTGTCTGCTGGTTAGTTGCAGCTAACCGCAATGGAGCTAGGGTAGTACAGGACAGCTATGAGGTTGGGTTGCATGTGGGTACCCATGGGAGCAACTGATTGGCCAATCCCTGTTTTGTGGAAGCATGAGGGCCAATGAACATTTAACAGAGATAAATACCACATAACAATTCAATGCCCTGACTGTTAAACCCGTATGACAGAAGAAGATTGTGGGAAGAAGGTGTAACTTAGTGGAGAAGCCAGGGGTGCCATCTTGAATAAAATATTGGGGGGAGGCAGATAACTCCCATCCCACATAATTGATCACAAGACGTGGCACGTGCGTTTGTGCAGGTGCATACCCCCCCACCGTTTGAATGGCTGGCCCCCTCAAATATTTTATTGGGGGACCCAAAGGGACCTTGGCCCCTAGGAGTTGGCACAACTTTAACATGCAGAAGATCTCAGTTTCAGCCCTGGGCATTTACAGGTAGGGCTAAGAAAGGTCCTTGTCTGAAATCCCAGAGAGCTGTTAACAGTTGCCAGTCATAGCAGACAATCGTAGTAGATAGCCCATTGGTCTGTTCCATTAAAAAGTCGCTTTGTACATTCATAATAATTGGTCAAAATGCAAATTGTTGTGGAAATTCCTAGAGTGAAAATTCTGCAATCTAAAAATGATGGCAAAGGAAGAAATGCTTGCAACTATAAAGTAGAGAAAAGTGAATTTGGTGTGTGAGGCATGGTGCCAAGACAGCAGTAAAAAAAATATGCTTCATCTCTTTTACATGGTACAAAACGCTGTAGAAAGAAGAAAACATGGGATTCATTTACTATTTTTAATATCCATGAAATGTATTCTGCTTCTAAAGAGCACCAGTGGGTGTAGAGATGGATCTGAAGTTGATGCGCATACACTAAAAATTCCAGATGATAAACAGCAGAACAAAGAATGCAATCTGCAGGAATTATATAGAGCAAAACAGGGTATTATTAATTGTGGTAATTTTGCCTTTCAAAGGAGAGCTGGAAGCTAGTGGGAACAAAAATATACTCTCTGCAGCTTTATTAAAGGATTTCATAAACAAAATCTCATTAGACGGGAACTCTGCTGCAGTTCATCATTCTGTTAATATCCAACAGAAACAGGCGGTTTGGCCCAGTATCCAAGAAGATTGTGACTAGGGAAATCTTCCCTGTTTGGAATAGGGTGGCCACTTATATTTCCTCACCAAAGTAGGACAAAATAGGACATCATTTTGTATCAGCTTTGCACAGCGTGATTTTTCTAGAAAAAGAGGTGCCCGAACTCTTATGATTCTTCCTCTTTAAACTGGACTTGGAGCAGACAGCACTGCAAATAGAGGACTTCCCTTTCTAAAGGAGCCACCTCACTTTGGAAGGACATTCCCCTGCTTAGCTGAAGGGTCATAGCTGAGGAGCAGAGGATCTGCTTCGCATCCAGAAGATCCCACTTCCAATCCTTGCCTAAACCCCCAGAGAGCTGATGCTAGTTAGTGTGGACCGTACTGAGCTAGATCAGAGGTCGGCAACCTAAGGCCCATGGGCCGGAAGCAGCCCATGAGGGTCGCTTAACTGGCCCATGAGCCAGCCCTGAACAGAGCTGCCCGCTTGGCAAGTTCCTGCATGCTGCATGAAAACCGGCGCAGAGCGGTGTGGGGACTCTCTTCCGTGGCTCCAGAAATCACTTCTGTGCATGCCCAGACACCAGAACCCGCGTCTGCGCATGTCCGTGGCACCGGAAATCGCTTCTGCGCATGCCCAGATGCCGAAAATTGCTTCTGCGCAGGCGGTTTTCAGTGTCTGGACATGCACAGAAGCTATTTTCGGTGCCGTGGACATGCGCAGATGCAATTTTCGGCATCACACTGCACTGGTCCAGCCCATAGAGGATCTCCACGGGGGTGATCCGGCCCATGCCCAGTAAGCCTTGCCGACGCCTGAGCTAGATGGACCAATGGTCGGACTCAGCATAAAGCGATTTCCTGTTACCTTTAAGCAACGTGTAGGGCCTGAGCCAGTGTGGTGTAGTGGTTAAGAGTGGTAGTCTCGTAATCTGGTGAACCGGGTTCGATTCCCCACTCCTCCACCTGCAGCTGCTGGGTGACCTTGGGCCAGTCCCACTTCTCTGAAGTCTCTCAGCCCCACTCACCTCACAGAGTGTTTGTTGTGGGGGAGAAAGGGAAAGGAGAATGTTAGCCGCTTTGAGACTCCTTAGGGTAGTGATAAAGCGGGATATCAAATCCAAACTCTCTCTCTCTCTGCTTTTTAAAGACACTGACACTGACAGTTCACTTGAGGACTTGGCTGGTTTGGTTTATATGGGATAACTATGGTCATTTCTAGTAGACTGTAGGAAAAATAACTGCCTGGCAGCTAAAAAACATAGCTTTAAAAAATGTTCTGTTCATTTTTAATTAAAAAGGCATGGGAGGAGTGTGTTTTGGGAACCATGTGGGATGGTGGGGATGGGTGTGAGATGATCGCCCCCCACCCTGCCCAGACTATATTAGATCAAATACTGAGATACAGCTCCAGTCCTGCCAAGAGCACCTCACGGGGAATTTCCATGGCAGAATCTTTTTCCTGTGTGTGAGAGGCAATCTGTTTGAGCAAGTGAAATGCCTTTATTGGGCCTGGGAAATTGTTTTAAAGTAATCTATACTGTTAAGATGTGCTAATGTTCCACATCCTTCCTTGCTGAACATGTCATATTTTATATAAAAAGGCACTGGGTCATATTTACATGGGACCTTAATCTTATTACCCTTAAAACAGAAAAGTGGCTTTATACTTGTGTACAATTTGATAAGTGAGAGAAAACAGTCTTCCTGATTTCATATAATGATGCCTTGTTTATAATCTTTCGGCCTTTTATTTCTCATTTATCTTTCTCCCTTTCTTTTCTGGCAATTTGTTTTGCATGTTTTTCTGGTTTTCCTCTCCGTCTTCCACAGCTCACATTTAATTACTGGAATCAAATCCAGTTTATGTCTTTGCCAGCACAGTTTGCTTTTGTTTTCATTTCCCACATCATTACATCACAACTTGCTTGCGCTTTCTTGTGGCTGTTTTAACTTTACGCAGATGTAAAAGGAAAAGCTGTTTCAGAATTATCACGTTAAAAGATTTTGAAATCAAATCCATTCTCATCAATTGGATCGGTGACAGAAGAGAATAGAAGTTAATTACACCCAGAGCAATTTGTAATAAATCATAATGACTTGTATGGAAAACATGAGTGGATTTCTGAATGGAGTCACGAACCCAGGTTCTGCTCCCAGCTTTTGCAGTTATTTTGAGAGCTAACTTCCAACACCTTGCACTCCAAAAGGCATAACAGAGCCATGGCACATCTTTAAATCAACCAGTTAGGATAATATGTTGTTCTTTAGAGGGTGGTAGATGCCCCCTGAATTAAATCAGATGTCCATCTGTCTACTCCTGCCAACCTAGCAGTTCGAAAGCACGTCAAAGTGCAAGTAGATAAATAGGTACCACTCCGGCGGGGAGGTAAACAGCGTTTCCGTGCGCTGCTCTGGTTCTCCAGAAGCGGCTTAGTCATGCTGGCCACATGACCCGGAAGCTGTCATGTGTCAGCCACTAAAGGGAGATGAGCGCCACAACCCCAGAGTTGGCCACGACTGGACCTAACGGTCAGGGTTCCCTTTACCTTTATCTGCCTAAACTGTAATATTTTATTGAGAAGATGCAAACCCCAATTTTAAACAAATATTCAACCTTTCCTTTTTAGGGAGGGTGATTGTGCAACTTCATTCATTTCTGGATGACACAACTTCCCCAAAACTCCTTTCAGTCTAGGTCCTGATGTAGTTATGGGACTGAGATAGATGGCCCTGATGAATAATCTGACTCTCTTCAGGCCTGATGGGGAAACGTTTCCAGGTTGATGTGGTTAAACCTCTCCATAGCTTTTGACATTGTAGAACTGTGGTGGTTAACCTCTGACCCGCAGGCCTGAGTGAGCCCAAGTAGCAAATTTCCCTTCAAGATCTCACTGATTTTTGGCAGAAACAGCAAAAAGAAGGGGTGTGTGTAATAATAATACTAATAATAATAATAATAATAATAATAATAATAATAATAATAATTTATTATTTATACCCCGCCCATCTGGCTGGGCCTCCCCAGCCACTCTGGGCGGCTTACATAAAAACCAAAAATACAGTAAAATATCACACGTTAAAAACTTCCCTGAACAGGGCTGCCTTCAGATGTCTTCTGAATGTCAGATAGTTGTTTATCACTTTGACATCTGCTGGAAGGGCGTTCCACAGGGCGGGCGCCACTACCGAGAAGGGCCTCTGCCTGGTTCCCTGTAGCTTTGCTTCTCGCAATGAGGGAACCGCCAGAAGGCCCTCGGCGCTGGACCTCAGCGTCCGGGCAGAATGATGGGGGTGGAGACGCTCCTTCAGGTATACTCCTTCAGCACCAACATTTTGAATTGTGCTCGGAAACATACTGGGAGCCAATGTAGGTCTTTCAAGACCGGTGTTATGTGGTCTCGGCGGCCGCTCCCAGTCACCAGTCTAGCTGCCGCATTCTGGATTAGTTGTAGTTTCTGAGTCACCTTCAAAGGTAGCCCCACGTAGAGTGCATTGCAGTAGTCCAAGCGGGAGATAACCAGAGCATGCACCACTCTGGCGAGACAGTCTGCAGGCAGATAGGGTCTCAGCCTACGTACCAGATGGAGCTGGTAAACAGCTGCCCTGGACACAGATTTGACCTGTGCCTCCATGGACAGCTGTGAGTCCAAAATGACTCCCAGGCTGCGCACCTGGTCCTTCAGGGGCACAGTTACCCCATTCAGGACCAGGGAATCCTCCACACCTGCCCGCCTCCTGTCCCCCAGAAACAGTACTTCTGTCTTGTCAGGATTCAACCTCAATCTGTTAGCCGCCATCCATCCTCCAACCGCCTCCAGACAAAGTACTGGGGTACACTGAAAAGTTTAAATCTTCCCACCTAGCCCAGCACTCTGATGGAGATGCAAATCACCCCTTCCCTGGTTGTCAGATTACTTATTTGATGAATGGGGTTACAAGATGGCTTCTGCATGGATCAGATTGGGGGTGGGTGGGTTTGCATGCAAGAATGTAGGGTGGCCGTACCCACTGGTGGCCACTCTTACAACTCCCATGTGGACCCTGGAGGCCAACAAAAAGATCAGCCAATCTCTATTGTAGAAAATAACCTTCATTTAGACTGACTTCAACACCCGATTACCCCAATCGGGCCTGATGCCCCATATGCTTCTATCATTTCTATATATTTTTTTTAAAAGGTAAAGCGTTAGTTCTGCAAAAAGTTAGTTCTGCAAAAGAAGGACTGACACATAATGGCTTCTCACCAGTGTTGTTTAACATCTATATGACATTATTGTGAGAGAGCATCTGGATCTTGGGACTTGGGTCTCATCAATAATACAGTGGTACCTCAGGTTACGGGACGTGGGTGGTGCTGTGAGTTAAACCACAGAGCCTAGGACTTGCTTATCAGACGGTCGGCAGTTCGAATCCCCGCAACGGGGTGAGCTCCCATTGCTTGGTCCCTGCTCGTCAACCTAGCAGTTCGAAAGCACATCAAAGTGCAAGTAGATAAATAGGTACCGCTCTGGCAGGAAGGTAAACGGCATTTCTGTGTGCTGCTCTGGTTCGCCAGAAGCAGCTTAGTCATGCTGGCCACATGACCCGGAAGCTGTACGCCGGCTCCCTCGGCCAATAAAGCGAGATGAGCGCGGCAACCCCAGAGCCGTCCGTGACTGGACCTAATGGTCAGGGGTCCCTTTACCCTTTACCTCGGCTTATAGATGCTTCAGGTTACAGACGCTTCAGGTTACAGACTCCGCTAACCCAGAAATAGTACCTCGGGTTAAGAACTTTGCTTCAGGATGAGAACAGAAATCACACGGTGGCGGCAGCAGCAGCAGCTGGAGGCCCCATTAGCTAAAGTGGTACCTCAGGTTAAGAACAGTTTCAGGTTAAGAATGGACCTCCAGAACGAATTAAGTTCTTAACCTGAGGTACCACTGTATAGGCAAATTTGCCCTAAATCAGAGTTTGGAAGTCCTGACAAGTGAATGAAGCTGAACAAATTGGAGTTGATGACTACAATTCTAGGAAGCAACCCCAGTGTTACCTAGGGAGTTCTAATGCTTGCTTTTGAAGATGGAAAGGTACTCAGACTAAACTAATGTTTGGCGCATTGATGTTTTCTTAAAATTTTAAATTTCTTAAAATTAAAATGTTTTCCTAAAATTCCTTTCCTTCTGGAGAAACAGGTTATGACAGCATCCAAAAGTTTATCACCAGTGTCTGCTACAGAAGTTCTGGTTCTTTTGAGGGTCCTTATCCAAGTGTTTGTAACCTTGAGGATTGATTTTATAAAACCGTATGTGGGGCTGAAACTGAAATTGACAGAATCGCACATCCCTAGTGGTCAGGCATTCTGGGTGGGCAGAGCAGGAGGTGAGGGTGTTCCCCCATATCTCTCCAAGGCTACTGAATTGCACATTTCCTAAACAGAGGAAAACTGTTTCTCACCACAGAATTGCTCAATCACCTTCAAGCAAGCAAATGGCTATACATATATAATCTTGCCTCTTGCCTAGCTTTGACAGAGAACTAAAAAACAGCCAGCCCACATGGCCAAAAATATATATTTGAAATGTTTATACTGGCACTTCTACCATAGCTAGATCTTCCCCAGCTTTTGCTGTGATTCTCTCCTTTAATGACCTCCCTCCCTTCCTCCCTCCCTCCCTCCCTCCCTCCCTCCCTTCCTTCCTTCCTTCCTTCCTTCCTTCCTTCCTCCCTCCCTCCCTCCCTCCCTCCCTCCCTCCCTCCCTCCCTTCCTTCCTTCCTTCCTCCCTCCCTCCCTCCCTCCCTCCCTTCCTTCCTTCCTTCCTTCCTCCCTCCCTCCCTCCCTCCCTCCCTCCCTTCCTTCCTTCCCTCCTTTCCTCTCGCACCCCTATTCTCTGGCCACCTTCTTTCCCCTGGAAGTGCCTTTTCTTGCACCCCCGCAACTCAACTGGAAGTGTCACCCACTTTACCTTATTTTTGTCTCTTGAGGTGTGGGCAGGTCTACCTGCCCCTTGCTTTAGATAGCTCAGCACAGCATCACTAAGTAATCACTTTTGTTATCCAATCTTTTTAAAGCTGTTTTAAAAAAGAGAGAGAGAGAAGGGGAGGGGGGGGGAGAGAGAGGGAGGACGGAGGGGAAGAAAAACATACACACTCTGAATCCTGAATAGCTGTGTTTCTATCATCTGTTGTCATGACACAGATGACGTGGGAGCATTCCTCGGCAACAAGGCTCGATTGTGAGATGGGTTTAATTTTGGTTCAGAATTCTAATAGGAAAGGATGTCAAAAATATACATCTGGGTGGGAGAGAAGAAGGTGGGCCCCTGGCTCAGTGAACAAAGGAAACAGAAGTAGCTGGTTAATTGCCAGATTTTGCCAGTGAATAATTACATATTCATTAGTCCTTTGGTCCCTTCTATGCTTAGTGAGCAAGTGGAGAGATTTATGATACTCTCTCGGTTTTCCTCCTTCTAGTTTCTTAGCTGGAGAAGCTTCTTGTGGATCACACTGTGCAATGAAAGGAGGGGGACAGAGACATTTTGTCTGTATTCCATTCAGGTGTCTGGCCGCATGAAGAAATAACATTTGTGTGGACACAGTGAAAGCAATATATTCTCACCCAGCGCACCAAAGGGGGCTGATCACTTTCCCACCCCCAGGATTAATACCTCTTTTGTAGAGAATGGCCCGTTTCCTTTTAGAAGGCATGAAGCTTTTTGAACAATCAGCACTTTGGCTCATTTCCAGCAACGTTTTTTTCCAGTGGACCCCTGTATTGATTTATATTTTATAATTTAGATTTGTATCTCGCCCATGTATATGTATGGTGCGAAGAGAGCTAACAACAATAAAAATAAATATGGAATTTAAAAAAAACAGTAAGCCCTGTTGTTACATCTCCCCCTGGAAAAGACTTTGGCTGCAGCAGAACTGCTGTAGACATGCACTAAGAGCCAGGTAGATGTGAAAGTCACATTTCTTCTAGAGGCTTCAACATGGCTGATGAGCTGCATCGTCTTCAGACTGCAAATACTTAAATATGTTCACAAACCACTTTCTAGCACATGTTTGAACACAGTTCCTTGAGGGAAAGTTTCTAGTTTACTGGGCAGTGTTGTTTCGTAACAGGACTCTGCAAAACATGTCCTTTTGTTTAAAACATACTATTGCTTGAGTAAATAATGTACCACAAGCCATTTTCATAGAGCGTGCAAAAAACCTGTGCACTTAATTGCACAAATAAAAAGCTTTTAAAATGAGTGCTTTGAAGCTTGCTTCTACTAGCCACAGTTTAATAACCTGTCAAAGATATATTCTCTCAGTAAGAATGAGAATGGTGGGCAGACAAAAATAAGACATTTCAACGTCAACAAAATGCTCTTAAGTAATAATAATAAATCAATTCTCCTTCTCCTCTGTATTATACCCAACCCAGGTTGGTTACACAAACAATTCATTAAAATACAGAGCATAAAACCGATAAACATCATAAAACAGCAACCCAGAAGCAGAAGAAGCTACTTCTTAAATCAGGCATCTCCTTAGGCCTAAAGGAAGAAATACATCTCAACCTGATATATAAAAACATTATGTGGAAACAGGTGTATCTAGCAGAGACTGGTAAGCTATTGACTTGGGAGGGCTGCAATTTTCAACTTTGCTGTTTTCTTCACAATAGGACTTGTGCAGCACTCATTTAGGAAAGTATGCCATTAGCACAGGCATGAGCAACCTTTTTCAGCCGTGGGCTGGTCCACCGTCCTTCAGAACGTGTGGTGGGCCGGACTATATTTTGAAGGGGGGAAAAGAACAAATTCCTATGCCCCACAAATAACCGAGAGATGCTTTTTAAATAAAAGGACACATTCTACTCCTGTAAAAACACGCTGATTCCTGGACCATCTGCGGGCCGCATTTAGAAGGCGATTGGGCCGGATCCAGCCCATGGGCCTTAGGTTGCCTACCCCTGCATTAGCACATGCACAGAGTCCCACTGTATCCTCCTCTCTAAAACCTTTCCAGCAACTATGGAATTTGGTGGTACTGTGCTTTCTTGAGTGCCTTTTCAGAAAAGCCTCTGGGGCTCCATATGTTCAATGAATGTGCATAGGGCAGACAGCGACATTGTGGCAGCAGGCTTCTCCTCATTGCTGTGTGTGTTCTCATACATGTCTGGAACATGCTTATGCACGCACAAGCATAAACACAGAAGCACCTCTTGTGGCGTTTGCCCTCCTATGTGTGTGGCATCATACTGGGTTCATAGGGAAAGGGTTCACTAATTGTAAAATGACTAACCAATGGGAACCCAAGAGGCAGAGTTAACTCTGTATAAGGTTTAAGCACAGATAGAATTTGTTAAGAAAAGTTAGAGTGGTTGAGAAGACAGTCTGGAGTTAGACGAGAGAGGGAAGATACCGTAAGTCTGTAGGTTGGGCTAGTCTGGTGTGAGAGAGGGAGAGAATTTGTTAAGAGGAGTCAGTCAAACAGCTGAGATAATCAGTCAGAAGGTATTAGGAGGGTATAGACCGGTAAAGAAACTAAAGTTAAAATGTTGTTGTTTAGTCGTTTAATCGTTTAGTCGTGTCCGACTCTTCGTGACCCCATGGACCAGAGCATGCCAGGCACTCCTGTCTCCCACTGCCTCCTGCAGTTTGGTCAGACTCATGTTTGTAGCTTCGAGATCACTGTCCCACCATCTCGTCCACTGTCGTCCCCTTCTCCTTGTGCCCTCAATCTTTCCCAACATCAGGGTCTTTTCCAGGGAGTCTTTTCTTCTCATGAGGTGGCCAAAGTATTGGAGTCTCAGCTTCAGGATCTGTCCTTCCAGTGAGCACTCAGGGCTGATTTCCTTCAGGATGGATAGGTTTGATCTTCTTGCAGTCCACGGGACTCTCAAGAGTCTCCTCCAGCACCATATTCAAAAGCATCAATTCTTTGGCGTTCAAAAGTTAAGATACTGACAGGAATATTATCAGAGAAACCATAAACGTGTTAATGTTTGTAAAATAAACTTGTTTTTTGTGGTTCACTTTTAACAACTGACTGGATCCAGTGTTTTACCAGAGAGTAACTGGTTGGTGGCAGCGGGGAAGCGATCACAGTGGTGGCACAGGGATCAATAGACCGTTAAACACCCAAGGGACCCTGTGTGATCGCCACACCTCTCTTTTGTCAGACATATATATTTATTATTGTGTGTGTGATCCCACTGCATCCACACAACCATATGTGAGGTAAGAGTTGGCCCCCAAAATGGGAATTTCTTCCACAAGCTGACCTAATGAGCTCCCACGGCTAAATAAGAATTGAGAACCACAGTTTCAATGTGAAGCTGCATAAAAGCGGGATATAAACGGAAACAAACAAGACAATCACCACTGAGGCAGATGGTGTTGCTTTGAATGCTGACGGTCCCTTAATCAAAGGAGTGAAGGCACAGATGCTTCACGAAGGAGGAGGCTGGAATGCCAGCTCAGGGTAGGTTGCCATTGGTAACAACGTCGTAAGTATGCAATCCTAAGCAGACTTAAATGACAAGAAGTCCAATGAAATAAACAGCACTTGCTTGCGTACACACATGCATTTAAAGCACATTCGACCCTAGCCCCCAAGAATCATGGGAACTGTAGTGTGTTAAGGGTGCTATGTGAGGGCTAAACAGCAGTTCCCAGGATTCTTCTGGGCATGTGTGCTTTAAATGTATGCTGTGTATTCAAGTATGCATAGAATCGAAGTGTCTTGAATGGGGTAACTGTGCCCCTGAAGGACCAGGTGCGCAACCTGGGAGTCATTTTGGACTCACAGCTGTCCATGGAGGCACGGGTCAAATCTGTATCCAGGGCAGCTGTTTACCAGCTCCATCTGGTACGTAGGCTGAGACCCTATCTGCCTGCGGACTGTCTCGCCAGAGTGGTGCATGCTCTGGTTATCTCCCGCTTGGACTACTGCAATGCACTCTACGTGGGGCTACCTTTGAAGGTGACTCGGAAACTACAACTAATCCAGAATGCGGCAGCTAGACTGGTAACTGGGGGCGGCCGCCGAGACCATATAACACCGGTCTTGAAAGACCTACATTGGCTCCCAGTACGTTTCCGAGCACAATTCAAAGTGTTGGTGCTGACCTTTAAAGCCCTATACGGCCTCGGTCCAGTATACCTGAAGGAGCGTCTCCACCCCCATCATTCTGCCCGGACGCTGAGGTCCAGCGCCGAGGGTCTTCTGGTGGTTCCCTCATTGCGAGAAGCAAAGCTACAGGGAACCAGGCAGAGGGCCTTCTCGGTAGTGGCGCCCGCCCTGTGGAACGCCCTTCCAGCAGATGTCAAAGCGATAAACAACTACCTGACATTCAGAAGACATCTTAAGGCAGCCCTGTTCAGGGAAGTTTTTAACGTGTGATTTTACTGTATTTTTGGTTTTTATGGAAGCCGCCCAGAGTGGCTGGGGAGGCCCAGCCAGATGGGCGGGGTATAAATAATAAATTATTATTATTATTAAAAATCTGTCTTCTTGTTGCTTTCTGCAAATTCAGGAATGTAGCATTTATTGTCGGAAGGGGATGGGAAGTGTTCCATTGCAGCTTTCATGTGACATGACTCAAATAATCATCCATTTTTAAAATATTTTTTTAAAAAGGACACATGTGATCAAACAAGTTCTTCTAATGGTATCACATTTGTTAAAAGGCAATGATAGCCTACTGGTAATTCCTGCATAAATATACATGCAGCTCTTTGTTAAAACTGGCCATTCAGTGGAGAATGAAGCAACTGGCCAGCAACTGGACTTGGAAAGTTCATCATTAACAAGCATGGATTTCTTCCTTTTGGGTCATTCCTGAAAACTAAAACTATCCAGTGGGCCAGAGGGCAGGATCACCTGTTACTTTTGCTTCTGGAAACAGCCTCCACTTAGTGAGTTATCCCACCATGTAATACCTCTTCATTTTCCTGCTTGTATATTTGGCTGTGAGGGGACTTGAACACAGCAATCCAAAAACTCATAGCATACTGATTGTTACCTACGTGGAATTTTCTTCTTAAGAAACACCTGCCTATTGTTTCATGGTTCTGGCTAAAAGTGTGAAAAATGAGAGCCTTTATGCCCCTCCCAACATCTGTACTGAAATTTAAAAGATTTCAAGTATGTCATGGAGGCAGAAGTGAGATGTACAGTGGTACCTCGGGTTAAGTACTTAATTCGTTCCGGAGGTCTGTTCTTAACCTGAAACTGTTCTTAACCTCAAGCACCACTTTAGCTAATGGGGCCTCCTGCTGCCGCCACGCTGCCAGAGCACGATTTCTGTTCTCATCCTGAAGCAAAGTTCTTAACACGAGGTACTATTTCTGGGTTAGCGGAGTCTGTAACCTGAAGCGTCTGTAACCTGAAGCGTATGTAACCCGAGGTACCACTATACATAACTGAAGTGACAAATGCTGAAATCATAGAGCAGTTTATTCCATTCTCCTGATGTTTCCCTAACTGTTAATTTCTGCATTATATTTGAGCTTTCACATGACTTAAAGGCTTAGCTCTCAATTCCCTGTTATTTGCTTCCAGAAAAAAGCAAATAATGCAGACATGAGAGCTAAACTTGAGCTATATTCTGCTTTAGTTCTGGAACTGACTTTTAGGTTAACTTGAAGGAAAGTATTGAGCTTCTCTCTGCCTGTGCTTCAGATCAGATGCAGACTCCTTCAAGTATTGGTGTTTTGTTTTGGGTTTGTTTAAAGCCCACAGAGGAAATAATCATACCATGTAAATTTGAGCATAAGTGTATTTAGGAAAGAAATGTTAGTAAGATAATGTCATTCAGTAAGGTTAATGATAATGTTATTATATGACAGCGTATTTCCAATAGGGCCCACTATAACTAAGTCTGAAAGTTATCTTAAGTACATTTAACTGCAATAATTGCCCATTCATCTCCTGTCTACTCCTGCCTCCTCTGTCCTCTGTTGTTTCCCCTGTATTGAATTTTACATTGTAAGCACTTCAGGGCAGGGACCTACTCTCTTGTTTTCTGTGACTTGCCATGCACAATGAGGGTATTATAATAATAATAGTAGCAGCAACAGCAGCAGCAGCAGCATGTCAAAAATACCAATAGAAAGGAAGAAGAAAGAAAATGGAGTTGGCAAGAAGCACAGAAAGTGAAGCATTAGGAGAGAGGGGGGGGGTGGAATCTGGTTCTGTATTTATAGTAGGAAAAGAGTCAATATCATGACCCAGCTGGAGTCTGCAGGATGGAACAGGCAACACAGGAAGGAAAGCATGGCCAAAAAACAATGACAGCCATCCCTTGTATTACTCATTAAAATATCATAGAATCAAAAAACTGTAGAGTTGGAAGGGACCCTCAGGGTCATCTAGTCCAACCCCCTGCAATGCAGGAATCTCAGCTAAAGCATCCATGACAGATGGCCATCCAACCTCTGCTTAAAAACCTCCAAGGAAGGAGAGCCCACCATCTCTGGAGGGAGTCTGTTCCACTGTTGGACACCTCTTACCATCAGAAAGTTCTTCTTGATGCTGAGTAAGAACCTCCTTTCTTGCAACTGGAAGCCACTGGTTCGAGTCCTACCCTCCAGAGCAGGAGAAAACAAGCATCCTCCCTCATCCATGTGACAGCCCTTAAGATATTTGAAGATGGCTATCATATCTCCTCTCTGTCTCCTCTTTTCCAGGCGAAACATACCCAGCTCCTTCAACCGTTCCTCATCAGGCTTAGTTTCCAGACCCTTGATCATCTTGGTTGCCCTCCTCTGCACACATTCCAGCTTGCCAACATCCTTCTTAAATTGTGGTGCCCAAAATTCGACACAGTCTTCCAAGTGTGGTATGACTAAGGCAGAATAGAGTGGTATTATTATTTCCTTTGATCTGGACACTATACTTCTGTTGATATTAGCCTTTTTTTGCTGCTGCATCGCACTGTTGACTCACATTAAGCTTGTGGTCATGCAATATTCCATTCTGGCTACTTAGATCAGTTAATCACTTGGTGGCACTGCTCTATAGCTATACTGGCATCTCAGCTTGCTCACGTACAAGCAGACACAGAGTTTTGCTTTGTTGTGCAGAAATGTAGGGCCAGCGCAGTGAAGCTGTGCTACATTTGCTGTAATCCAGGTGGAGGCATACATAAGTGGAAGCTGGCTTTTCCAGACGTGTCCCCAGTTCTACAGGGCAAAGTATGAAATACATTTATGTAGAGATGGATCGCTCACAGATTAAGGCTTATAACTTATCTGCCAAAGACTATAAAATAAGCTTGCAGCGTGATTATTTTTCTGATCTCCACTGCCTTTATTGGCTGTGTTACTTATAGGGCCTTATATAACATCAGATCGTACCCTAGTGACTATCACAATTCATTTTCAGAATATGGGAAGTGAAAGATCTCCACACTAGAAACCAAATACATCACTGCTACATGAGCTACACTTTCAACAAACAATCAAACAGAAATCAAGGATCTCCTGCCATTTGATGACTTGTCTACTGTCAGCAGATCACTTCTGTGGGACAGAATGAAGGCATTTCTGGGAGGCCAAATCATATATTATGATGCCCATTGGAAAAATAGTACAGACTAAGCAGGTGCTAGCTTAGAGCAGCAGTAGCAGTAATAATAATCATCATCATCATCATCATCATCATCATCATCATTTATTTATACCCCACCTATCTGGCTGGGTTTCCCCAGCCACTCTGGGCGGCTTCCAACTGAATATTAAAAACCATGCAGCATCAGACATTAAAAACTACCCTAAACAGGGCTGCCTTCAGTTGACTTTTTAAAGTAAAATAGTTGTTTATTGCCTTGACATCTGCTGGGAGGGCGTTCCACAGGGCAGGTGCCACTGCTAAGAAGGCCCTCTGCCTGGTTCCCTGTAACCTCACTTCTCGCAGCGAGGGAACTGCCAGAAGGCCCTCAGCACTGGACCTCAGTGTCCAGGCTGGATGAAGGGGGTGGAGAGAACTGGATCGTGTACTATTGTCTTGGAGATCAGAATGTCTGTTCAAATCTATAAGTGCATTGACCTGCTTAATACTTAGATAATACACATTAGGTATATGATATGGTTGAACCCCTGGTTCAAACGGGGGAAAACTGCATAGATTTCTCATCAGATCTAGGCATTTCTTTTCTGGGGAGGGATAGCAAGATGGCTTTACTGACCTAGAAAAAGGCAAAGCAGTGGCAGCTATTCTGTGTGGCATAGCTACATGAAAGCTGGAAAGTCTACTGAAGTTCTTGCAAGTTAACCCTAGCCCACAGAGGGTCTACATCTTAAGGTGTGAAATGCATTAGCTAACCGGGATCCCACAATGGGTGATGTATGAAACCAATGGGGGACAGGGGACAGGTTAATAATGACAACGACAACGACAACAACAACAACAACAACAACAACAACTTATTATTTGTACCCTGCCATCTGGCTGGGTTTCCCCAGCCACGCTGGGCGGCTTCCAAGAAAGATTAAAAATACATTAAAATGTCACACATTAAAAACTTCCCTGAAGTTGCCTTCAGATGTCTTCAAAATGTCAGGTAGTTGTTTTTCTCTTTGACATCTGGTGGGAGGGCGTTCCACAGGGTGGGCGCCACTACTGAGAAGGCCGTCTGCCTGGTTCCCTGTAGCTTTGCTTCTCACAGTGAGGGAACCACCAGAAGGCCCTCGGCGCTGGACCTCAGTGTCCGGGCAGAACAATGGGGGTGGAGACTCTCCTTCAGGTATACTGGGCCAAGGCTGTTTAGGGCTTTAAAGATCAACACCAACACTTCGAATTGTGCTCAGAAACGTACAATGATAATGCTTTGAGGTTTTTTAGGATTAAACAGGACAGTATATAAAGCCTGTTAGATGATAGATAGATGATAGATAGATAGATGATAGATGATAGAGATAGATAGATAGATGATAGATAGATAGATGATAGATAGATAGATGATAGATAGATATAGATGATGATAGATAGATGATAGATGATAGATGATAGAGATAGATAGATAGATAGATAGATGATAGATAGATAGATAGATAGATAGATAGATAGATAGATAGATAGATGATAGATAGATAGATAGATGATAGATAGATGATAGATAGATAGATGATAGATAGATAGATGATAGATAGATAGATAGATAGATGATAGATAGATGATAGATAGATAAATAGATAGATGATAGATAGATGATAGATAGATAGATGATAGATAGATAGATGATAGATAGATAGATGATAGATAGATAGATAGATGATAGATAGATGATAGATAGATAGATAAATAGATAGATGATAGATAGATAGATGATAGATAGATAGATGATAGATAGATAGATAGATGATAGATAGATAGATAGATAGATAGAAAGATAGATAGATATAGATGATATAGATAGATATAGATATAGATATAGATGGATAGATAGATAGTCCTGGAAGCAAATGTGTAGTGATAAATGCCCGGTCTTGTCATATGCTATGTGTGTTGAAGAAAACTGTGGGAGAAATCACAGTATTTACGCTAAGTATGCTTTGAAGAGCCATTTGATTCCACCAGTTCATTATGTAAATGGAACCAAGTCTCCCCCATTCACATTTTGTCCTCGAACAAGAACACATCCTGAAGATGAATGAATGAATGAATGAATTTATTAATACGGTCACAGACCAGCGTCTCCTGAAGATGTAACTGAGGGTGAACAGGTTTCACATCACACTGCCTTTGTCAATCAGCCTGTGGTTGTGCCTGTTTGTTATAATTGAATTGGTGGTTCGAACTCCTTGAACTTTGTATTCCATTAAAAACTGCACCTTCTGAAAAGGAGCCCTGCTGGAAGGGTTGCGAGAGGGGGAGGGAGGTCATGAAACAAAAGGCTTTTAACTTGTGCTGTACATGATAAGGATAGACTTCCTTCAAAGAGCACTGGGGCTTTCAAAAATCACAGGAGTGCAGAGAGGTCACCCATAGATATTTGAATTATTAACACGTGTTTAAACATTAAAGAAAGATGTATTGATAGAATATCAATGTGATTAATTATTTACATACTGAAAGTGAAGCATGGAAGGGAAATTAACTGTTCATTGCTCCTTGGTAGGGGAAGGCCTTCCAGAATGCCCTATAAAAGGATTTGTTAGTGCTAATAAGCTTGTTAATAGCTTCCACAGGGCATGGCCACAAAGGCATGGAAGATGGGGCGCTCTCGGTAAAGGGGAGGCAACCTTTTCGTATTGGATCGAAGGCTCTCATCAGTGCAGGGCTTACAAAGGTTTTTCAATGCCACAGAACCTTTATTGGGCCAAAAGAGGACACAGCCAAACATCAGCGGCAAGTAGGGGGAGGATTCTGAAGCCGCCATTTTAACTCCCCACAGTGCTCTTCTGTAGTGATGCTCTGGGCTGCTGAGGGAAATGCAAATGGTGTCCCCAACATTGCCTGGTTTAAAAAAACATATATCCAGCCTACTTTGATAAAACACAAGGTGGCTAAAACGCCAAAAAAAACAAAAACAAAATTTCAAATATAAAGCAATCCTCAAGTTAAGCAAAACCACTGGGAAACCTCAGCCCTGCTTCACACATACCATGAGTTTGTTTTGCCTGGTATAGAACGTGTCACTGAACTCTCAAAGAGGGGTGTGTAAGTGTATGTGGAAACTAGCCTAGTTTAAAATTTATATGCATTGCTCAGCCTGCTTTTGCCCCTGGTCTCCCCAATCACTAGTGGGAGATGGTCCCCCACCACTGTGCTAATCCTTTTCCTACCCTGACATGTCTACCGGCAGCAAAGCGGTAGCATGATGTCAACAGCTCTGAAAGATCATTGTTAGGAATGATGTATTGGTATAGCAATTGCACTGCTTTACCCTGAACACAAGGCTCTTTCTGTGTGTTGGACGAAGCAACAAAGCAGGAGATGCCTTCAACGCTGCATTATAAACTAGGTCGACCTGTTCCCTATGCCTTCATGGTAAGGACATATGAGGCTGAATGGAAGGTAGTAGTGGCTCCAGGCACTTTTATCCCTCTCATCAGGGCTCTGCTGAAGGTCACTAATTCTTAGTACTTAGATTGCACTTTGCATCTTCAAAGCACTTTACAAGCATTATCCTTGGAGCACCCATGGGAGACAGGCCTAAGTATGTTATTATTAAGTAGACTCTTGGCCTTCTAGCAGAATAGGTCTCTGAGGAGGCTGGCCTCTTGCTTCTCTTACATGCTGCAATCTGACCTTAACATGCATTAAACAAAAAAGCTTTTGCCCCTCTGTTTGCAATTCAAGCGCATTAGGATTTGTAAACCACCATCACTAAGTACATAGACAACAGCTTTGCTTTGGTTAGGGGCTAGAGCTAAAACAACGAACACTCATTCATTTGAAAGCGCCATCCTTCTTATTCCCAATATGCTATTTGACTCTTTATATTTTCTTCCTCCTTTGATCACTCATTTCTTTGGAGGGCTAAAGTGACAATACTGTTTTAAGGCTTAAAAATACACACATGCACCAGTGTCAAGGGATGGTATGACAGCTTCTTCTACTTCTTCTTCTTCTTCTTCTTCTTCTTCTTCTTCTTCTTCTTCTTCGGCGATCACTCATAGCCAAGTAAGATTGTCTTCCATGAACACAGTCATAACAGTGAGTCCATATGTGACTGTGGAGGCCAATTCTGGAGCCACACATCCTTCCACAGTGGGGACATTGGTTTGCGGGCAGGAGTTGATCACAGTGACCTTTTGCCAAGCGTGCCTTCCTCTTAGCACGTTTCTCCCTTGCGTCCTGCGTTCGAGTGTCTTCAAAGCCCATGACACCTTTGGTAAAGGCTGTTCTCCAACTGGAGCGCTCGCAGGCCAGTGTCTCCGAATTGTCAGTGTTTATACTAGATTGTTTTGATTTGCCTAGAACAGGGGGTCAGCAAACTTTTTCAGCAGGGGGTCAGTCCACTGTCCCTCAGACCTTGTGGGGGGCCGGACTATATTTTGAAAAATAAAAATGAACAAATTCCTATGCCCCACAAATAACCCAGAGATGCACAGATTCTACTCATGTAAAAACACCAGACAGGCCCTACAAATCACCCAGAGATGCATTTTAAATAAAAGGACACATTCTACTCATGTAAAAACACACTGATTCCCAGACCGGGTTTAGAAGGCGATTGGGCCAGATCTGGCCCCCGGGCCTTTGTTTGCCTACCCATGGTCTAGATAGAGTATTTAAACCTCTTATGTTGGCCGCACATGGAGAAAGACTGGTCAATGAAGGAATGAGGATACAGAACTCCTAGTTTTTATTTTAAAGTCTGATCCTATGTCACTGTGGATCTTTGGATTAGACATGGGATCCTGTCCCAACCCAAACATCTCTCTCTTAGATTCCTGCCTTTATAGAAATAGATGCCAGGTAATATGGTTGGCATATTATGGGCTCTGGAGTACACCAGACAGAAATAGAACAGGGTATACTCACTCACCACACCTGTTGCTCTTTGTTCCCTTCCCATGTCGCTCAGAAGTATTTTTCACCTCCGTCTTGTCTTTCCACCACCACCCGACATAGTCCCAAACGTGTGAAGCAGCTCCAAGTCTGGTAGTGACAGCTTTCCTCATTTATCTAGTAAGCTGGCTATGAATGTGTGATGGAGATAAAGGAGCACAAAGTATGTGTCTCTAAAACTGAGCTTCCTTCTGAGACCATGAGCAGGCCCGAGAATTAGGTTCAATGTACAAAGACAAATTTAATTAACCGGTTCCCTTCATACAAGAATTGGGAACTTTTGCTTTAGCGGAGCCTCTCTCACCCTAAAAGATGTTAACAGGGATGATGCATGTGCCCAGCTCTGAGCAATGACTGAAAAATATGGTAGCATTTTATTATAGGCTAATTGAAATAGACGGGGGACTGTGAAATCCCACAATGCAATGGCAGGCCATCTAAAGAGCTATGCCAAGAATTATCATATCACATGAGGACTGGGTACAAAGGTTACTGCTCATAGTAATTTGTCAGCTCATGTGGAAGTGCTTGCGAAGTGTTTCCATAAGAGAAGCATCAAAGGTTGTCATAGCACAGGCTGATCCCAAGCTGGAGGTTAGGCTAGTTCATGTCAAAGGGTGGACCACCAACCCCTCTATTCCTGAAAAGGGAATATTGAATAACACCACTAATGGCAGCTCCCTCTGAAATTTGCATCCTCAGATTTTAAAAGCTGCTCAAGGGAGACTCCCGCGAGGGTCTGCCTTTAATTTTTTTACAGCCATTATAAGGCTGTTAGTATAGCCATGTGAAACAGACACTTTGCATCTTAGAGTGAGGGAAAACAGAATGACAGCTGTTCTGCCCATGACTTTCAATTCTATTCTGTGCAATATGGCTGGTTATGATTATCGCTTATTATTTACCATTTAATCTCATCATTTCAGCAACAAACCAAAGAAGTGTAACATGGCTTCAGTGGGGGGTAAGTCAACGAGAAATGGTCTTTCGGGACTTTGGAAACTTTCTGTGGTCACAACAACCATATTTAAGCTTATGTTTTCCAATAAATCTTATTACTTTCTCCTCCTGCCACTTCTGCTACCATATGAAAGCCATCTAGCTGACCACTGATTTACTAAATGGAAATATGAACTCACTTAGCCTTCACACCACATAAACACCAAAATGAGATTTCTACAATTCCAGCATTTATCACAAAAGACTCCTTAGGCGGCTGTAAGTCATTTAGACTTCAATCTGTGTTTTCATCTCATGCTAAAGTATTCAAAGGCCAGGAAGGAAGATGGTTATGCTTGTATTTCTTGGTGAGAAAATGCCTAGAAGCAAAAGGGATTTCTGTTTGGTTAAATGTGAAATGACCGGGAACCTGGCCCAGGCCCTCTGACACATGTAACCATTTAAAGACTGAGTGAGCAACTTGTTCAACACTAGAAAAATAGATCAGTTTGACCACCATTTTTATATTCCATCTCCACAGCACTTCTAGGTGAGTTTAGGGGGTCATTGTAATTTTATTGAATTTCTTCTGTTTGTTTTTATGCTATGCCTTTGGCTCTTAATTTATTGTTCATTGCTTAGAGACACTTTTGCAGTGAGAGACTAACAAGTTTACTATTACTACTACTTCTACTACTAATAATAATGTGGGAGGCAGCAGTTACTATAATAACCATTATGCATGGTGAATATGTGTGTCCTGGGCTATTGATGGTGATAATGTTAGATTTATTTCAGTCTTTTTAAAAAATGAACATTGCAAAATAAGCCGATATTTCAGTCTATTGAACTAAATAGGATTTCTTTATAAACAACTATGCCACTTGGATCTTAGAAATAATATGTAGAAGGCATTGCAACTATACAGGGAGGGAAGCAAATTTCATTTGGTCTGTGTTTTTAAGTGAACAGGCAAAACTCTTGCTTCCCAGACCAAATTGGAGTTATTCTTCAGATTTCACACTTCTCTGAAGGGGAGAAGGGGACGACAGAGGACGAGATGGTTGGACAATGTTCTCGAAGCTACCAACATGAGTTTGACCAAACTGTGGGAGGCAGTGGAAGACAGGAGTGCCTGGCGTGCTCTGATCCATGGGGTCATGAAGAGTCAGACACGACTAAACCACTAAACAACATTGTTTAGACCTTGTTTAGACATTGAACCAACACATGCAAAAGTAACATGAAGTGGAATCAGATTAGTCTGTCCATCTTTACAACTACCATAATGACACTAAACAGGGAGCACCAAAGCTGTCTCAACCTGTGGACCAAATGCCCACGGTGCAATATTCTCGGCCTCTGCCAATCAACTATGGCATTCTTCTGTGGCCATGTGCTTATTTATGTGTGTACAGGCTGAGCAGCATTATGGGAAGAAATGCAAAAACAAGTATACAGGCAGCACCAAATTCAAACTTGTCACAACCATTTCATGTTGTGTGGGGGAGTGATGCTCATTGGGAATACAACTTGCAAAAAGCAAGGTTTAACTCAGGGGTTGGCAACCTAAGGCCCATGGGCTGGAAGCGGCCCACAGAGGCCGTTTAACTGACCCCTGAGCTGCCCCCAAACCGAGCCGCCTGCTCGGCAAGTCCCCACACGTTGCACTAAACCAGCACAGCGCAGCATGGGGGCTCTCTTCTGCAGCTCTGGAAATCGCTTCTGCACATGCCCAGACACCGAAAATCGCTTCTGTGCAGGCATGATTTTCAGCGTCTTAGCATGTGCGGAAGCGATTTCTGGCACTGCGGACATGTGCAGATGTGATTTCCGGTTTTGCGCTTAGCCGGCCCGGCCCACAGAGGATCTCCACAGGAGTGATCCGGCCCATGCTTGGTAAGCCTTGCCGACCCCTGGTTTAACTTCTCCCCCACCATGAAAACAATGAATCCCCTCCCCTGGCACACATGTACTGCATTTAGGCTTTGGGAAAAGATCTCATTGGCACCAAGCCTAACTGCAACACAGCAGGAATTTTCACTCATTTGGGCAGCCCCTTCCGCTGTGCTGTGTTCCCAACATTACCTGTCTTTTCTTTTCTTTTTTTTTAAAAAGTAAAAACATAGTTGGCATTATGTATAGCTAAGCCTTTAGTCTATTTTTTCTAAGTACAAATCAGCATCTGCTACCATAACTTCTCTTACCCCAAACTTGCTGCAGGTAGAACCCAAGCTGGAATTATCTCTAGAAAGCTAACCACTGCCTGGTTATTCTGTTGCAGCAAAAACAACAGCCGGCTTTGCTGCACATTAAAGACTAGGGTTGCTGTTTATTTTCATTCCTTCTGGTTCAGAAAAGCTCTGCCAGATGGCACAATGAGGATGCAATGGAGGCAGCAAAGTATGCTCAATGATGTTAGTGCTCACCAGTGTTTGACTGGAGTTTACCTCCACTCATGTTCAAGCTGTTTCCCAGCTTATTTCCTCACCCTAAGCTATCACCCTACCAGGGATGGAAGTGGGCTCCACAAAGTGGCGATTGTGTCAATGGCTTGAGCCATCCAGATGTTCCACAAGTTGGCCAGTGCTTCGACAGGAGTACCAGTCATAAATAATAATAATAATAATATAATAATAATGTATTATTTATACCCCGCCCATCTGGCTGGGTTTCCCCAGCCACTCTGGGCGGCTTCCAACAAAACACTAAAATACAATAACCTATTAAACATTAAAAGCTTCCCTAAACAGGGCTGCCTTCAGATGTCTTCTAAAAGTTTGGTAGTTATTTTTCTCTTTGATATCTGATGGGAGGGTGTTCCACAGGGTGGGTGCCACTACCGAGAAGGCCCTCTGCCTGGTTCCCTGTAACTTGGCTTCTCGCAGCAAGGGAACTGCCAGAAGGCCCTCGGCACTGGACCTCAGTGTCCGGGCAGATTGGATCCATCAGCCTCCGAGTGCGGAGCAGAAACTTCCAATGCAGAGAGTGCAGTAGACATGGGCATGGAAGAAGGGAAATGTGAAAACTGTAATGCAAAAGTAATGTCATCTGCAGTACAACTGTGTCACATGCAAGGTGCTTTAAAAAGCAGCAATGCTCTGCTAGTGGCCATCAATAATAACTAAGCCATGCCAAGTACAGGAAGGATTTGCATAAAAGGCTAACCCAATTCACATTGTGCTTTTTTACAGCATATTGTGGCATGAACTTAAACAGAGACCTCACAAGAGTAATTGTTCTCAATTAACACGGACTGGGAGAGTATCACACATCTTTTTCAAGGGTGCCATCATCTATTACTATATTCCGTGAGAGTGCGACATTAATTTGCTCACCTTCTTTTCTCTGCAAACATCTCTTTTTAGGTGAGAAGTTAAATATTTATAAGGTTTCACTAGAGATTATTCCCTTTCTTTTGGAGATTCCTCCCCCCCCCCACCGCCTGTAGGAAACACACATCTGTCTAGCGCCTGCAAAAGGCACTTGCCCAATTAGTGCACAACAATTAAAAAAGGTCTATTCTAAACTCTTAATTGATATTTGGGGGATTCTCTAATATGGACTGCTCAGTTTGTGAGTTGCCATATGAAGCCTCGCCTATTTGCAGGATGTCATTCCTAAGGACACTGGGTTATTTCCTCATTGCTACAGGCCAGAAACTGGTATAAAAATGGCTGCCAAAGATTCATGTGGTTAGTAGGCTGCCTCCACAATGGGCATTTATTGTGGAATAGCCGTGCTTCATTCACTCACTTTTAAACAGGGCATCTGCACGGCATCATAATCAAAACCAGTGGCAGTGTTGGGGCAGGACTTTGAGGCAGGAGCCCAGGATCCCACTCAGCAGAAGGAGAAGATAGTCCCTCAAACACAGGAGGAATAAATGACCACATCTTGAAGTGAGGCAGCAGACATTACCAGCTCAAGAGGAGGCTCCCAGTAAGACCACTAAGTCCAGATTCCAAAATTACTTAAATACAATGCTGGTCAAAACACCCTCCTCCCAGAAACCAGAGGCCTTTCTCCTGGGCATGGTCGGCCAATTGGTGCCAAAGAAGGACAGAACTTTCTTTATGTATGCTACAACAGCAGCAAGAATACTCATTGCAAAGTATTGGAAGACACAGGATCTACCCACTCTGGAAGAATGGCAGATGAAGGTGATGGACTATATGGGACTGGCAGAAATGACTGGCAGAATCTGAGACCAGGGAGATGAGTCAGTGGAAGAAGACTGGAAGAAATTTAAAGACTATCTACAGAAATATTGCAAAATTAATGAATGTTAGAACGATGTTGGATAGAAATTAAGTGGTTTCCAGCTGTAATGTCTTAAGAGAATAGGGGGGGAAAAGGTCTAGAAGCAGGTTAAAATTTATTGATAAGGATTTGCTGAACTAACAATCTCAATTGGAATACAAAAAAGGGAGGTACGAGGAGGTCTGGGAAATAAGTTAATGGAAAATAAGTAATCGAAACTTTGTGTGTTTTTAATTACTTTTATTTTTTGTATTTTTGTTATTTTTTCTTTTTCTTTTTGATTTTAATTGTATTAATATTGAAAACTTTAATAAATATCTTTTTAAAACAAAACAAAACACCCTCCTCCCATGTTTTATTCCCTCCACTCAGAAAATTTGACTTTATGAACAATTTGACAGACGTGAACTACTGCACAACCCCCCCCCAGCTGTTTTTTGAGGATTTGACTAGTTATAACCTGCATTTCCTTCCTCTGTGGAAATTGGCTCTTCACTTTAACTGAAATATACTCAGAACTGAGTGTGAATTTCATGCTCTTTATTCAGCTCATAGTAGCAATGAATGAAACTTTCCTCAAAATGTCTAGCTATATATACATTATTTACACAATGGACCCTGCGTGATTGGCTAATTCTGGGCTGCTCCTGTAGGCCAATCAGATTGCTGATTCACTTCCTCCAGAAGCCTGATTGGCTGCTCCTGCAGGCCAATCAGATTGCTGATTCGCTTCATCCAGGAGCTGGATTAGGTGGCTCCTGCGGACCAATTAGACTGCTGCATTCTGGATCCTATTGTTCTAGGATTCAGCACATAACATTATCTCTTCCCTTTCTAACTGCCATTGCCTTTATACCTGTTTCTCCACCCCCCCCGGGGGGGCGAGTATCATGATTAGGAGTGCATTCCCTTACATCATGGTCCCCACCTCATATAATTGAAATGGCATTACAGTGGTACCTCGGGTTAAGTACTTAATTCGTTCTGGAGGTTTGTTCTTAACCTGAAGCACCACTTTAGCTAATGGGGCCTCCTGCTGCCGCCGCACCGCAGTAGCACGATTTCTGTTCTCATCCTGAAGCAAAGTTCTTAACCCGAGGCATTATTTCTGGGTTAGCGGAGTCTGTAACCTGAAGCATATGTAACCTGAAGCGTATGTAACCCGAGGTACCACTGTATTTCAACATTTGAGGCTTGGGAATGAAGAACAGCCCACCTGGCTACAGAACAGATTCTGAAAGCAGAGGCTGGGATTCTTCTTCTAGATTAAAGCAGAACAGCATTGCTTGGTGCTGCTAAACCACCCACATCTGGAAGCAGCCCTACTGTTTGCAGAGAAAGCGGTAAAGAAAGGAAAAGGGTGAAGATGTGGGGAGTTCATTCCAAAGCTACGGAAGCAAGATAACAGCATCCTCTGGAGCTATTTTAAGAAAGCAGACATGCATTAAGAGTTAAATATCTGCACAGTTTGACAGTCATTCTGTAGTCTAGCAATACGTGTCCCCTTTAATGGTGCCAAGAATCTAGATTTCCTTCCTGTCCTATTGATTCTGTATAAAGCCACCGGGCAGTTGGAAAGCTACACTGAAGTGGAAAGTGAGAGTACTCTGTGCCCGGGAGGCTGGGGGGGGGGGACTCTGAACACCCTGTAATTCCCCACTTAATGGTTCCCATATCTGGCCATTACATAGGGAATGTGAGAGGCTTGAAAGGCATGCAGATTGGGGTTGTGAAATACGCTGCCCTGTCACAATTGCTTGCCTTTTTAATTCATTCATTAATTCGTCAAATTGCTGCTACAGTTTTGCATCCTGTTCCCAGACAATGGAGTTCCCTGTTTCATAAAAACCTGTTAAGAAGTTTCTCTAATGCTCTCAAGAGAAAGCAGAGAAAAAAGTTCTCAAAAATGTTGCCGTGTTTCACCATTCAGATGGAAGCTGCCCTAGTGAGCTATTAGGGCTAGATCAATCATTATCCTAAGTAGGCCTGTTATGTACTGAGTTGAATAGGATCCAAACTGCAGCAGTCTGATTGGTCCTAGAACAATAGGATCCAAATTGCAGCAGTCTGATTGGTCCTAGAACAATAGGATTCAGAATGCAGCAGTCTGATTGGTCCTAGAACAATGCAGCAATATGATTGGTTGGCAGGAACTACCCAATCATGCTCCAGATAGAAGTGAATCCACAACCTGATTGGGTTACAGTAGAATTCCAGAATTAGCCAATCATGTGCAGCCCATTGTGTAAATAATGTATATAAAGCAGATACTTTGAGGGGACATTCATTCATTCCTCCTCACCACTATGAGCTGAATAAAGAGCATGAAATCACTTTGCGACTCTGAGTATATTTCAAGGCCAGAGAGCACAGCCCCAGCTAAAAATAGGGTCCCTTCATTATCCCTCTGGCTGGCTATCACATATGAGATTATAACCCACAATTTCCAGGAAAAAGCCTACTGACACATGTATTTTTCTGATATAAGTGCATCTGATTCCTTTGTGTCACAGTCTCTTTGTGATTGTTTTGGCAGAGTAACTTCTGGGCTGTTACAGACTCTTTGCCAACCCGCTCAACTATGAAAACGACCCTGTTCCAAAAACCCTCTTCTCTTTATAGATTGATTCGGTGTTAATTAAAATTGTTAATCTCTACCCCACTCCGGGAACAAATAACCTCACAAATGCTCAGTGCAGCTGTTTGTTCTCAATTATCCCCTTTCTTACAAATCAGATTTTTTGAGATCTGGCTGTTCTACAGAACATGCCATAAATGATATGCACAATGCTGAATGCACAAAGTGATCAATCTCGGCTGCAAATAACTCTGCTGAATTTAGCTGTGCCCTCAGTTCTCATCGATATACTCCCCATTTATTAGTGATGTCTCATAATATCATGTTAAGTGGCCATAACATGTACCCCATGGAGAGGCCAAGATGGTGGATGTATTAGACCTCCATGAGGCAGGCGGTGAGGACTTCGCCATGGACGAGGATGGTGATGAAAGCATCCACAAACTGAAGGAAAAAGCGAAGAAGAGGAAAGGTTTGGGTCAGAGAAGGGTTCCAGAGCCCAAGTCCGTGAGGATTACCACAGCGTGGAGCAAGATGGGGATGAGCCGGGTCCCCAGAGATCGGTGGAAGGCCGGATTCTCTTCTTCACGGGTGTCCATGAGGAGGCCACCGAAGAGGACATTCATGACAAGTTTGCAGAGTTCGGGGAAATCAAGAATCTCCACCTGAATCTTGACTGGCGGACAGGTTACCGAAGGGCTACACCCTGGTAGAATATGAAACATACAAAGAAGCCCAAGAAGCCCTGGAGGGACTGATTGGACAAGACCTTATGGGGCAGCCAATCAGCGTGGATTGGTGTTTTGTCAAGGGACCTCCAAGAGGGAAGTGAAGGGGTGGCCGTAGAAGGAGGAGCAGGAGTCCTGACAGAAGGAGGCGCTAAAGGTGGGGAGGGAGGTTCTCCTTTTTGCGATGCCTGTGGTGTTAAATCCTGGCGAACCAGAAGGAAATGCCCATCTGCACTAAGACCATATGCTTATATCTTTTTCTCCCCCCACCCCCCGGATAATTTTGTATTTGCACAGTTTGATTATTTCTTAATTACTCTCAATCTGATGTCTCAGTTTACATGAGGTTTCCTCTTATTGGTGTCCTTGGACATACGTCCTCCTGTGTCTTGGTACAAATCATTGTGCTTTTTAGTCTTTGAGAAGGGACTGTCTGAAAGCAATGTTCAGAATAAAAAGATTATGGACTTTTTAATATATATAAAAATAAAAAAAATAACATGCACCCCATTGGCAGAAGTGGGGGGTTGGCACGCTTGAACCTAACTGTGGCATAAAGCTAGGCTCCACATGGCGGGTTCATGCACCCGCTGCATTATCATACCAGAATGGGGGCTCTCCTGATTTTGGACTTGCAACTCCCTTCAGCTCCAGCCAGCATGGCTAGTGATCAGGTATTGTAGGGCTTGTAGCAGGGGCAGACTTTGGTAATCTTTCGTTACATAGCACCCTATTCATGGGCAAAATTTGGCACCCCAAATGTATCTTCTCAGTTATAGGTCTTCTCAATTTTGCACCCCCCTGGTCTTGGTGTCCTGTGTGGGGAAACCACTCGCAACACCCCCATTGTTCTGCTTGGACGCTGATGTCCAGCGCTGAGGGCCTTCTGGCGGTTCCCTCACTGCGAGAAGCAAAGCTACAGGGAACCAGGCAGAGGGCCATCTCAGTGGTGGCACCCCGCCCTGTGGAATGCCCTCCCATCAGATGTCAAAGAGATAAACAACTATCTGACTTTCAGAAGACATCTGAAGGCAGCCATGTTCAGGGAAGTTTTTAATGTGTGACATTTTAATGTATTTTTTATCTTTGTTGGAAGCCACCCAGAGTGGCTGGGGAAACCCAGCCAGATGGGCGGGATACAAATAAATTATTATTATTATTATTATTATTATTATTATTATTATTATTATTATTATTATTATCATCATCATCATCATTACTACTATATCAGGTGCTGCTTATAATTCCACAGCATCTGAAAGGCCACTGGTTCCCTGGCCCTGTACTAGGGGCACAAGCAATTCCAAGATGGAGAACTCCATGTGGACTTGAGGTAGCAAGTGATGCCAATACTTTGGATCAAATCTATTTTTGTTTGTTTGTATTCTATATTTTGTCTTGCACAAGGCTCACAAAGTGGCTTGCAGAACACGCAAACCTTCATACAAAGGCAAAAAAATTTAAAAAAATCCAGCCTTTGAAATGATTAAGAAACCAAATATACATTTCACACTAAATCTGCAATAGAATGTTATAATGAGGAAAAATCAGCCTAAATCTTCACATCAGCTAAAGGCCTATTTTTGTCACCCTTGAAGAAAAGGTTTGACATCAATGTATCAAGGAATTTAAAAGTCACAGAACATTTCCAATCTCTCTCTCTCTCTCAGAAGAAATGTATAATTCCCCTTGTGGTCTAGAACTCGCTAGGACCTTTCTAAAACTTGAGAAGGAACGCCTGTTTTCTTGTGATAAATGAGAGGGCATATGTGTACCACAAATGTAGTCCTATTTAAAGTGACGGCGTGTTTCTCATCACAACCTCCAAGGAACACAGGGAGCCGGAGGTTTCATGAGGGTCCTCAGAATTCTCTCATAGAGGTCCATAACCCTGTCTCAGAATGACATCTCCTAGTTTTCCTCAGAGGATAGAGCCACAAAGTGATGTGTTTCAGTTTGCAGGGAAGTCATGCCCTACATGGGCAAACTTTACTTCCAGACAGAAATACATACTCCAGGGAGCCAATACAGATCAAATGTGAATCCTTGGAGCACATCTACACTAGGAAACAAAAAGAGGTTTGTACACAGGATTGTTCCCATGGCTGCAGTACAGTACTCTGGGAGCTGCTCTGTCAACCAAGCAGAGTGACAGGCTTTCCCTCTCAAATGGTGGTGGATCACTAGATTCGGTTTTGCTTTAAGCGTCTGCTGTAACTTTGAAAAGTGTCAACTTGCATTCTAAAGTTTTGGAGGAGGTATGGTGGGAGTTCAGGCCTCATTACAATACCTATGAACTTAAAAGAGTTTCCCAGTCTGCTTTAATTCCTTTTGTTTGGGAGCATTCACGGTGCAGACATTTGAAAGCCTTATGACCATGCAATAAGTTCTGTTTAAATATTTGCTGTCTATTGTGTGCTGCAAAACCCTCCAAGTATCCCTGCTTTCCAGGGACAGTCCCAGATTTACAGAAGCCATCTTGATTTCTGATTTAATCCCGCAACATTCCGGTTTTCCTTGGGACATTCCTATTTTCACCATAGAAATATTGGAGGATATGGTAGGAGGTCTGTATTTTCATCAGAGAAATGTTGGAGAGTATGCAGTTATGTGACCCCCCTAAGCCATGGAAATAACTAACTATACAACCTTTAGAAGACATCTGAAGGCAGCCCTGTATAGTTTTATTATGTTTTAATGTATGTTGGAAGCCACCCAGAATGGCTGGGGCAATCCAGTCAGATGGGTAGGGTATAAATAATAAATGTATGGAATAGGACATCCCTATTTTCATCAGAGAAATGTTGGAGGGTATGATGCTGTCAAGTGTAACCACCCAAACTGCAGTAACTTGTTACAATTTGTACGGTTGCATTTATGTTGAGATGGAGCATGACTCCATCTAGGCCCGGCGTGGCAAACTGGATTCAGACAGTAGGATGTCCTCCATCCCCTGTGGGCCAAATGTAAAAGCTGGATGAGGCCACCCATTTGTCCTTCGCCTGACATCACAATGATATCAGGTGACTATTTTTTGCCAATGAAAATGATCATCAGGGCTTGTAGGGCATGAAGATGATCATCAGATGATCATCAGGGCTTGCAGAGAAGATGGAGCTATGCAGTCCCTGACAATCAGCTGATAACTGGAATTTGCATAGCTCCATGGAATTTGCAAGCTCTCATCATTCTTGTTCACTGTTGCAAAGGGCTTTGCAGGTGCTGCTGATCAGCCGATCAGCCCGAAACCCCCTTTGGCCTGATGTCAGGTGTAGGGCAGGTGGGTGTGACTTGGCCCCAAAGGCCTCACAGGTTTGTTGAGGAGGCTAGCAGGCCCAATTAACTGAGCTTTTGCAAAAAGAAACTAGGCAAAATTAACGAGACATTTAAGTGAATGGATTCATGAATGCAGTGGGGGGAAATTGCAAAGAGAAGTAGAATAAAGAAGGTGGAAAATGTATGTAAAATATCCTCCAAGCAACCGCTCTCCAACTGTCAGAGAACATATTCAAGTCGAGAAGTGTGGGGAGAACACTTAAATTTTACACGGCGCCTCTTTACATAATTAAGTGACTTACATCATTGTTCCATTAACTTTCTCAGCATCTTGAGCAGGAAAGGAGGCCAGTATATTATCCCCCAACCCTATTTCTAGCATTGAGACATGAAGAGAAAATGACTTGCACATGACCACCCAAGAAGCATATGAATAATCTACTACATAGATCTCAGTCCTTTCTTGTCTCCCTCTCTCCCCAGCCCAACAATCACCCATGCAGTTCAGCTTCGGAAGAATTCTTTTCTTCATTTTACAGCCGGCGTTTCTAGAGTGAGAGCCAATGTCTGAGAAGGAAAACCCTCAAATGGTTTTCCAGCAAACTGAATCCAGAAGAACAAAGCAGATCTGCATGAAGGACATAAAATTGTGTTTTTGGTTTCATCCAGAAAAAAAGTGGGCGTAGTCGATTTGTAAAAGGGTAAAGGATGCCGAAGCCATGATGGCAAGACCCATAATAAATCAGTTTCAGAAAAGAATCCACTTGTATGTTCTCTTGCCCAAGCCAAGTGAGATAATTGGAAGCAATGCAGGAATACAATCTTGAACCTGCTCTTTTCCTTTCCTTTTCCATACGACTTCTACACAGGGAGCTTATAGGAATACCGTATTTTTCACTTCATAAGATGCACCCGACCATAAAATGCACCTAGTTTTTAGAGGAGGAAAACAAGAAAAAAATATTCTGAATGAAACAGTGGGTGCATGATTTTTGTGGTTCATGCTGTGGCCACAGACATGTGATTTGACGGTGAGTTTGGGGTAGCCCAATGCAAAAATCCTGAGAGTCCATGTGGATCTGTACTTTGTAACCAAATTTTTGTGCCCCACGCAACTGTGGGTGCATGATTTTTTTGGTGCAGGCTGTAGCCATGGACATGCTATGTGATCTGATGGTGAATTTGGGGTGACCCAATGCAAAAAATCCTGAGGATCCAAGGGCTTTTACCTCCCCCCTCCAGGCAGCCTACTTTATCTCTAGCTCCTTTATCTCCCTCCCCGATCGCTTGCCATTCAGCTGTTTCCTTTCAACACTCCCTTCCCTCTTGTTTGCCTTAATGTCTTTTCCTTAGCTGGAGCAGTTTTTTGCTCCTCCTTTTCTTCTAATTTCTCTCCTCATTGCTTTAGTCTTCCTGTCTCCTCTCCTTGCAAGTTTGTTGTCTCCAGGCAGCCTCCTTTATTGCTAGCATCCCTTATCTCCCTCCGATCGCTTGCCGATCAGCGGCTTTGTTTCAACACCCACTTCCCTCTTTCCAAAAAAAAAGAGCATGATCTCCAGGGACCACACATTTGCTCCATAAGACGCACAGACATTTCCCCTTACTTTTTAGGAAGAAAAAAGTGTGTTTTATGGAGCGAAAAATACAGTACCTTTCAAAGGATCTTTGAGTTCTTCCTGGAAAGAAAAGTGTGAGAGGTCAAATCTCTCTTTGCTGCTCCACCTGTGAATGCTGTATTATAAAACCCATAAGAAAGAAACTGTAGGAGGCTGTACATTCCCGAGCCTGAAATTCAGTTCCTGAAATTCTAGGCAAGCTATTGATTTGCTGCAAATGGACGTGTTTTGTTAGGAAGCAAACGTGAAGGAGGAAGGCACTTGAAAGGAGAGTGGCATTCCGAGGCGCAGCAGTGGTGCAGAACACGCCCCAGCTTTGCCTGTCCATTTCCTCCCTCTGAAGCCATGCTCGGTCTTCTGTTTCAAAAGCAGTTACTGCATTATTGATTTCCTAAATACATTTTTTAAAAGCATTTAAAATTGGGCAATTAGTTACTGATTAATGCAGAATGTCAAAACAAGAACAATTGATTCGGCCAATTGATCAATTGATTCATAATTTCCTTGATAGCGCTGGATGCCTTTCGTTGTTGTTGTTGTTGCTGCCATTACCCTGGTCCTCACCTAGGGGCTGGGGAGGAGGGATGGGAGAAAGACTGCAGAGGAAGATTTACAGGCCTCCAAGGATTATGTTGGGTATGAAAGCCATTTCCAGTAATTGCTTGTTTATTAAAAGTAACCCGCTCTAAGAAAAAGCTTGTAACAGAGGAAACAGCAATAAGGAATAAAACATAATGGAGACCAAGTGTTGGGTTTAGTAGTTTTGCTATTAACCAGGCTAATAATGGAACCACAAACCACAAACCTAGAAAAGTCAATGTGAATAAGGGGAAATGATTTTGAGGAATCGAGAATAAAGGGACTCTTCAACCTTTCCATGCTACTGCTCTCCATATTCTTCCGGCTATAGCTGCCACCAGTCCCAGCCAGTATGGCCAGGGGTCAGGGATGATGGGACTTGCATTCCAAAACATTGGGAGGGCACCAGACTGAGGGGGCCTGTTGTAGTTCTTGTTTATTTAAATAGTTTTATGTGACTGTCTTTTAACAACAGGGATGAAGATTAGCATTATGAGGGAGACATTCCTGATACGCAAGAGGTCTGGAATGCCAAAAGAGGTCAAAGGTCATTTTAAAGATAAGTTCGGCTCTGCCAAGGTAACGTGTTAGCAGGCAATCAAGAAGAGGTGCTGGTTGCTATAGTTCAGTTCATACAGGTTGCAATATAAAATAAAGCCCAATGTTCCTTAGAAGAATAAGCACAGGTATTACAGTCATACCTCGGTTTACAGACGCCTTGGGTTGTGTCATTTCGGGTTGCGCACTGTGCCAAACCTGGAAGTACCAGAACGCATTACTTCCGGGTTTTGGCGCTTGCGCATGCGCAGAAGTGCCGAATCGTGACTCGCAGCGCTGCGGGTTGCGAACGTGCTTCCCGCATGGATCACGTTCGCAACCCAAGCGTCCACTGTGCTACTACTAATTTATTATTTATACAGCGCCCATGTGGCTGGGTTTCCCAACAGAGTAGTAAAAACACGGCAAAATAGCAAACATTAAAAACTTCCCTATACAGGACTGCCTTCACATGTCTTCTAAAGTCGGATAGTAGTTTAGCCTGGTTGCTAAAAGGCTGACCACTTATGCAACACCGAAAAAGAGAACCTGAGGACACGAGCACACAGATTTTCATAATATATCCTAATTTATACGTATTGATGCACAGTTAAGAGATCTTTTCCATTTTTAAAAAAATTAATAAACTTTAACATTACCCTGCACAAAAGCCCTTGCATGGATCTGCCTGCAATTTGGCAAACTTAATCCACTCTAGAGGGGCTTCTTTGACTGCAAATTTCATTTGTGAAAAGGGGGGAGAAGTTATAGGTGTTTTAGATTTTCCATTATAATAAATTGTGGGTGGGTGTGGGGAGGGAACAGTGTTCCAGATTTAATAGATCTGATCGGGACCCAATAATAAGTCAAATCAGGTCAGATCTAAAAAAAGACCAGGTTGCTTCCCAATGTTATAGATCTGAAGGCAAATCTTTTTTTTAAAAAAAAAAAATATTTATTAACAGTTTAAGGATTACAAAAAAATGAAAAGAGTTAAACTAAACAATACAATACAGAAACAAAAACACTACATAAGCACTAACCTTAACAACAACAAAAAAGACAATTAAAAACACAGATCTGAAGGCAAATCTTGTGACCTGTGGATATTCCCAGTTTATACCTAAAGTCTCATTCCAAAATTATTGTAAAAATGCTTAGCCTTAGTGAAAAAAAACACTGAAAAAGAAGGCTATATAACTAGTACATTGTATTCTTGCTCAAAACATTCCACAATTCAGAAAAGCAAGCCAGGATGTTAGCATCACAGGAGGTATTTCAAATCATGTTAAATATATTGCTGTGGTTTTCACAGCTGGTAAAAGCAGGAAGCCCATCAAAAGCCATCCTGTTAACTTTCTATTTTCTTTCAGTTCAGACAGAAATCTGATACATTATTCAATTTTAATATGCCAATCCCGACACAGATGATAGAATACATTCCCAGCACCTTTGCAAGATATTCTTGCTAGGCCTGACATCAGAAGTAGAAGATGCTCTCCTTTGTGTAGTTACTTGGGTGTAAGGACTATTGAACGGGGTGGACTGGGGACTTACTTCTGAGTAGCACTGCAGAAGTTAGAGAACTCTTCTAGCTTAATTTCAGTGGAGCTTTTATTGTAATGAATGTTAGTATTTATATTTATATGCTGCATTTATATACTTCCATTCTGTTAAAGTTTAAATTTACAATTTGAAATGTTACAAGAAAAATTAAGTTACAGTCAACCAAAGCAGCAGCATTCATTGCTGGCCTCTTCAAGTAGCTCTGTCAAGTTAGCTTTTGCCCATTGGTGCTGCTACTGTAATTCTGTTTTATTGTCGTTCTATTTTCTTTTTTATGGGAGCTAATTCTATTGTTAATTGGTGGGTAAAGGTAAAGGGACCCCTGACCATTAGATCCAGTCGTGACTGACTCTGGGGTTGTGGCGCTCATCTTGCTTTATTGGCCAAGGGAGCCGGCGTACAGCTTCCGGGTCATGTGGCCAGCATGACTAAGCCACTTCTGGCGAACCAGAGCAGCACACGGAAACACCGTTTACCTTCCCACCAAAGCAGTACCTATTTATCTACTTGCACTTCATGTTTTCAAACTGCTAGGTTGGCAGGAGCAGGGACCGAGCAACGGGAGCTCACCCTGTCGCAGGGATTCGAACCACCGACCTTCTGATTGGCAAGTCCTAGGCTCTGTGGTTTAACCTACAGCGCCTCTCACGTCCAGTTGGTGGGTAGGGGGCCCTATATTTTAAGCAAACAAATTATTTAATAAGTGATTTACTGATTCAGTTATAAACGTGATGAGGGAACCTTTTTGGCCTGGTGGGCCAAGACTCTCTCTGCCCCACCTTGTCAGGCCAACTTTGACAAGTACTCAAAACGACCCATTTGTTAGTCACCTGATGTCTTTAATCCCGCTCTCCTGTTAAAGTCCCTTCTGCAATGTCCGCAAGTGCCTGACCGCCAGCCTGGATGCCGTTGGATGCTAAAGAACTGCAGTTTTCCCAGCTCTGTGCTCAGCGAAGCTACTTTCTGCAGGGGATCAGCTGTGTGATCAAGTTCTTCCTGGACAGCTCAGACACACAGCTGCCCCACACATTGTCACATTTGGGTGGGGACAGATGAGTGGGGTTTGGAAAAATATCCTTGTGCGTCAAATTGGCACCCATGCCACCTGGCCAAATTTGGCCCATGGTTAGAGCTTCCCTACCCTCGATTCCATAAAGAAGGCTGATCGCCGAAGAATTGATGCTTTTGACTTATGGTGCTGGAGGAGACTCTTGAGAGTCCCATGGACTGCAAGAAGATCAAACCTCTCCATTCTTAAGGAAATCAGCCCTGAGTGCTCACTGGAAGGACAGATCGTGAAGCTGAGGCTCCAATACTTTGGCCACTTCATAGGAAGAGAAGACTTCCTGGAAAAGACCCTGATGTTGGGAAAGATGGAGGGCACAAGGAGAAGGGGATGACAGAGGACGAGGTGGTTGGACAGTGTTCTTGAAGCTACCAACATGAGTCTGACCAAACTGCGGGAGGCAGTGGAAGACAGGAGTGCCTGGCGTGCTCTGGTCCATGGGGTCACGAAGAGTCGGACACGACTAAACGACTAAACAACAACAACAACAACCCCCGATTAGTCAGAATATTTCTAAGCCACCAACACATAAGAAGATCAAGGCGGTGTACAATAAAATCATTAAAACATCATCAAACTATTCTATAATATCATAAATTACAGAACAAATGACCAATACTGAATCAAATTAATTCTCCAATAACTGTTGCTGAAACGAATAGATTTCCAGCAGGCCCCTGTTAATTAGATAATTGTGCTCATTGCATATCAAGATCAGCAATGAGTTAATTTCTGCAGTGCGGCACTTTGATTAAATCTGCAGGTGTTTTGAATCTTAAAGCTGATAACTGGCTACTCTCTACTTTTCATTCATTCATTCATTCATTCATTCATTCATTCATTCATGAGAAGTACTTCAGTGGTCTGGTCCTCATTCAGTGCAGTAAGCAGCTTGTTGATTGATGCCATTGTTGGCCTCTGAAGTTAAGGACAAATACATTGAGGACCATTTAAGTCTTTTGGGTTGTGTATGTATTTTGTCACCTGGTTATCATTGCAACTGAATGATAAATCAGAGGAAACCATCATCATTTCAATGAGATAACAGGACATGGTAATTTTCAGTACTGAAAACTTGCATCTTCCTGAGTAATTTAGATACAGCTGCAGATTTTTTAAGCTTGAATTGCTCTAGCAGATGGAAGGAGCCTGAATATTCACGGAGGACAGTGGCATTTCAATACAAGGTGATTGCTCAGGAAGTTTCCCATGCTGCTTGCAGCATACAGATCTCCCTGCACTTGTTTACAACACAATGATCACAAACAAAAGTCAACTATGCACCTGCTCATGCGGCTCATGAGAGTAAGAACATAAAAGACATTGAAGAGCAATTTAAAAATTGAGTGGAAGAAGGGAGAGCAGAATGTTTTCTTTCATGTGTTCTGAGAGCTTTCAAATCACTGTGAGAAGTAGATATTTGTCTGTTATGGATGTGGAAATACTACATTTCCATAGCTCCAAGTATATCAAATGCAATTTTAGCATTGCAAAGATGGAATTAGAGATTCAGAGCAAGAGATTATCATTCTGGCTGTCTTGTTACATTTCAGTTTAATCCAAATAATGCAACCATAATCTTAATGGAAAAAGTCAGCCTCTGAGATTTACAGATTGGCATGGTGAAAATGTTTGGAACCATATTCCTTTCCTTTCCTTTTTTTTGATAACTGTAAAACTGTGACTGTGTTCCTCAAACCCACTTTATGGCATATCAGATGCTGTTTTCTCTCTCTCTCTCTCTCTCTCTCTCTCCCTCTCTCTCTCCCTCTCTCCCTCTCTCCCTCTCTCTCTTGTAGTTTTGCCCAGAATACACTTTTAATGCACATTAAAAAATGCTCATCTTGCAATTTGTTTTGCAATCCAAATATACAATAGCTTGGGAAAAAAATAGTTTAGAAAAGGAATGCCAATGTAAAAAGACTACTTAAACCTATAACAGCAGAGTTTCTGCATGGCTCATCTTTACTGTTTTTTGTTACTGCTTCATCAATATCTGTAATCTGTTCCTTCAACTGGCTCCACTCTTCTGGATTTAGAGAGATACCTTTTCTGCCAGGTGTCATTCCAGCTTCTTGATCCATCCAGTATTCTCTAACATCAATTAGGACTTCACTTTTAAAATCACAAAGACTGACGTATCTCATTTTACCAATCTGAAACATATTCTCCTCTCTGTTACTACTTTGTTTGCGGGCACACACGCTAAACCCTATCTGTGGTGCCCACCCCTTTCCCCAAATGATAACACAAGAGACCAGAGTATGGGTTCAAACTGGCCACAACTTTATTGAGCTTCAGAAGTGGGGAACTTGGCACAGGCCTTGGCAGGTAACCCTCTCAGCCCGCCTGGCTGAGGATATGCAGGCAGTTGAGACCCAGTGACAGGGGACTGCAAAGCGCAAACCTACACAGCATGCCCTTCCACTGACCTCCTCCAGGGAGTTTGACCTACATGCCGCCACTCTAGGGCCAGGGACTCCCGGTTTTGCCCTTTAACGGGCCCTGCAAGCGCCGCCGCATGGGGAGGGAGCATGAATGCATCCCCCCCAACTTGATGTTAGACTAAAGGCTACCTTAAAGGTAAAGGTAAAGGTACCCCTGCCCGTACGGGCCAGTCTTGACAGACTCTGGGGTTGTGCGCCCATCTCACTCAAGAGGCCAGGGGCCAGCGCTGTCCGGAGACACTTCCGGGTCACGTGGCCAGCGTGACATCGCTGCTCTGGCGAGCCAGAGCCGCACACGGAAACGCCGTTTACCTTCCCGCTAGAAAGCGGTCCCTATTTATCTACTTGCACCCGGGGGTGCTTTCGAACTGCTAGGTTGGCAGGCGCTGGGACCGAGCAGCGGGAGCGCACCCCGCCGCGGGGATTCGAACCGCCGACCTTTCGATCGGCAAGCCCTAGGCGCTGAGGCTTTTACCCACAGCGCCACCCGCGTCCCGAAAGGCTACCTTGCCAAGGCCTAAAACCTAAAAGCTCCTGGGCCAGCAGTCAGCGGCAGGGGGCAATGCTGCCCCCCCACCACTGAGAAAAGGGACTAGTCAGGCTCGCGCGGCCCTCCTGCTGCCCCCCCCCCGCCGTGAAAGCAAGCAGGCCCATCCGTGGACTTGTTGGAGCCCCGCGCTGCCCGCCTGGGTAGGAAGGGGCACCGGGCAGGCAGCAGTGGGGAGCGATGCCCACCCCCCCGCCGCCCAAATGCAAGCAGCCCGCGGCCCAGCTGGGGTCCACACCACCGCTGGCCATCGCAAAAGGCTGGACAGGGGCTGTGCTGCCAGGGAAAAACTCCAAAAAGGCCACAACGTGCCTAACCAAGCACACTAAAATACAGTGGTGCCCCGCAAAACGAATGCCTCGCAAGACAGAAAACCCGCTAGACGAAAGTGTTTTCTGTTTTGGAGCTGCTTTGCAAAACGGATTTCCTATGGGCTTGCTTTGCAAGACGAAAATGTCTTGCGAGTTCCTGCGGGTTTTTTTTCCTCCCCCCCCTTTTCCCCAAGCCGCTAAGCCGCTTATCAGCTGATCCGCTAAGCCGCTTAACAGCTGATCCACTAAGTCGCTTAACAGCTGCTCCGCTAAGCCGCTTATCAGCTGATCCGCTAAGCCGCTAAGCCGCTAATAGCGCTAATCCGCTAATCCGCTAATGGGCTTGCTTCGCAAGACGAAAAAACCGCAAGACGAAGAGACTTGCGGAATGGATTCTTTTCGTCTTGCGAGGCACCACTGTATAGTCTAGCCTGGCAGAGGGGCAAATTCCCCCCCCCCCCCCAGGCAAAAGTAAAGAAGGCCGGTTACTTACCTCAGTTCAGCTGCCTGGATACACTCCTGATCTTGATCCTAGAATGAAGAACGGCAACAGAGGCTTGAGCCCAGGAGTCAGCCTCTTTTCTTTTTGGCCTTGGGCCCACCCCCGGCCAGCCGTCCATCCATTGTCATCCCTGGCCGAGGGCAGGTCAAAGGCCAGCTCAAGCAGGTGGGAGGCACCCGCCCAGGTGAGCCTCGCTTGGTGCCGCAAACCCTGCCCACCTGTGGGGAAGGGAGGGCGGATATTGTAGGAGGCAGCACCTTTTAGCAGTCTTCTGTTTCTTTACAGGATTTTTGGGCACTGCTTGTGTTTTCCTTTTTGCCTTTTCGTCAATTTCACTGTCTGAATCACTGGCAGGTGAGCTTGAAGACACCAGTTCTTTTGATTTCAGCATTGTTCCACAGAGCGCTCGCTCCTCTCCAGATGCTGGTCTCTTAGAGCAGTGTTTCCCAACCGGTGTTCCGCGGCACACTAGTGTGCCGCGAGACTTTGCCTGGTGTGCCGTGGGAGGGAGGCGGGCTCCATGTGCTTAGAGCAACAGGCTGCCGCCCCAAGCCTCGCGCGCCCGACGGGAGCTCCTGCCGGGTGCGCAAGGCTTGCAGACACTCGCCCGAAGTACGGGGCACCCTCCGGAGGGCTCCGCGTGCTTCGGGCAACAGGCTGCCGCCCCAAGCCTCGCGCGCCCAGCGGGAGCTCCTGCCGGGCGCGCAGGGTTGCAGACACTCGCCCGAAGCACAGGGAGCCCTCCGTAGGGCTCCCTGTGCTTCGGGCAACAGGCTGCCGCCCCAAGCCTTGCCGCCTGGCAGGAGCTCCTGCCGGGCGCGCAGGGTTGCAGACACTCGCCCGAAGCACGGGCAGCCCTCCGTAGGGCTCCCTGTGCTTCGGGCAACAGGCTGCCGCCCCAAGCCTTGCGCGCCTGGCAGGAGCTCCTGCCGGGCGCGCAAGGCTTGCAGACACTCGCCCGAAGCACGGGGAGCCCTCCGTAGGGCTCCCTGTGCTTCGGGCAACAGGCTGCCGCCCCAAGCCTTGCGCGCCTGGCAGGAGCTCCTGCCGGGCGCGCAGGGTTGCAGACACTCGCCCGAAGCACAGGGAGCCCTCCGTAGGGCTCCCTGTGCTTCGGGCAACAAGCTGCCGCCCCAAGCCTTGCGCGCCTGGCAGGAGCTCCTGCCGGGCGCGCAGGTTTGCAGACACTCGCCCGAAGCACGGGCAGCCCTCCGTAGGGCTCCCTGTGCTTCGGGCAACAAGCTGCCGCCCCAAGCGACATATAGTCAATATAGGCACAGAGTTAATTTTTTAAACATTTTCTAATGGTGGTGTGCCTCGAGATTTTTTTCATGAAACAAGTGTGCCTTTGCCCAAAAAAGGTTGGGAAACACTGTCTTAGAGGGCCAAAATCGGGATCACCTAACCTCCTGTAGCCCAGAGACTCTTTGGCACTGATCCAGAGGACTTCTGTATCCAGAGAGAGACCTCACCAGGCTTGTCTCCAGAGATTGCCCTGGAATAATGCACAGGGTGGGTGCATAATTCATAGCACACAAAAAAACCTTCCAAGTTAGAGGGGGAGCTGACCCTTCACTCAGCCTGAGAGAACAGATTTCAGAAAGCCCAGGCTGAGGTGGCCATTTGACAAGGAAGCCGATACCTGGGATCAAAAAGGAACAGAGGGGTTTGTTAGTAAATGGCTCCTTGAGGGAAGACCTCTGAGGCAGGAATGATCACTTCCTTCTCCTGAGAAAACAAGCAAGCAAGCAAGCAAGCAAGCAAGCAAGCAAGCAAGCAAGCAAGCATGCAGTATCTTCTCTGTTCCAAACAGAATTCTGCAGGAGTGCTAGAAGAATTGGTCTTAACCAAGACTTTTAGAGCATACACTTATCTTTTTCACCTCTGACTCTTCTTTCTGCAAGACCCTGTGCATTCAGTCCAAAAGAAATATGAGTACAACAAAAACTGTACATCGAGTGTACATGACCAAATATGTTGGCGGCTGTTACTGCTAAGATTACAAGTTGTATACAGTAGAAATGGAAATAATACCAAAGCAGAAACAAAAGGACAGGGGAACAATTACTAATTATCCAAGCAAAGAAATGAGAGTAAAAACCCATGTCAGATTGATTCTTTTCTCCTTGGCCAAGGTCTGATACTCTCTTTTATAACTGCTCCCTGCTTTCAGAGTAACTGTATATGCAAGCCTTTGACAAAGATCACCTTCCTGGCCCAAGCAAAATCCAATCGCCTTTTCTTTTGAAGAAGGCATATTTAAAGATAATGCTCAGTGAGCATGCTGTAAAAAAGTGTGCCAACTTCCTGACCAAATGCATAATAATAATAATAATAATAATAATAATAATAATAATAATAATTTATTATTTATACCCCACCCATCTGGCTGGGCTTCCCCAGCCACCCTGGGCAGCTTCCAACAAAATATTAAAATACAGTAATCCATCAAACATTAAAAGCTTCCCTAAACAGGGCTGCCTTCAGATGTCTTCTAAAAGTCTGGTAGTTGTTGTTCTCTTTGACATCTGGTGGGAGGGCGTATAAATGAACAAATGAATAAAAAGCCTTCATTAAGGCCATCTCTATGTTTCCATAAGCTAGTGCTGAAATGGATCCTCAGCGATGGTCATCAAACTGTATCATTACCTGCTTTTGTTGTCTCTTCCCAGAAATGGGCAGCAGAAAGGGCAAGGAGTAGGGAGTCCTTGGGAGTCTCTGTAGAATTACTTTTGTGATTTTCTCGTTACTTTATTCTGTTCTTCTTGATTTTAGATGAGGGCAGACCCACGCCCATTGTATACTGCTTTGGACAAATGCTAAATGGAAATATTTTTAATAAACAAACTGAACAAGCAGGTAGCTAGAAGTGAAATCCTGTGCATGCTACCCAAAAAAGCTCCATGGGACTTAGTCCCAGGGAAGCATGTATAGAATTGTAGCATGTAGAATGAGTGAATAGCTCTGAGCTTTAGTGATGTCACTTTTCGAGTAATACAGATCTTGGAACATTGAGTCCACTTTCATGACCTCTGGGACCACACATTGTAATTCTCCCTTCTGTGCAGATGTGTTTGACATTCTGCCCCAACATGATGTCTGAACTGAACCTTTGAGCAACTGTTTATCTAATAAATAAACATTTCCATGAGTGAAGCAGAGATAATGGCACCCTGGCCATCTCTGGCTTCACAACTGGGCAAGGAAATCGGAACTATTATACTGATTTTGGATTTTTCTCCATTATTCCCTTTCAGTACTTCTCTTTCAACAAAATCCAGGTTACCCATATGTTTTCAGACAGCGTATGTTTTTCCCCCTTGCACGTCAGCTTTTCTCTATTTTATTTGAGCCTGTAACAGCGGACCTTCAAGTCCATCCAACTAGTCTGTCACATTTCACTCGCGCTGTGCATCACATGAGCATGTGGACAAAATGTATCTCTGGCAATGCATAGAAAGAATGGCAATAAAGTTGCCAGATTGCTCTGTTGTGTTGGGTTTGCCTGTTTCTTACTTTGGGATCCGATTACCGTCTTTGATCTCCTTTTATTAATATTTTCTTGGATATAAAAATGGAATCTGCAAATAACCTCACAGCTGGGAAGATGATGATACTCTCTCAAGAGGAGACATTTGGAGACTTTTCAGTAATTATTGTTATATCAAAATATCAAGGTACAAATTCTTCCTTTGTTACTTTTATAGGATGGATGAATCTGTCAATTTTCATCTCTCCCTATTTCATTTCCCCCAGTCTTTGGTTCAGTTCACCTCATTTTGCATTAGTTGGCCTTTTTTTTAAAGTCCACATTAAAATTTATACATCTTTTCATGTGCATGTCTCCTAGTATACAGTGGTGCCTCGCAAGACGAAATTAATTCGTTCCGCGAGTTGTGTCGTCTTGCGATTTTTTCGTCTTGCGGAGCACGGATTCACTGGGTATTAATGACTTTAAGAAAAAGGAAGCAAACTCACAAGATGTTTTCATCTTGTGAAGCAAGCCCATAGGGAAAATCGTCTTGCGAAGCAACGCAAAAAAACGAAAAACCCTTTCGTCTTGCGCGTTTTTTGTCTTGCGAGGCATTTGTCTTGCGAGGTACCACTGTACATTTTTTTTGCAAGCATTTCCCCCTAATATAATGCATTTTTATATTTTTGCCACCTTTTGTTGGCATCCATCTGTCTCAAGAGACAGTGGAAGAGTGTGCCATTCCTTTAGTGCACACATTTTCATATGTGTTTTTTTGCACTTGGAAAACTGCGTCACCAAATTCAAAGAAGTGTGGATTTCAAATTATAGATGTGCTTCAGTTCATATATTGGCTTGTGGAAGTGCAAATTAAATGGGCTTGCTTGCAAAAGTGAACCAAACAAATATCCCCATCTCTACTCCCTTATTACTTCTCCTCCTTTCATATGCCCTTCACTGCCACATTTTTCATTGTAAGATTCTTGGGGCAGGAGCATTTCTTAGTGGTCACACCTGAAGATTCAACTGAGGTTTTAATGTTGACCTACTTAACCGATACATATTAGCCCTGGGAGGGCCAATGTTTTCAGCTCAGTTCTTCCCATACATAATTGTTTGGGGGTTGCACCATGATGTCATCATGGAGAAGTCCTGTATTCCCTGGATGACATTGTTTGTTGTCAATATTGGGATGGGGGGGGAAATACCTGCTGAAATTGAAATGACATCTCATGCTGTGCCTAGCGATGAGCAGAAGTATCTGAACTCAGCAGGCCCTGTTTGAAATGACAGGACACTCCAAAAGGCTCTGAGATAACTGAGAGACCTCTGGATTATCCATTATTATTATTATTATTATCAAATAATGGAGGCATACAATTTGGACAAGAAAATTGGCTTCCAGGTGGAAAAATCAAAACTGGAAACAGAACTGTTAGATCCCAAAACTAAGATTCTGTCAAGAATGTATAACTTGCTGTTGAAATGGAACACTCAGGATGAAACGGTGAAATCTGCTATGATTAAATGGGCACAAGATGTTGGACATAACATTATGTTTGCTGACTGGGAACAGTTGTGGACCACAGGTATGAAGTTTACGGCATGTAATGCCTTAAGAGAGAATATTATGAAAATGATATACAGGTGGTACATGACACCAGTCAAGCTTGCAAAAATATATCATTTGCCTGATAATAAATGCTGGAAATGTAAAGAGACCGAAGGTACATTCTTTCACCTTTGGTGGACGTGCCCAAGGATTAAGGCTTTCTGGGAGATGATCTATAATGAAATGAAAAAGGTATTTAAATATACCTTTCTGAAGAAACCAGAGGCCTTTCTCCTGGGCATGGTCGGCCAATCAGTATTAAAGAAGGATAGAACCTTTTTTATGTATGCTACAGCAGCAGCAAGAATACTCATCGCAAAGTATTGGAAGACACAAGATTTACCCACCAAGGAAGAATGGCAGATGAAGGTGATGGACTATATGGAACTGGCGGAAATGACTGGCAGAATCCGAGACCAGGGAGAAGAATCGGTGGAAGAAGGTTGGAAGAAATTTAAAGACTATCTACAGAAACATTGTAAAATCAAGGAATGTTAGAAGGGTGCTGGAATGAAGTTATGTGGTTTTAGAAGTAATGTTATAAAGGAGTATGTAAAAATGGGTTGTCAACAGGTGAGAATGTAAAGTCACAATATATTAAGATAAATGATTAAGATAAAAACAAAGATGGAAAGGATTTGCTGAATTAACTAATTGAACTAGAATACAAAAAAGGGAGGTGTGAGGAGGTCAAGGAAACAAGTAAATGAAAGATAAGTTATGGAATAATTGATTTGTTTTTAATTGTTTTTATTTTTCAGTTTTTTGTAATTTTTTTGTTTTATTATCTTTTTCTTACTTTTGTAACTTTTTGAAATTTTAATAAATATTACTTTAAAAAAAATTAAAAAATGAACTCAGCAGGCCCTGTTTGAAATGACAGGACACTCTAAAAGGCTCTGAGATAACTGAAAGACCTCTGGATTATCCTCTTTTACAGAAACTCTGCTGAGGGGATGAGCACTAACTTTCAAACACAATGTCAGGGCAGGGCTGGGAAACTCTAGGCTTCGGGCCAAATGAAGCCCTCTGGGCCTCTCTATCTAGACTTCAGGTGTCTCCTTAGATCACACCTCCTTCCCACATGCCGCTTGCTTGCTTGCCTGGATAGAGTCCTGACCTTTGTGTAACTGGACTGCAGCCTACTGGACTCACATCTGTTGCTGCACCCACCCCTGAAGGCTCTTCATGAGGAACGGTGGACCTTGGGAAGAAAATGGTCCCCCCACCACTGTTTTAAGGGGAAAGAAGAACTAGGAATAAGATGGTAGGACAATGCCATAGGCAAAGAGGCATTCTTGCTGGTGCTCTTGACGTTGTTGGTTTGTTTAAAGGACCACTTAAAAGGTCCATGAATGGCACAAAGGGAGAACAGTCAGCCTCTAATGTATTTTGAAAAGGGAAATAGTACACAGGAGTGGGAAGGCAAGGCCAAAAATGGTCTGGGCAGGGAAAGGGACTTGCCTTGCTTGCCCCAGTGATGCCACAAGAAGGCTAATAGGGGTTAGTGGTACTCAAAATGCACTCAGCATTCACACCTGCAGAGGGGCTGAGGAGCTAATTCTGTCCTGTTTCCGTACTGTTGGTGCTCAGCCATAGGTCTGTTCAGTCCCATTTTGTGTGGAATCTTTGAAAGAACGTGTGGGAAATTTGCACTTAAATTGTATGCATTCTTTCAATCATAGAATTGTAGGTTTGGAAGAGTTGGAAAGGACCATGAAGGTCATCGACTCCACCTCCTGCATTGCAGGAATCTGTTGCCCAGCGTGGGGGTTGAAAGAGATTAAGAGTCTCATGCTTTACCAACTGAGCTATCCCAGCTATATTCTGTCCACATTCTTAACGTAAAATATGCAGTTTTCAATGCATGTCCATAAAATGCAAACATTGTACACATCTTTTGTGTAAAAAGCATATTCCTGTGAACACTTTCCCTCTACTGAAACTGAATTGCAAAACCTAGAAATCTTTCGAATGTGTCTTTCTTTCCACTCTGCAAGAAGGCTCAAGAAAGTTGGATTGGATCAGTGTGCTGCAAAATGCAGACCAAGCTAATTTCTCCTCCATCCTGAAAGTTGTTTCAGTTGCTGGGATGTGTGTGTTGACGTGGGATCACATTTATTAGCAAGAGGGTGCTAATAAGGAAAAGGATAAATAAATTCCAAGCACTAATGCTGTCCATTGGAGGAAAATCACCTAGATTCCCTCTTCCTAGGGAATTGTGCACCCATGCAAACACTACAGAGAGAGAGAAAGAGAGAGAGACCCACAAGTAGTTCTTTTTAGTTATATTTCCAATTTTAAATATACCATATTGCATACAACAGCATTTTCCTTATAAGGTAAATGTCATCGTATCGGAATTCTGATGGCAAAAAGTAATTTTTCAGCATATTGCATTCTCTTAAGCAAATGTTTAAGAAAATGTCCATTATAGATTTTTCTTTTGAGACGGGGACTCAGCCACTCATTCTATACAGTGTTTCCGAGGAGATCAGATTACCCCTCTTGATAGCACTAAAGCAACTTACAGAATGTGATACCCTTGCTAGATGCATCCCATCTTACACTCTTAAAACCTTAACAGCTATCATCCTGTGATGTTTTCTTCAGTAAAAGATGAAGTATTGCTATGATGGGTACAGAGGCAAAATGTTTCCCAAGATAGATATACCTTTGATTTGTGACAGTCTTCTACGGCTTATTTTTTATGAAGCTGCTTCTAGATGTTTACTATTTAGTACCTTCTTCCTATCAACCTTTCCTGTCAAAGAACCTCTTTCAGGGCTGATGATGATTAAAGACCCCTCAGGTGTGACCCGATTTAATTGGGATATCCCAAATTTACAGAAGCTGCCCTGGCTTCTGATCACGATCTAGAATGCCCCAGTTTTCCTGGAGGCCATTCTAGGCATCACGGCATCTCCCAGAGTCGAATGGCCTACCAGGGGTCAGCAACCTTTTTGAGCCATGGGCTGGTCTACCGTCCCTCAGAGCATGTGGTGGGCCGGACTATATTTTGGGCAAAAAAATATGAACGAATTCCTATGCCGCACATATAACCCAGAGATGCATTTTAAATCAAAGCACACATTCTACTCATGTAAAAACACACTGATTCCTGGACCATCCACGGGCCTTATTTAGAAGGCGATTGGGCCAGATCCGGCCCCCGGGCCTACCCCTGGGCCTAGGACTACCTTCCTGAGGCTGCTTCAGGCTGCTGAACAGGAGGCCAAAGAGAGCAATGGTTAGAGAGGGGAGGGAAGGAGGGGTGATCAGGTGGGCAAGGAAGGAAGGCAAGAGTGTGAGCGACAGAAATGGTGGGTGGTAGGGGGAGTGCCCTGAATTTTTCTTACACAATGTTGAAGGGAATGTTATTGTTAATATTATTACTGATACCCTGCCCAACTGACTGGGTTGCCACAGCCACTCTGAGGGGCTTCCAACATAATAAAAACACAGCAACATCAACCATTAAAAACTGTTAAGTTGTGGGTGAACATATCAGACGACACAGCGATTCTTCAAACAGCTCTTGTTTATTCACAGGCCAGAACAGAACTGAACTGAAGGGTTCAGCCAGCCTGCTTATATAGAGCTCCACTAGAATGCAACAGTAACCATTTTCTGTAACTATCCAATCACTGAACGTCACTTTCGATCCCTTATTTGCATATGTGGACCTGAACTATCTAGAGTATCCCCCTGCTGGCCCAGGGTGAGAACTTCAGTACATAACAAAGACTACAAGCTAGACACAGGCCTATGGATTACCAGCCTTCGTTCCTTGATTTTATGCATGGCAGAGAGTGTTAATTGCTTGTTGGGAGGCGGGGAAAATTGACGTTGGGATCCACTGCCCCTGTGGATCCTGCTACCTGAGCTGGTTGCCTCACCGTGCCTCTTGAGCGGGCTGGCCCTGGGCACCAGATTGCCTCATCGGGTGTTTGCACCGCACTGACTTGTTGCTGCCTCAACCCTTCCCCCTCTCCATGCCTTTTTGCAGCAGCAAATCAGCCAGTGTGAGCTCAGGTGAGCAGCAAAGCCCCGTCTGCTACTGCATGGGAAGTGGCCTTAACCTGCCTAGCTCTCTATTGCGAACACTGACTGGCAGTGGCTCTCAGACCCTGGAGACAGTGGGAACTGAACCCAATGCCTTCGCCATACGAAATGGATGCTGGACCTCTGAGCGATGTGAGAAGTCAGCCTTCTTTTGAGGCTGGTGTTAAAGGGTCGAAGTGGCTTTCCATCAAGCCAGGAGTGCGGTGAGTTGTTTACAGAGGAACCTAGGGAAAACATGTCTTACGTCTTAAGTCAGCTCACAGAGGATAAACTGGAGCTATATATCCATGGCCTCTTAAATCGGATGCTTTAGACTGAAAGAGCATAGTCCAGATAACCAGGGTGGAACAGCAGAGCAGGATTATCATTATTCTCACTTGGGGACTTTCCTAGTCAAAGAGAATAAGCAGAAATTCAAGAGGTTGCAGTCCTCAAAACTCCAGAACTGTTCACAGGGAGTTCCATGGATCCAGGAGTCTCCCTGCTTCAATCATTTGCTCTCCACAAATGAGGGCAACCAAAACAGCGCCAGAGAGTGGGAAACCAGCATCCCCATCGCCACTGCTCCACTTCTGGTGTGTTTTCAGAAACTTGGTGGCAGGCCTCCAATGAGCTACAGGTATCCAAAAATCTGGTAACACAATACATTTATAAAGTGGATTAAATTTCTTGTTTTGATACAACTAGAATATCTCTCTCCCTCCAGTTCCCAATTTGTGTCTATTTTTGTCTACCAAATGTTGTCGTGCTTTGAAACTATTGTTTAATTTAAACCTGCTAAATCATTTCCAAACTGGTGTACAATCTGTTTTAATTGAGTGCTTCATGAAAGGAACGCTGTTTGGGTAAACAAAAAGTAAAGCCCACTTTTGAACAAACAAGACTAATCCATAAATCATTTTTGTGTGTGCATCAGATTCAATTTGAAATAATTTCAACACAACTTTCTGATTTGTATTCCCTCTTAAACGGGACTGAAATTCAAATTGATGACATTTTCCATTTATAAAATATTATAGTAACTTGCTGTATTGGATGAAGTGATACTCTTCAAACATTAGTGTTGACATGATGCTATTGCGCCCATTCTCCGCACTCAGTATCATTCTACAACAGGGTTCACTGATTTTTATTTTAAGTTTTATACTGCTTACCGTATTTTTCGCTCTATAACACGCACCTGACCATAACACGCACATCGTTTTTAGAGGAGGAAAACAAGGGAAAAAACATTCTGAATGAAACAGTGGATGTATCATTTTTGTGCTTCATGCTGTGGCCACAGACATGTGATCTGATGGTGAATTTGGGGTGACCCAATGCAAAAATCCTGAGAATCCCTGTGGATCCATGCTTTGTAACCACGTTTTTGCACCATTGCAGCCCCAGGCAACAGTGGGTGCGTGATTTTTTGGGGGCAGGCTGTAGCCATGGACATGCTATGTGCTCTGATGGTGAATTTGGGCTGACCCAATGCAAAGATCCTTAGAATCCATGTGGATCCATGCTTTTTAACCACATTTTTGCACCATTGCAGCCCCAGGCAACAGTGGGTGCGTGATTTTGGGGGGGGGGGCAGGCTGTAGCCATGGACATGCTATGTGATCTGATGCTGAATTTGGGCTGACCCAATGCAAAGATCCTGAGGATCCATGTGGATCCATGCTTTTTAACCACATTTTAAGTGGGGAGGGAAGGAAAAACACAGAAGGGACACGGAGCAGGAGAGGGGTGTGCAGAGAAGCAGCTGGCTAAGAATGCAGGAGAGGGGTATAACAGGAGGAGGGAGGAAAGGAAGGCAAAAGTTTTCCCTCACCTACCCACCCAAGTCAGCCAGCTAGCGCGCTCTCTCTCGCTCTCCCTCCTGCATGTTTTCAGCTTTCCCCTCTGCTTGCCTGGAGGGGAGGGGCTTTCCCTGCTCTTTGTTCCGTTTGAGCAAACACAGCAAGGAAACAGAGGTGGGTGGGCAGTAAGACCCTGAGGCAGAATGCCGGAAAGCAGCCACTTCCTCTTTTCAAGTTTCCCTTCTAGGAGATGCGCGATTTGATTTTTGCCTGCTTTTTTTGCCTCCCCTCGCACCAATTGGCTCCAGGGACCACACATTCACTCAATAACACGCACAGACATTTCCCCTTCCTTTTTAGGAGAAAAAATCTGCGTGTTATAGAAGGAAAAATACGGTACATGCCAGAATAGATTATATGTGGTTTACAAGTATGGCATCAATTATTAAAAAATAAAACCACACATAATTAAAATATACAACAATTCCGTACAACGTTAAAATAAACACCCATAATTAAAAAGGTCTGTATAGTTAAAGCTATGGTTTTCCCAGTAGTGATTCATGGAAGTGAGAGCTGGACCATAAAGAAGGCTGATCGCCAAAGAATTGATGCTTTTGAATTATGGTGCTGGAGGAGACACTTGAGAGTCCCATGGACTGCAAGAAGATCAAATCTCTCCATTCTGAAGGAAATCAGCCCTGAGTGCTCACTAGAAGGACAGATTGTGAAGCTGAGGCTCCAGTACTTTGGCCACCTCATGAGAAGAGAAGACTCCCTGGAGAAGACCCTGATGTTGGGAAAGATGGAGGGCACAAGGAGAAGGGGACGACAGAGGACGAGATGGTTGGACAGTGTTCTCGAAGCTACCAGCATGAATCTTTGAGGACTTGGAACAGATTTAGACCCGCCTTCCCCAGGTATAAAGAGTGACAACTAAAGACTTCTATGGATGTTTGTCTCCAGCTTAGCATTCGGCAGGTCATTAAAACCAACTGCCTCACACCCTTTGACAAGGGAAAAGTTGTTATAGCAATGATACACAAAGCCTGTCACTCTGGGCTTGACTAATTTCCTCCTGTGACCCTGAGTGGCTCTTTTCTGCCTGGAAATCTGACCTTATGATATGGCTGCAGGACTTTCGATACAGCGGTTTGCCAGGCAGCTGCCCCTTGAGGTTTGGCCGAATGAGTAATGAGACCCACTTCCTTTTTGAAAGGATGCAGATCCTTTTCTAAACAGAACAGCCCCTTGGGAAATTCTAAAAATGTGGAAAGAAGGAAAGATATTACCTCTAAGGCCCTGAAAGCTTAGTACCAGTATTTTTATGGGACTGTCAATGCGCGGAAGAAAAGGAAGTTTTAAGACAAAGGTACCCGGCCATGAGGCACTTACAGTCTGAATTTAGGCAGTGAGAGAGACAACCAAAAAATGGGAGAAAAAAAGTGAGGTGATAGCAGGATAAGTGAATATGGGCAGATGTAGTTGCACTTAAACTCTTCCTCGCTGGGATAAGGAAGGAGTGGGGAACCTGTGGCCTTCTAGATGTTTTGGGCTACAAGTTCCTCCAGTCTCAGCCAAGCTGGCCAGTGGACAGGGGCAGAGGGAGTTGTGTGTCGAGGTCCCCAAGCCACCCCAAATAAAACACAATTGACACATAATTTTTGTTTAAGGTTTTTGGCATAATTTTGGTCACAACTTTATTAAAATACAGAAAATGTGAGTGGTTGCTTAGGCATTGGTGGACAGACTGACATTTGCACGCCCACGAAGTCAGAAAGGGAAAACGTTTTGGGGAGAGAGACGGGACTGGGTACCATGCCCTCACCTCTCCCCAAATGCTCCCAGGGGCTCTTGCATGGCCCTAGCCCCTTGGACAAAAGCATGGCGAGCCCCTGGATTCCTTTAACGGAATACCCTTGCAGCAGCAGCATTGGAGGGGCAGGCACAGCCAATCCATACCCCTCCACCAACCAATTCCTAAACCAATGCCTAACCGCAGCCTTACAAGTTGGGACGATTTGCTATGCAGTAGGCAAAAACCAAATGGCACCCATCAATCAGCCAAATGGACAAAATTCCTACCGGGCCCCTGCCCCAAAAGCAGACAACCCCATGACAGGCATAGCAAGGTCAAGCAAACAACACTCAAAATAGGGAGGGCGAGCGGGTGATCCGATGTGCGCAGCGAAAAGAGGAAGCTCAGCGCTGTGCGCATGGCTTTTATCAGCTTTGGCTGTCAATCACGAAATGGCAACATATAAATCTCCCCAGCAACAAGAAGAACCCAATTGCAATGGTGGCCAACTCTCTTATTTTCCGCCCAGCAACAGTGGGGTGTCTTGCTAGCCCCCACTGCAACACGTGCTCTCCATGAAGGAGAACACACTTTGTAGCTGGAGGGTCACACTTTCCCTCTGGATAATGACTGAAGGTCAAGCTATAGGTTGAGGCAAACAACATACTCCAATTTCAGAACTAATATTAGAATTTCTCACTGTTAAACTGGATGTGAGGAGTGGAATACAGAAAAGCGAAAGAACAAGAAAGTATTCTCTCAGCCCTGAAGTCCTGGGAAGGTGTAAGATCTCTCTGTGTGAGGGAGGGTGGGCGCAAATCAGCAAATGATACATAACTCTAAAAGTATCCTTCTGTACAAGAGTTGCTTGGGAACATATGTGGAAAAGGCTTATTGCGCTCATGTCCAGCTTGTGGCCTTCTCATGGGTGGCCACTGTGGGAAGAGGGTGCTATACAAATACACTTTCAGGCTGATGTAGCGGGGCTTCCATTCTGCTTTATTAAAAGCACCACCACTCCGTGCAACCTCTTGGCGCAGTGGCATCAAAAACATGCTGAAGAGATGACAGGATCCAATGATCAGAGGGCATGTGAGACCAAGCTCAAAGTTTTCATAGGGCCTCGTAGGTGAAAGAAGACATTTTGTAAGGTGACATTCGGAAAATGTCAGGAGAGAAACAGTGGCTTATTTATACTGGACCAATCTCCTTTGAAATAGACTTTTGTGCTTCACAGAGAGATCCCTTTAAATGTACCATCTGGAGTAAGAACTTCCGAATACTTTCCTGCTTTTTCGTAATATTCATTAAGTAAGAACAAAGTGGCATTGTAAGATGTTCTTGACAGGGCTTTAGAAAAAGGCTTTGTGGCAAACAGGGGGAAAAGCCACACATTCTAAAATATAATGTGCTTTCCCCCTTTTTTCTGGCTGATGCAATGGACTCATCATTTGCATTAATATTCAATATCACTCTCTTAGTTTTAGTCTCTTAGCAATGGAATGTTGCTTGGACCATAATTGTGCACTCAGAACACTTGAAGAATTAATTAGGAAATGCATATCTTATTTTGTGTGTGTGTGTGTTAACAGCTGGGTGTTCTGTGTCAATGTACTTATTTGCTGACGTTCCAGCAGAAGGCAAAGCCACCATGAAAATCAGAGGAATGAAAGCCTGCTAGAACATTCTGTGCCAGGGCAAGAATATGCACATCAGTTGATGTGCCTGGTTCTCTTCTAAAAAAATATTATTATGTCATCAAAATTGCTACTTAAGAGACTCAGCAAACAAACACTCCTAAGTGAGCTAATATGATTTATGGTAGTAAGAAATAAAAACTCCATTTGCTAAGCTAACACATGACTGATGGAAATATACTGAAGAGTCCTCCAGGTTCTGACACTGATGTTTTCTGAATGTAAGTGGAACAATAGGGTAGTAAAAGGAGATTGCCAAGAATTAAAAGCTTCTTTTACAACTCTTCACACTTGTTTGTTTGCTTTTTTTGCCTAAAAGATAGTAAGAGGGGAGGGGAAGGAGGATGAAAGACAGATGAAAGGCAACAGCTCAGTGATGGAGGGGCTAAATCTGTAACAGAAGACTGCATCTTCCATTTGCCTACAGACACAGCCTCTGTGTCTGCCTCCAGTTTGCACAGTGATGCAGTGGAGCTTGAAAATGGGAGGGATGTACAGTGGTACCTCGGGTTACAGACGCTTCAGGTTACAGACTCCGCTAACCCAGAAATAATACCTTGGGTTAAGAACTTTGCTTCAGGATGAGAACAGAAATCATGCGGTGTGGCGGCAGTGGGAGGCCCCATTAGCTAAAGTGGTATCTCAGGTTAAGAACAGTTTCAAGTTAAGAACGGACCTCCAGAACGAATTAAGTTCTTAACCCGAGGTACCACTGTACACATTAGATTTCATGGGTCCATTCCCAGATCCATTTGGAAACCAATTGGAGCCTGGACTGAACTGATCCGTTTTGGTCCACTGCAACCACTGGACCATTCCAGGCTGCTCTGCTCAAACCTCCAGAGGTGAGGTGGTGGTGTTAAGCTCCAGACATTGTTAATAGCAATGCACCCACAGTCCAAGGCTGGCTATCCTGTGGCTCTCTGTATGCCATTGTACTCCATCTCCCATCAGTGTCAGCCAATGTGGTTTGGGGTGAGGGGAGTTGCAGCCCCATGGATCCTAACAATCCTAGATATTGCCCCACATATTCACAATAGTACTTAGGATTGATGGCTCTGTTCACTGTTTACAGACTACTAAAAGCAGGCAGCGTTTCAGAAGCAGAAAAGGGATAAAAGACTCCGTCTCCTGCCTCATTCTGAGGCCTTTCCCTCAAGTGCTATCAAAGGCTCAGTTTGGGGCTGGCTGAGCATTTTGTTGCTATATAGTGGGAGGGTGGGAAGGTTGGGAAATGTGTTTTCTCCTGAAACGTCCTGATATAGTGCATGGAAAATAATGTTTTCACCTCATGGTATGTATCCCCACCCACCCAAAAGTTTGATAATGTTACAAAAGTTGGGTGTCTCCCCCTCTCTCTGCTGAGCGGTGGCAAGAGGTTCCAGCGGGTTCCAGGCACTCAACCAGGGTCTGTGGTCCTTTGGAGAACCAAGATACGGGAGAGACTGTCGTAGCTTTAGGAAATATGGTTTATTGACCTATTTGCACTCAGTCTGCATGGAGGGAGTCCAGATCTTACAGCATGGTCATTTCAAGAGCGGCTTATGTCCCCCACAGAAGTACAGCCCTGGAGTCTAACAAGGCATCTCTCCCAGCCTGCCCAAGATGGATCCCAGTGTTGTTGTTGTTTCTTCTTCTTCTTCTTCTTCTTCTTCTTCTTCTTCTTCTTCTTCTTCTTCTTCTTCTTCTTCTTCTTCTTCGCCACCCAGAGTGGCTGGGGAAACCCAGCCAGATGGGCAGGGTGTAAATAAATTATTATTATTATTATTATTATTATTATTATTATTATTATTATTTCTCCTCCTCCTCCTCCATCCCAGCAACCTTTGCTGGAGACTCTCCTTTCCTGTCACCTCACACCCTTGGCAACCTTCCAAACACCCAGTCCCTGTTCACACCTCAGGGCAAGCGGGGAAGGGCAGTTCTCTTCCATTGCAAATGGCTCTCAGTGGCCCTGTATTGTTTCCTAATGCCATAGCTTGGCCAGATCATTTTGCATAGGCTAGCCCAGGAATTCCTCTGCAGCTTGTATTTCTCCCTTCACATCCCAAATAATCAACATCCCACCATTTATTAATTTCTATTTCCCTCCAAATTTATAACAAATGCAACTTATAATGCATATTTTGATAGAAAATATATCTAGAACTTTCTGTTTTAATTGGAAGTATTTTAAAATGCATGTTTAAATAGGGATTTTTCTGTGAATAACAAAAAATAAATAATTGCAGATTACTGAGGAAACGGTACACAGTGGACATATGAGAGAACCCATGTCAAAGTGACGTGGAGCAGAAAAATAGGTTGATTTTTCATCCCTAATCAAATTACCAAGAGAACCTATTGAGCTGGGTTTGACTCTCTCAGGAACTGGACAAAGTTCTGAGTGCAAACCCAGATGCTAGGAAAAATAAGAGTTCCCCAAAGATGAATTTAGCCATGCAACCAAACCCCCTGCTTGTTTGTGAAGGGGAGCTGAGGTATATGAGGGTAGCGCAGAGATCATAAAGCTTCTATGTGTTGTAAACAAAATCTGCCCTTCTTCCCTTATGGGGTATCCAAGAGCCAGAACAGAGTCCTTAAGTGGGTTCCCTATTAGTAGGAGAAAATAACAGAGACCAACCAGAGAATAATGAGAAGCAAAGCAGCTAGTAAGCCTGATCTTTATTAAAGCTGTTGCAACAGGGTGCTCCCCTCACACGCAGAAGGATGGAAGAGGACCCAGAACAAAGGTGTGCCTGCCCTTATATGGACATTTTAAGTTCCATGCCCTGGAGATCAAGACCATCCCTCCATACATCACAGAAGGGGTGTAACCCAAGACCACCCCCTACAAACATCATACCTACATCACAGAAAAGGTGGTCTACAACAGAAATTTGAATGTTGTTGTTTTTCCTGTCTGCTAGGTTATCTGGTAATGCCCTATCTGATTGCCTTTCCTGGTAGTTTGCCCATTCCTTTGAGATGATGATTACCCAATTCCTGAGACAATGGGAAGGATCCCTCACCCCCTCCCTCCTTGCAGAGAAAACGTTTAGTCAGTCTGGGAGTCAAATTGGTTTCAGGACGGTCTTCCTGTGCTGCTTCAGACATGTGGTCCACATATCTATGTACGTGCTTGGTTGGTACATTTATGAACATTTATTATATATATAAGACCTTAATTTTTTTATTACATATGCGCTTATCATTTTAAATGATGTTGTGGATCAGATATAGCCTTGAGAATGTCTCCTACTTATGCCTGGCCTGAATAAATCCTTTTATTCATCAACATATGCAGAACTACCCTTGGCATCTTGCGTTCTGCCAAGCTGGCGCAATTAGCTCTGAGCAAGTAACATTCCTTTCTCCAATCTCTAAGAGTTACGAAGGGAGGGTGCCAACACTCCTGAATGCACTTAAACCATGGGGTTTGTCTTAACTCACACATGCTTTCGTAATAATGGATCTCGAGTGGGACAGGCGCCATGTGGGGATAATTAGATAATATTTGATGGAATAAGATTTCAGCATTGTTCCTCTGAATCAGCGGGATTGGCATTTCAATGTCTGCACTCCAGTTTGGGACAAAAGTGGGGGGGGGGGATCAGAACATGAGCGAGCTGTGTTTTTTAAAATGCATCTTAAATATATTCTGTTCTACCTCTAAGGAGCTTAGGGTGGTGTACTTACTTTACTCCTACAACAACCAGTGTGCTAGGTTGGCCTCTGTGTGTGTGTGTGTATGTGTGTGTGTGTGTGTGTGTGAGAGAGAGAGAGAGAGAGAGAGAGAGGTGTCAAAGAAACCTGCCAAGCTTCATAAACAAGTGGGGTTTGAGCCACAGTCATACTAGACTAAAAAGGTAAAGGGACCCCTGACCATTAGGTCCAGTTGTGACTGACTCTGGGGTTGCAGCACTCATCTCACTTTATTGGCCAAGGGAGCCGGCGTACAGCTTCCGGGTCATGTGGCCGGCATGACTAAGCCGCTTCTGGCAAACCAGAGCAGCGCACAGAAATGCCGTTTACCTTCCCGCCGGAGCGGTACCTATTTATCTACTTGCACTTTGACATGCTTTCGAACTGCTAAGTTGGCAGGAGCAGGGACCGAGCAACGGGAGCTCACCCCGTCACGGGGATTCGAACCGCCAACCTTCTGATCAGCAAGTCCTAGGCTCTGTGGTTTAACCCACAGCGCCACCAGTGTCCCGTCATCCTAGGCTAAGGCCAGCACTAACCACAATCCCACATTACTTTATATGGAGTTTGAAGGGCACTAACCTTGGGCAGAGAACCTCTGCACCAGCCCCTCTAGAACGAATGGATATAAGTTACTCAAGATCACAGTAAGCTGCTCAGGAGAATTTCACAACAAATTATACCCATAATCAAGCATATATAAAAAGCAACAAACTGTGCCTTTCTGGCTGTTAATAATCCCTTTCTAAACTCTCCTTTTGAAAATAAAAACCAAAGCAAAGTTCCACCAGCTTTGCATTTTTTGAAGGGCTTCCAACTTCAAGCACTTCCACCAACCCAGAAAATGGTCCATATGTGGCAGAGATGTGCCTTACAGTGAATGGGAGGGAATGTTGAAAGGAATGTGCCAAGGGCTGCTGCTTGTGAGAGCAATTGGTCCTGGACTAGACAGTCAAGTGACTTAGTCCACTATATCACACACCTTCATGCATATACAGTGGTACCTCTGGTTAAGAACTTAATTCGTTCCGGAGGTCCGTTCTTAACTTGAAACTGTTCTTAACCTGAGATACCACTTTAAGCTAATGGGGCCTTCCGCTGCAGCCACATGATTTCTGTTCTCATCCTGAGGCAAAGTTCTTAACCCAAGGTACTATTTCTGGGTTAGCGGAGTCTGTAACCTGAAGCGTCTGTAACCTGAAGCGTCTGTAACCTGAGGTACCACTGTAGGTCAAACAGAGCTCCATTTTATAGGCTGTGGGCATTCTATTCCTTTAAAGCACATTCAAAACACAATCTTTCACTCAAAGAATTCTAGGCACTGTTGTTTTCACCTCACAAAGTTGTAATTCTCAGCACCCTTAACAAACTGCAGTACCCAGAATTCTTTGAGGGAATGAATGTGCTTCAAATGTGCTTTAAAGGCATAGTGTGTACACAGCCACACTGTCCTGAAAACTGCTATGGGGATACTTACCTGGCAGGGGAGACACCTTGATCATGAAGGAGGTTTTCCCAGGGTGAGGCTCATCCACTGCACTGACCCCTGTGATTTCCCCAAATGTGGGGGGGGGGGGAGGCGGGGACTGCTATGGGAAAAAAAGGAAATGTTCTGCCCCACTTTGAGACATTCAAAGGTGGAAGACTCTAAATATGCGCAGGCACATTTCAATGCATATTGGTCATGTGCAAGTACGCAAGTACCAGTGTGTAGACCAGGGGCATTGAACGCAGGGCCTCTAGCTGCTACAAGTCCCACCATCTTGCCCCCTTGCTATGCTGGTTGGGGCTAATGGGATTTGGAGTCCAACAACTGCTGGAGGGCACCACATTGGCTACCCCTGGTGCAGACACTGTGTGGACACGCAGGTAAGATGATCCTGCCACTATGCTCTCGCCCTCTGTGCTGTGCATGTCAACTGAATGTGTGGAGTCCTTCCTGAACATCTGAAAATGGCTCCTGACTTAGGGTGATGATTTATAAATATTCATTCTCCTTTGGAGTCCCATAAACAGTTGCCCTTATGTTGACATGGTCCCACTCAAGATGGCCACATTCACTTTCCATGCACTTTCTGTGCCGATTGTCAGCTAAAGATAAATATGCTTCAGTCAATACTGAATTCTGATCCTTCTTTTCCTGGCTCATTTTTTTCTAGTCTACATGATGCCATTATTTATGTTCAATTGTAACCTGTTAATCATATAATGTTTTTGACTGATAATCGCTTCTTAGAAGACTTCTAATTGTGTTCATATTAGCCTTTCTGATCATGAAGGTATATTGGGGATAAATTGCAGACCTCCTCATTATTCTTCATGAAAGCTAGGCCAATAACTGCCCTCGTATCATTGATAACGGATTCCTCTCTGTTCTATTATCATCAAAGGAGCAGTCTGAATACTATTTATCTGTCAAAATTGGAGTTGTTAACCTTGATGTTTCAGCTTGTAAAGAGGGGAGATAAATGTCTCCTTCAACAGCCACTTGAAACCTCCTGCTGTAATTTATTACAAAATTGCCACCCCAATAAAAATGTTAAATACTAAAGGAACATTCTGTAAAACAAAAACAAAACAAAAAACCTGGATCCAATCCCGAAAAGTTAAGTGCCAGAGTCAATGAGACTTGAGCACACTAGCATCTTGCATTCTTGGTATCAATGACAATGGGGCAAATTTTCCTCTGCATTGTTCCATTTCTTTCTTTCTATCTATCTATCTATCTATCTATCTATCTATCTATCTATCTATCATCTATCATCTATCTATCTATCTATCTATCTATCTATCTATCTATCATCTATCTATATATCTATCTATCTATCTATCTATCTATCTATCTATCATCTATCTATCATCTATCTATCTATCTATCTATCTATCTATCATCTCTATCTATCTATCATCTATCTATCTATCTATATCTATCTATCTATCTATCTATCTATCTATCTATCTATCTATCTATCATCTATCTATCTATATCTATCTATATCTATCTCTCTATCTATCTATCTATCTATCTATCTCTTTCGCTCCCTCTCCAAGCTAACAAGATCCCCATCAAATATTAGCATGACCCTGCAATCTGATTCTCATTGGGAGAAAAGCAATGACAAACCTAGACAGCATCTTAAAAAGTAGAAAAATCACCTTGCCAACAAAGGTCCATATAGTAAAAGCTATGGTTTTCCCAGTAGTGATGTATGGAAGTGAAAGCTGGACCATAAAGAAGGCTGATAGCCGAAGAATTGATGCTTATGAATTATGGTGCTGGAGGAGACTCTTGAGAGTCTCATGGACTGCAAGAAGATCAAACCTATCCATTCTTAAGGAAATCAGCCCTGAGTGCTCACCGGAAGGACAGATCCTGAAGCTGAGGCTCCAATACTTTGGCCACCTCATGAGAAGAGAAGACTCCCTGGAAAAGACCCTGCTGTTGGGAAAGATTGAGGGCGCAAGGAGAAGGGGACGACAGAGGACGAGATGGTTGGGCAGTGTTCTCGAAGCTACCAGCATGAGTCTGACCAAACTGCGGGAGGCAGTGGAAGACAGGAGGGCCTGGCGTGCTCTGGTCCATGGGGTCACGAAGAATCGGACACGACTAAATGACTAAACAACAACAACAACCTGATTTAGAAGACAAGAAAATGGGTTGTCCCACCATGACTCAGATCAATTGCACGGATGTAGAAACACAGGACAGTGCTAATACACCAGTTGGACTGCACTGTGCAAAACAGTTTCGTCAGGATACAAATGAAAAATAGTCATGGGACAGAACGGGAGTGGCAGCACAATGTTATGGCACCCCTCACACTGCTGCAAGGCTGCAACTGCAGTGAAGAGCAGCGTACTGCCTCTTGATCCACACTTTGGCGCAGGCATAGTGGCCTTCAAGGGGAAAAACAAAACTATCCAGCTTGGCAGTCTGATAGCTCTAAGACCAGATGAAGGGAGGGGACAGTCACCTCCATTCAAGGCAGCCCCACCACAAATGGGAATGCACAAATGGAAGTGCAGGCCCCTTTCTGCCCAGAGCTTTTTGCTGGAGCCAAGAAGGAGAGAAACTGTCTCTTTCTACCTGCGGCAACTCGGAGGCTCTGCAGAGAAGACCAGCTGGTTGGTCTTTTCAGGATCTTTTCCAGGTCTTTTCCAGGATCATTTAAGACTCTGAAAGGACCAGGAGCTGAATGTTAATTTGTGGCCATCCTTCCTTTCATTTTGAGTGTATTGTCTGATATTACCCCTCCATACATGAGGCCTTGGGCATAATTCATGAACTGTTATGGAAGAGTGTTTCTTTCCCTCTCCCTCCCCCCCTCTCTCTGTGTAATAAGCATTCGGCACTGTATATTAAAGGAGGGAGGCAGTGAGTTATTAATCCATGAGGAACCACTTATAAGAAACGTAGTTATTGGCTAAATTCCAGGAGTGCAGGGACATTGGGTTGAGAATGAAACTATTTACCACTTAGGTCCAATTCTTCCCTTCCCTTCAAAGGAAATTAGTCTGACTCAATTAACACTTAACAAATGTTGATTCCAAAGGATTAGAGAAGTGTCTAATACACAGTTTAGGGAGTTGCTTGGCTGAATTAGCTTTTTACACATGCTAATTCCAGAGGATTAAAAGCATTTTACACATATCTTAATACACATGGGTCTTGAGTGCATTCTAATACTTGGAAGTCTAACACACAGTTTTAACACACAATTTGTAACATCTATTGGACCCAGAAATCTACCACCTACCAGCTCATAACAATACAAATTAGCAAAAGCAAATTTCATGCAGATCCCTGACCTCTTTAGTCCTCTTTTACAGTGATGACATCTCCCCTTTTTGCTTATGCGTAAATGGCCATCGAATGAGATCACATCCATATAACTACTGGTTTGGCACATAGAGACCATTTGATGGGTTGCCCATGTAAGGACGTTTTGTAAAGCACTTCAGATACCAAAAGGCTTTATAGAAATTGGCAAAGGTAAAGGTAAAGGTACCCCTGACCATAAGGTGCAGTCGCGGACGACTCTGGATTGCACGCTCATCTCGCTCTATAGGCCAAGGGAGCTAGCACTACTTAAATACACATAAGTTTTGGTGACACTGTCATCCAGACAGCTGCTTGAGAGAAGAACTCTGTGGCAGGAGCTGCCCTGGACATTGGCACCACCTCTGCTCCTGGATCTGATCTGGATGGAAGAATGAGGGAGAGACAACCAGAAATGCTGCTGACATCAGCTGTGATTTCAAGAATTATAACTTTAAGAACTCGTTCTTGATCTTGATATTCCTTGCTTTCTTCAATTCCCTTTTCCTTGTGTGTCATGCCCTTTTAGATTGTGAGTCCGAGAGAACGGTTGTGTTAAAACTGATTTTTGTAAGCTGCTCTAGGAGCATTTTTGACTAAGAAGTGAGGTATAAATGCATCACTGTTGTTGTTGTTGTTCATTGTGCGTTATGTTGAGGCAACACTGACAGTGTTCCTGTGGCCATGAAATAAAACCAAGGGAAATACCATTTTTATTATATTTAATATTAGACAAGAACCATAACAGTTTGATTTTTTTAACATAAAAAATATTTCTTTCTTTCTTTCTGCATTCACAAAGTATTGATCCAGTTGCACACGTTGGAAAATTAAGGCCAAATTAATAAAACTTTCGTATCTAGTAAATAGCTATTTTATCAATATTTTAGAATACCATGGAGGTATTCACTGGTGATCTCAGTTGGAGCAGGAACATAGCACTTTTTGTAGTTTAACAACCTTCTGTATAAGGATGACTTCAAAGAGTTTGCAGAGCAACAGGGCCGACTCCTTTGCTCCTCAGATTTAGGCTCTGGAAATGACAAGTGCCTTAACTCTTTTACTGTATTTACTTTTGCAAGACGCTTCGAATGGGTACGGTGGAGTTCCACATTTTTTACAACCTATTGGCTCCTTCAAGGTGATTCACTAGCAAATTGTTCAAATGACTGGAAAGGGCACAGCTGCTCTCAGTTGAAGAGCACTGCCACTTTGAAAGGTTGGGTTTTCCTGCTAATCCACATTTTGTATTTAGACAGGAAGGAAGTAGCTCTGGCAGCGTTGATAAAATATGGGACATATTTTGGGATCATATTATTGCCACGGGCATGACGCAGTTCTGGAGTTCTGTTTCTATTAAACTAGAGCAACACAGGGTTTTTAAAGGACACAAACAAGACTTTTAACATAAAATGAAACCTCTGTGCTTTAACTAAAAGCAATCCAGACCACTTTAGGGCTCTGCAGGAAACGTTTTGGACAGCCTCAATTTTTGCATAGCCCATGAACATAGGAAAAGAGGGACAAACAAAGGAAATGTAGTGCAGAAATGCTCAGAATGAGGGGGTTTAGATACTTTGCGGTGGCCTCAATCTGATTCTGGGTTTCACCTCGATTCACCTTGCTTTTCAGCCCTCCACTTGGCCCATGCATGCAACTATTACTTGTTGCATTTGTTGTACCCTACATTTTCCCCAAGGTGGTTCACGTGGTACGTAAAGGTAAAGGGACCCCTGACCATTAGGTCCAGTTGTGGCCGACTCTGGTGTTGTGGCACTCATCTCACTTTATTGGCTGAGGGAGCCGGTGTACAGCTTCCGGGTCATGTGGCCAGCATGACTAAGCCGCTTCTGGCGAACCAGAGCAGCGCACAGAAACGCCATTTACCTTCCCGTCAGAGAGGTACCTATTTATCTACTTGCACTTTGATGTGCTTTCGAACTGCTAGGTGGGCAGCAGCAGGGACCGAGCAACGGGAGCTCACCCCGTCATGGGGATTTGAACCGCCCACAAGGGCCATCGAGTCCAACCCCCTGCCAAGCAGGAAACACCATCAGAGCACTCCCGACATATGGTTGTCAAGCCTCTGCTTAAAGACCTCCAAAGAAGGAGACTCCACCACACTCCTTGGCAGCAAATTCCACTGTCAAACAGCTCTTACTGTCAGGAAGTTCTTCCTAATGTTTAGGTGGAATCTTCTTTCTTGTAGTTTGGAACCATTGCTCCGTGTCCGCTTCTCTGGAGCAGCAGAAAACAACCTTTCTCCCTCCTCTATGTGACATCCTTTTATATATTTGAACATGGCTATCATATCACCCCTTAACCTCCTCTTCTCCAGGCTAAACATGCCCAGCTCCCTTAGCCATTCCTCATAAGGCATCGTTTCCAGGCCTTTGACCATTTTGGTTGCCCTCCTCTGGACACGTTCCAGTTTGTCAGTGTCCTTCTTGAACTGTGGTGCCCAGAACTGGACACAGTACTCCAGGTGAGGTCTGACCAAAGCAGAATACAGTGGCACTATTACTTCCCTTGATCTAGATGCTATACTCCTATTGATGCAGCCCAGAATTGCATTGGCGTTTTTAGCTGCCGCATCACACTGTTGGCTCATGTCAAGACTTAGTTATACTTTGGCAACAGCAGTCTGTTTGAAGACCGCTAGCTGAGGCAGACCGACATGCAGCAATTCCAGCCCAAACACTGACAGTGGTTCACTCAATTGTACATCTGTGACAAGGATGGCTTCTTCTTTTTAATTCCATACCCCTAATTGCCATTGAACTGTTAGCTACTAATGCTGCTAATTGCTATTTGTAGTTGTTTTGTTCTTTTTAAGTGGAAATATCAATCGAAAGTTAAATAATAGCAAAGAAAGAGGAGTTCTGTTCAGCAAGGCTTCAGGCGCCATGTGGTGATGGATGTTCATAACAATGGCTATATATCTCCGTCCAGAATTAAAGTGGCATATAAATGGTTTAAATAAACAAATAAATAAAATTTGCCAGGTAAAATTATTTAATAAAATTTCTGAGAATTTGGAGAGAATGTGGCAATTCGGAATGGTTGCTGCTGAAGATTTGGGGTGGGACCATCCTACCTCATCAAAAGAGAATAGAACTTAATCAAGTTAAGAGATTTCCCAACTTTCCCCTGAATAAACTCCAAAGACCAGCCGCAACGGGGAGTTTTCCTATTACTTGTGAAAGGTGCTAGAAAGGATGTTGGCTTGTGAGCAAATAGGTTAGTGATTTTTAATGACAGCTGAGAGAGGTATGGAGTCCTATGGTATACCTACACATTTATTTTGTGGGCTCTGTTCAAATAGGTTTTTGAAACAATACTTTTTTTTTTAAAAAACCCTGTTTACCAGAGGGAAAAGTAGAAGAAGTGAGCGCACTACAAGCAGTGATCTCTATTTCAAGCTGCCATTGACTCTCGCGGGGGGGGGGGGGGAGGAGGAAAGCTATTGTCTGTCTCCGTTCCTAATAGGCCCTCCCATCACGAAAGCTTGATCTATATTTATTACAAGTGGCCCTGTTCTGTCTTTTGAGAACATGGACATGTTTATTATAATGCTATAAAAATGGCACTTTTAATAGCGGCTTCAAAGAAACTATTTCCTCTTCTGTGCTTTTCCTCCTCCTTTTTGTCCCAGACAAATGCTAGCCAAAATCTCCCTTCAAAAATGATGTCTTTTTCTCCCCCACGCTGTACCATATGGTTGATTGAGACCAGTTTTCTCTGGCCTACTTGCCTCTCGTTCTGGAGCCGATTTATCCAAGAGACTAAAATAGGGCTAACTTTGCTGGCAAGAAAAGAAAGCTCCAGCTAAAATGAAAATTGTGGAGTCTAGAAACCAAGGGCTTCTCACAAATGTTCAGATCAGATTGAAGTGCATTATTCATTTCTGTATTTGATATAATTATTCTCACCACATAAAAAGATATATTGCCTCTTAGACAAAGGTGGATATACCTTTTTGTTTTGTTTTGTTCTGTAACGGAGCAACCTTGGGACAATGGCCAAAACTAGGTTAATCCAGAAAGTTTCAAGATTGTGGCATGTGCAATAACCCAAATGTAATCTGAAAATGACAAGTATCTGGTCAGTGATTTTAAAAAGTCTAGCTTTGCCAATACCTAACGTTTAACATATGAAAGCTAGAAGCTTTGGTCTGTGCAACAGCATGCTAAAGACCCATAGATGTGGGAACCACAGTACTTTTAAAACATTTACTTCATAAGGCAGGGTAGGGCATATTCCATATGTAGCAGGAAGGTGAGATATAAATCTTTTAAATAAGTAAATACTCCTTTCAACAGTCTCTTCTTTGAATGCTCATAATTTCATCTTTTGCTTTTCAAGCAAAGTAATGTTTGATCCTGGCCCAAGACGTTTTGCTATCTGCAGCTAGGAATGGATGGATCTGTCTATTTCAGTTCCTCTTAGTTTCTCATTTTCCAAGTCAGTCATTTATATTCCTGCAGTGTCTAAATGGTAACAAAGTCTGCCAGCCTCACCTCAGGAACCCTTATACCACGTTTGGCCATGGTATCTCAAGAGATGGCTGAACCTATGCCAAAAAATAGGTGAAATCATGCAAGTCAAGTTTTGTTCTGCCATCTTGATTCAAAATGGCGATCAGCATTCAAAAGTTAATCAAGAACCCTGTCCCCACCTCAGAAACCCTTGTGCCAAGTTGTGTGAAAGAAGAGGATGAAAATCTATGCCACAAAAATGGGTGGAATCATACCAAAGTCACATTTTGGTCCCCCATCAAGAATAGAAATGGCAACCAGCATCCAAATATTGACAACAACCTCCACCCTCACCTCAGGAACTGTCATGCCAAGTTTGGCAAGGTTATCTCTGAATGCATGGAGAGCAAACAGACAAACCACTTTCCAAAACATTATATTGTCTTATAATATAATCATATTATATAGTATCAAAAGCCTTTCTATGTCTTAGTAAAGGTAAAGGTACCCCTGCCCGTACGGGCCAGTCTTGACAGACTCTGGGGTTGTGCGCCCATCTCACTTAAGAGGCCAGGGGCCAGCGCTGTCCGGAGACACTTCCGGGTCACGTGGCCAGCGTGACATCGCTGCTCTGGCGAGCCAGAGCCGCACACGGAAACGCCGTTTACCTTCCCGCTGGTAAGCGGTCCCTATTTATCTACTTGCACCCGGAGGTGCTTTCGAACTGCTAGGTTGGCAGGCGCTGGGACCGAGCAGCGGGAGCGCACCCCGCCGCAGGGATTCGAACCGCCGACCTTTCGATCGGCAAGTCCTAGGCGCTGAGGCTTTAACCCACAGCGCCACCACAAAACATAAACATTGATTCTTCGTCCCTTTAAGGGATTTTCTTGGCACCCTTTCAAAGCAACAGGAATGTGAAGTTTCTCAACCATTGTTCCATCAAGAAGGCAAAAGTTATAAAGGACTCTGTGTTCTTCTAGCCAGTTTCTTCCTGTGATAATATCATCCCATAATGAGAATGGTAGAAAATAAGTAGAAATAAAACCATTAGGATGTGCTCTTTTGGTTACCTTATTCATCTGTAAGAAGGAAAGACAAACTCTCTCAGACTGGATACTCAGAAAAGCACACATGCCTGCAAAGAAAATAAACCCCAAAAGCACATTTGGTTGTCATCTGCTGTACAAATATTTTGATAAACGTTACAGGAAAACACTACTGCTGAATTATGTCAGAAAGTCCCTTGAAAAGAAGCTCATGCCCTGTCGGGCATTTTGAGATGTATTTATTTCTATTATAAAGCTGGCAAAGCTGTTCAAATAATGTCAGAGTTGTAATAGCACCAGATTATGAGGAGGTTTGACAATGGAATGTCAATGGAAAAGGCCCTGGGCAGAATGAAGCAGCAGTCACTTGGCAGTTATGCAGAATGGACAGTAATGGGCTGTGAATGAAACTCTCACTCACTCAAGAGGCTCTCCTTCCATCCCAGCCTTGTGTTTTGGGGGCAATCAGACCCCTCCAGTGAGAAGTATCTCTCTCTCCCTGCCCCACAATGGCCCACTCATTTTCTCTTGAGTAAAGGAGGAAATGAAAAGCTCTTGTGTGAAATTTCATCTGGCAGCCTTGGTTAGCTTATACAAATAGTCCCCTTCTCTAAATACAAGCAGATACTGGGAAAATCTGAAACAATGCCCTTTTCCCCATGTAACATTTAAACAGAAAAAATGCATACATATACAGTGAGATCCAGCAGTTTGGCCATAGATTTTCTAGTCTTCACATGCCATTATAAATTCAGAAAGAAGAATATGAACAGGGCCATATTTAGCATATGCGCCACTTGGGTGCAAAGATCCCCCCAGCGCCCCCAAATTATATTAATTTCGCATGGATGGTGCCATTGTGAATGGCAAGCGCTGTCATTGAGTCTGACAAGTGCCGCCACTGTGAATGACAAGCGCTGCCTCTGGCACGGCTTGTCTTTAGTAAATGAGCACACAAAGTTGAAAGTCCTTTAGTGAAACAGTAGGTACAGTGGTGCCTCGCAAGACGAAATTAATCCGTTCTGCGAGTCTCTTCGTCTTGCGGTTTTTTCGTCTTGCGAAGCACCCCTATTAGCGGATTAGCGGCTATTAAAGGCTAAGTGGCTAAGCGGCTAAGTGGCTTAGAAAAGGGGGGGGGGGAGCGAAAAAACTTGCAAGACTTGCAAGACGTTTTCGTCTTGCAAAGCAAGCCCATAGGGAAATTCGTCTTGCAAAGCGCCTCGAAAAACGGAAAACCCTTCCGTCTAGCGGGTTTTTCATCTTGCGAGGCATTCATCTTGCAGGGCACCACTGTATACATTTTGGTAATACCTAGGTATATATGTATTTTGTTTTATTTCATAACAGGTAGATAGTTAAGAGCATGGGTAGGCAAACTAAGGCCCGGAGGGATGGATCCAGCCCAATCGCCTTCTAAATCCGGCCCGCAGATGATCTGATAATCAGCATGTTTTTACATGAGTAGAATGTGCCCTTTTATTTAAAATGCATCTCTGGGTTATTTGTGGGGCCTTCCTGTTGTTTTTACATGAGTAGAGTGTGTGCTTTTATTTAAAATGCATTCTCTGGGTTATTTGTGGGGCACAGGAATTCGTTCATTTCCCCCAAAAAACATAGTCCGGCCCCCCACAAGGTCTGAGGGACAGTGGACCGGCCCCCTGCTGAAAAAGTTTGCTGACCCCTGGTTAAGAGCTTAGGAGACTTCAGCAGTGAGTGCCTGGCGCGCCCCCGAATTCAGCGCCCGGGTGCCCCACACCCCTTGCATCCCCGGGTAAAGACGTCCCTGAATATGAATGCCTTGGGGATCCTGCCTCCATTCCTTCCTTGGACTGAGCATAGACATTAGAGTACCCTTCCTCAGCCACAGTGGACTATTAATTCCTAACATCCCTGACCATTGAGCTTGCTGGCTGGGACCGATAGGAAAGGGTATGCAATGCTACAAAGTAAAAAATAGTAATGTTCTTCTAATATTAAAATACTCTCGTAACAGTGATGGATTTTAGCTTTCAGACTCTCAAATGTAAGAGGAGATAAGTGTATGCTCCTAAATCTATCTCTTGGGGAATTAGATGCAATTCAGCTTTTTCTCCACGGTTGCTGGAGTAGAGCACCATTGCTATGCCCTGTTGGCTTCCTTCAGACACAACATGTTTGCTGTTGCTAATGTCCTACAGGAAAAATGGCATTCTCTTTCACAGCTAATATCATTTGAGAGTGGAAAAGTATACTTGTTGACGTTCTTCCAGATGTATACTTTCTTTCTTCTATGAATCATGGATTCCACTTTGCTTCACAGACAGCGGAGGAAATTCTCATGTTTCCTTACTTCTTGGAAGACAATATTTACATCATGTCAACATCTCCTTGAACATCATGTTTTGTGAAATCCACTTTTCATTCCTGAAAGTACTGTTGGTGGTGGGTAGATTCTGTGTGCATTTTTTTTTAAAGCATCAGGCAAAATAATTCCAGATAACAGAGCAAAGAAACTAAATCTGAATTTAAACCAAACAATGGCCTATTATGATGCAAAAATCCAATACAGCTGAGAACACAGGTGTTTGGAACACGGACCTCAAAGGTGGTTTCATGTGAAGCATGCTTACTGGCACTATTACTACCACATGAAGCAAAAAATTTCATTTCACTTCACAGATTCAGCCTCTTTTTAGAACATGGAACATCTGGGCAGCTGAAACACACACACACACACACACACACACACACACACACACACACACAGCCAACATGGAACTGTCAGCCTTTAAAACTTACTAAAAATGTATAATAAATAACGACTTTTTCTCTCAGCGCCAAATGACACTGCATCCCTTGATGCTGAAAACCGTTTATTGTCAAATACGTATGGAAATGGGAAGAGAAGAGAAGCAAAATTTATCACAAGAATAAGATGACTTTAAATCGGTGTTTCCCAATGTACCCCTGGGGGGTGGGGTTTGCAAAAGGGTTTCCAAGGGTCCAGACCAGAATTTTTCATTTTTCCTTCATCATAGGTTTTATTTTACCTGGAAAAAAATTCAAAAATAAAAAGTTCAACTTACAACTTGAGTCAGAAGTCACACAGTGCTGTTCCCTATGCAGTCCTTATAGCTGGTCTTACTAATGGTTCCAATCTTTTATCCTGTATAAATGGTCTGGATTCCCACTTTGTATTTATCTTGAAAGGAAAGCTTTGGGTTGTCCAATACTGGGATGAGAGGAGACTTAATTGAGCCTACGGTGGAACTCCAGCACAGTCATACCTTGGAAGTCAAACGCCTTGCAAGTCGAATGTTTTCGCTCCCAAATGCCGCAAACCTGGAAGTGATTGTTCTGGTTTGCGAACCTTCTTTGGAACCCGAACGTCTTTCACAACTTCCACAGCTTCTGATTGGTTGCAGGAGCTTCCTGCAGCCAATCAGAAGCTGTGCCTTGGTTTCCAAACTGTTTTGGAAGTCGAACGGACTTCCGGAACGGATTCCGTTCGACTTCCACGGTACAACTGCACTTCCAAACCCATAAGGTCGCACATAGAAAGACACTACTAAGCTTATGCTCCTCTTCCCTTTTGTTGTACAGCTATTTAAAAGCTGCTACCACTTTAGATCTACTGATCTGGAATAGTGACATGGAGGGTCTCAAAAAAGTACAGGAACTTTGGCAGGTTCAACAGCTGCCATTCTGCCAAGCCATGGGGCTGATAAGCTTTTTCTCTAGCTTCGGACCAAACTGGCATATTTTTCCAATTTTTATTTTTTTATTATCAGAAAGCAGACTGCATATGAGACTGCATTTTTACAGAGACCACATTTTAAACCAGAGATCTAATGATGTTATAGGACTGGAACATAGACTGGCTTTTTGCATGGAAAAGACGAGAAGACACTGAGCTGGATTAAGGCTGGTGGCGAAGATTCAAGGCAGTTACATCATTTTCAAAGCCTCCTAACTTGCTTAACTCCCCCCTTCCCCCCGCAGCTGTACTCTGGAGAAAGAGAGGTTTCTCGACACAAATGTGTTGCTAACCTTTCTTGTCTGGAATGCTTGCACCCCCTGCTATGCCCTCATCCACACAGGGGTTGGAAGCACATCCCATTTGACCACTTGAGGTGAAACAAGAAGCGCCCCCTCTGCCGCTGGCAGAGAGGATTGCACCGATTTCCGGTGAGATCTTGCTGAAATTGTGCAGTATCTCATGCACTCCACAAGAACTCACATGATTTCAGTGAGATCCTGTGAGAAACTGGCATGATCTCACCTAAAATTGGGATTGATACCAGCAGCAGGGCAGGCAGGGTGCCCATGGGGGCTTCTGCCACCTGAGGCGGCAGCCTCACCCAACCTAATGCCTGTGCCAACTCTGCATTCCCAACACAAATTTGAATCACATTTAAATCATATGGTTTCCTCCTGGGAACTGTAGCTTGCTGGGAATTGAAGCTCTGTTGGGGTAAACAATAGTCCCCATGATTTTTTGGGGGAAGTCACATGCTTTGACCATTGCCTCAGAAGAGTGAGGAACATTCTCAGGGATGACTCACACCCTGGCCAGCACCTTTTTAATCTCCTGCCCTTAGGCAGTAGAAATAGAAGCATGATAAACCACACCAAGTTAAAAACAGTTTCTACCATGGGCCATGAGGCTGCTGAATGGGAGACAGCAACATTGCAGCTGATGTTCGGCGTTGGTGGTCATACAACAGCACACAGAGTGTAACAAGGACTGAGAGACTGGGGGAGGGGGCTCGTTTAATCTCATTGTAAACAAATGGTACACTGACAATAAGGTATTTTCTATTTTCTATTTAAATGCAAAGTGTGGATGTGACTATTATATATCTTCCAGCTAAACCAGACAATATTTTTGCTACAGAAACTGTGTCTTTAAATGCCAATTGCTGGGTGTGGGTGGGTTACACAAATTTCCATAATGGTGTGTCTAGAATATAGATAACACTGAAAAGGAATACTAGAGTTGGAAGGGACAACAAGGGTCATCTAGTCCAACCTCCTGCAATAGAGGAACCTCAACTAAAACATCCATGACAGATGGCCATCCACCCTCTGCTTAAAAACCTCCAAGGAAGGAGAGTCCACAACTTCCCAAAAGAGTCCATTCCACTGTTGAACAGCTCTTACCATCAGAAAGTTCTTCCTGATGTTTAGTCAGAATCTCCTTTCTTGTTACTTGAACCCATTGGTATGAGTCTACTCTCTAGAACAGGAAAAACCAAGCTTGCTCCATCTTCCATGTGGCAGCCCTTGAGATATTTGAAGATGGCTATCATATCTCCTCTCAGTTTCATCTTTTTCAGGCTAAATATACCCAGCTCCTTCAACCATTCCTCATAAGGCTTGGTTTCCACACCCTTGATCATCTTGGTTGTCCTCTTCTGCACACACTCTAGTTTATCAACAGCCTTCTTAAACTGTGTTGCCCAGAATTGGACACAGTATTCCGGGTGTGGTCTGACCAAGGCAGAATCAAGTGGCACTATTACTTCCCTTGATCTGGACACTATACTTCTGTTGATGCAGCACGGAATAGCACTAGGTCCCCCCCCCCCTCCGCTGCATCACACTGTTGACTCATGTTAAGCTTGTGTTCCAGTAAGACCCTTAGATCCTTTTAACATGTACTACTAGTAACTCAGGTGTCCACCATCTTACATTTGTGCATCTCCTTCTTTCTGCCTAAGTGAAGAACTTACATTTGCCCCTATTGAAATTCATTTTATTAGTTTGGGCCCATGTCTCCAATCCGTTCAGGTCATATTGAATCCCGATTCTGTCTTCTGTGTCATTAGCTACCCTTCCCAGTTTGGTGCCATCTGCAAATGAGATGAACATCTCCTCAATTCCTTCATCCAAGTTGTTTATAAAGACATGGAACAGCTATGGGCCTAGGACAGAACCCTGCGGCAGAAGCCTCTGGCAGAAGAGCAGGACAGGGTGCAGGCAGGAACAGGCTACCAACAATGTTGCTCCCGCAACCTGAGACTGGGGCTGGCCAGCTTTTATCTGCCACGAGGCATAGGGCGGCCCCAGTCCACAGGTGACTCGCCTCTCCTGGCCTGGAGGCAAGCACTCCTCCTGGAGGAACTCAGTTCCCTCTGCCTCTCTGCCCTGAGCCTCTGCAGCTCAGGAGAGGCTGGAGGGTTACCGGACCCAGAGGCAACCCCATCGTCCTCTGATGGGGCTGGGAGTGGAGCACCTGCAGGCAATGGGTCCTCCATCGCCTCAGGAGCTAGAGCACACTCAGCTGATGCCTGCACCTGAGGATCCAACACAGCTGAGGGCCCTTCAGGCTCAGGCCCCAGCCCCAGCTCAGCTGGTTCTGGAGGCGGGGACTCCTGTGTAGGCTGGGATTCCTCAGGTTCAACTTCTGAGTCCGAATCCTAGGCCATCACATACATGTTACATGCCTCTTTTTCTAAATGTTACAGGAAGATTCATTGGGGGAGAGGGAGCTTGCCTTTCAAAAGGAGTTCCTTCTAGTTAGAGAGAATTCTGTCATTAGACACCCACGAAACAGCTTTTGCCTAAGACTAGTCTTGCAGAAATCCCCAATCCAATTTTGAGCATCTTTTCCTACATAAAACTAGGAGCCATCCATTGAAGCCGAATGTTGAAAGATTTGGGACAGGCAAAAGACACAGTGCATAATTAAATTATGGAACTTGCTGCCACAAGAAGTAAAGATGGCTACCAACTTGGGTGGCTTTAAATTAGACCAATTCATGGTGGATGAAGCTATCAGTGGCAATGAGCCATGATGGTGATGTCCTGCATCTTCTGCCAGAGAAAATAAGCCTGTGAACGCCAGTAACTGAGAAGCAATTACAGCAGATTCTTACATCCTTTAAGCACATATAAAGTTATTTTTTTTCCTAGTCACATTTCACAGATTCAGTCTTTCACATTTTGGAGGATTAGATTTGCATCAGTAAATCAGGAAGCAAATTTAAGACTGCAATCTGAAAATTCAAATGTACACCCAATAATTCATTAAGCTGGTAGTAGTTGATTCTGTTTTACGGAACTATAGAAGCATCTATTTCAATCAAACCAGTCAGGATGCGCCACTGATTTAGCAATAATTAGACTCTCTTAACTAAAACATGGAGGAAAAGGTGAAATCCTGCTTCAGCCATACATAGTAATCAACCTTAAAGATACATGGAAGGGTTCTCCACCAAAAAGAAATTATATCTAATCCAGATTTTACAAACCTCAGTAATTCTTCCACATCATCCTAATTATTCCTTAGCAAGTAAAGCAATTTTAAAAAGAGCTTCAGATGACTTTCACTTCTTCCTAGATGCCATGTAGAAAAGGAAAATAAAGAATGGCAATTTTAGTGGGTTGTCAGTGCTGTAAAAATACACATAACATCTCAAGGGACGCCTGTTCTGTTATTCTTTCTGTACCAGATAACACTACAGTTTTATTGGTGCAGTTTGAAAATGCTGCATGTTTTTTTATTTAATAGTAGAGCCTTCTGGTGCATGAATTTCCTGAAAAACAACAGTAATATACACTTGGCAATATTTTACCTGTTTTATCCGCACACGAAACTTAATAAAGTCTGAAATTCAGAGTGATTTTTAGATGGGAAAAATGATGCATTGTGGAACACTTTCAGGCTGAAGTTATGAGCTCTGTGGAACTGAACTGAATTCACAAAAAGCCCGTAAGAGAAGAGGGTGCATGCAATGGTTTAAACAAAGGGCAAAAGGAAAATGGCAACCCAAATTCTGCTGCTGATGGAAACAACAGCCGTGGCAAACATCCCGGTGTCACAGATTACAATTCTGCTGGAAACTGGCTATTGTAAAGTATTGGGCTATTGTTCATCTCAGCTTTGTTTTCTGCTTCCCCCAAAACTCATGATGTCCTGCGTAGTGGTTAGAGCAGGGTTAGCCAACATGGGTCCCCGCCAGGTGTGACAACTCCTATCACCGTGACTATTGTCCATGTTGACTGGAGCTGATAGGAGTTTGGGTCAAACAACATTTGGAGGGGACCACGTTGGCTGCCAAGTAGAGAGTTAGCATCCTAAAGTTCAAATCCTCACTCAAACATGAAGCACAGTGGGTGGCCTTGGCGCAGTCTCCCTGTCTCTCACACAGCCTGTGTCATGTGAGGAGAAAATGGGGAGCTGCTCTGAACTCCTTAGAGTAATAAAACCATTATGCCATTCCAGTTTTATCAAGCCATTCATGTTCTTTCTCTCAAGTAGTTTTGAGAACTTCACCTTCATTCATTGACCAAGGACAAAAGTTTCAAGAAAACTGAAGGTGGATTTGCTAGGTGGATTTGACCCTTCCACAAGATCACGACTGGATCAACCTAGTAAGCAAATAGAATGCAATAATATACATTTCGCCCAAATTGGTGCAAAACACATCTTGAGATGAAGCCTGGGTGGTTATTTCTTTTAAAAAGAAGACCCCACAAAGACAAACCAATTAAAATTAAGCATGTTTCAATCTCTTCCAAGGAAAGATGGGCTCCCATGTGTCTATGCATTCCATACTGTCTTCCTTGATGAAATCATATTTGCAATATAATCTTACAAGGAAGACAACTTTAAGGAAATTCATTATGAACTGTGAGAACTATTCATTTTAATGATAATAACTTGCCTACACAGTCTTCTTTAGATGTGATAAAAGCCATGGGATTAGGCTAAATATTGTCATGGTAACAGTAAGAAAAAGAAATACTTTTAAAAGGGTTTCCCATAAGCGAGAACAGCTCACATTCAGTAAGTAGCCTTCAATAGAAGTTGACATCTGTTACTCATTTGTTGTTTCTTGGTTTCAAGAAAGGCAGGGATAATTGGAAATAGTCAAGTGTTCTGGGAACGCATTGAGTGAAAGGGCTCTTAGAGCTTCTTAAATACTGGTCTGTTTATCCCTAAAAACATTACGTATGTACCTTCTTTGCCCATTTACACACTGGACAGGCTAGTTGCTTAGTGTTCTTGCATTGCTGCTTTTCTTTTTGATCAAAGCGGACCTGTCCCTTAAATAAAACAAAGAGTAGATCTACTGATCTAGCTGAGGAAATACCACCCGTTTTGAAAACCCAGAGACGAGAGGAAGAGAGAATGGAGGATATGATAGAGGGAAATGCTTGCTTCCATCTGACATTTTACATTACATGTGGTTTATCTCATACTTCCCTTGCTTAGATGGCAAAAAACCACCAATGGTTATTTGACAAAAGGGCCATAGCTCACTGGTAGAGCATCCGTTTTGCATGCAGAAGGTCCCAGGTTCTATCCCTGCCATCCCCAATGAGGGCTGAGACAGTTTCCTGCCTCAGATCCCAGAGAGCACCAGTGCAGATGATGCTGAACTAGATGGACCAATGATCTGATTCAGTATAAGGCAGTTTCCTATGTTCCTCCTAAGTCCAGCCAGAAGAAGCTTTCCCCCCAAATCTATAGCTTGTTGTTGTTTAGTTGTTTAGTCGTGTTCGACTCTTTGTGACCCCATGGACCAGAGCACGCCAGGCACTCCTGTCTTCCACTGCCAAAGTATTGGAGCCTCAGCTCCGGGATCTCTCCTTCCAGTGAGCACTCAGGGCTGATTTCCTTCAGAATGGATAGGTTTGATCTTCTAGCAGTCCATGGGACTCTCAAGAGTCTCCTCCAACACCATAATTCAAAAGCATCAATTCTTCAGTGATCAGCCTTCTTTATGGTCCAGCTCTCACTTCCATACAGCACCACTGGGAAAACCATAGCTTTCACTATATGGACCTTTGTTGGCAACGTGATTTCTATACTTTTTAAGATGCTGTCTAGCACATCACCATAAATTGGTAAGACATCTCAAAATGGTGGTGTGGTCAACTCTGCAGCGCAGGCACACTGCCAGATTGGCTCCACCAGTGCACCTGTCCAGCCCTGACCTCCTGCCACCATGCTCTCCCACTTTCCCTTCCAGGTAGTGATAGTGATTCCACTGCCATCAGGCCAGGTGTGCAGCGGATCCCCTCCTCATCACTGCTCTTTCCCTGACCAGATGAGAACAGATGAAGGTGAGAGCTGTTCGTGATGTGGCTACCTTCCTCAACCCCAGCTAAACACAAAAAAAAGCTTGCAAAGGGAATTTATGTGGTTTATGTGACAGAGAGATACAAGGATTTATATGATGACGACTTTCTTAGGGCCACCATATAACCTCCAACACTTTGTAGCCAAAATCCAGGACACCATCTTCCCAGACAACATCTTTCCCTTTTATAAAAACCGTGAGAGCATAGCAGTCATTTTGGCAATTTCGCACCACAGTCCCGTCCCCCCAAGTGCTTTTTTCAGGGGGGAATCACACAGTGAAATCATGCCAGATCACAGCAATCCAAATAGCCACTGTTCTCTTGAGATAAAAAACAGGATGTCCTGGTTTTTCTGGGACACCACCAGTCTGGTAATTTACCTTTGGCATGATGACTTTTGGATGCCCCTTTAGGTTGCACTAGAAGAACTCAGAGGTGAATCGACGGTGTCAGGTTAATACTTATATTAAGGTTAGAAATGAAGCAGTTGAAAAAGGAGGAAAGAAAGATGGTATGATATACAAGATTCCTCATTTTGATTATGCAAGATGCATATAAGCCTGCATAAAAAGTAGACAATTATATTCAGACTCTGTAATACATTATTTATATTGCAGCAGAAGAGTTGGCCAGCATCTGTCTGCCTAGTCCTAAAAGGCACTGGACAAAAAACAAGAACAACAACTTGTTGAGCGGCAAATGTGTGGTGCCAAAGAGCTGTCCGTAGAGGAGGATTTTCCAGGCTTGTAAAATTAGCCACAACTTTGGTAGCAAACTTTTGGAAAACAAACAAAAGTCTTTTAAAAACAAGAAACACAAGAAAGGCCCCCTCTCCTGAGCCAATCACACTCAATTAGCTAAACAATCAACCAGCAAAAGGCGTCAATCATGCTACAAAACTCTGCAGCTGTCCATTCATTATTCATCATTGTGTATGCTTTCTGCATACCATATGGGAGACTCAGATATCAGAGATCGATAAATATAATGCATGCCAGGATAAGGAGTATAGCTAAGAAGGTCTTTTGGATGCTGCTGGAACTAACAAGCACATGTGACTGATAAAAAATATTCCCTCCCCCCTTCTAAAAATGACCAGGCCAAATAAATTAAAACTCTAGCAGATCATGGGGGGCGCTCCAGTCCAATCCAATATATTTACTTATTAGAATGTTTAAAAACCACACTACCTGAGAAGAAGCAACACTCTACACCCATAGTAGGATTTAACAGGGACTGCAAAATGTTGGGTTGCTTAAGTTTTGCTCTGTGTCTCATTTCTAATTTTTGCTGTGTTCACCTTTTTTTAAACAACAACAACATCACTTTGGTTTTAGAATGGTTTCAATTTGCAGAGGACCCCCTGTCTGGAGGGTTGATGAGTCCAAGTCCATTTAAAGATATGATGGGATAATGAGCTGCTTGTGCGTAAAGCTTGATCCCTCCGGGTTTTGGCTAGCCAGCCAACCTCTGTCTCTAACGGAGCCCCCAAAGCATGGCTCCGTCAGTCGCTGGTAGAATCCGACAGTGGGTGTCTACGGAATCTATTCCAACATAAAAGTTCCTTGACGGAAACGCGTCGTCTGGATTCTCGGCGCGACAGTTTCCGGCGAGGAGTGGGGGTGCTTATGGGAGGATCTGAAACTCCTCCGCTGTTACTGCTGGAAGAGTCCCTGAGCCATGCCTCCATCTCTCTCTCCTTAAGACTTCCCGATTTCCCCCTACTGGTGCCTTCCTCCGCTGCTGACTCTCTCCTGCCTTCTGAGAGCCTCTCCACCTCCTGTCTTTCCGATGGCAGTTCCCTGACAAAAGATGACGAACCAGAAGACGACAGAGCAGGGGCCTCAAAGTTATCAACTGAGTAGGTTCACATCTCATGTGGTCAGTCTTCTATACTATAGTGTGAAGTGATAATACTTCTTTCTAAATTTGTGCCTAAATAAATAAAGCAGCACACACACATTTCATGCAAATATCTATCCTCTTTTGCCCACCCCCTTTGTTTCAGGTCATTTAGGGTTTGTCCACCACTTTGAACTTGAGAAAAGTGTTTTATACACATTTTAAGTAAATAATCATAAACAGCCTATCAGTGAGATTAAAACTATTTTCAGGTCCTCGGCATGGGGGTTGTGGTGGGGGAGAGGGACACTGCCATGCCTGGAGATATAGAAACAGAGGCAAGCCCATTACCATGATGCAGGGGAAAATAGAGGGTAAATGGTAAATTGGATTTGAGGGCGTGTATGCAATCTTATTCCCTTGTATCTTAAATTGTCATTTATGTTGATTTCTGTGTATTCTAAGCTACTTCTGTATATCCTAATAGAACAGTTCTTTGTGGGACTCTATTTGGAATGTGCATATTTTGTGAGATTTTTTGAAGCAAAATATGTCTGAAGCTCATCATTAAAAAAACTAAGATCATGGCCACTGGTCCCATCACCTCCTGGCAAATAGAAGGGGAAGAAATGGAGGCAGTGAGAGATTTTACTTTCTTGGGCTCCATGATCACTGCAGATGGTGACAGCAGTCACGAAATTAAAAGACACCTGCTTCTTGGGAGAAAAGTGATGACAAACCTAGACAGCATCTTAAAAAGCAGAGCCATTACCTTGCCAACAAAGGCCCGTATAGTTAAAGCTATGGTTTTCCCAGTAGTGATGTATGGAATTGAGAGCTGGGCCGCAAAGAAGGCTGATAGTCGAGGAATTGATGCTTTTGAATTCTGGTGCTGGAGGAGACTCTTGAGAGTCCCATGGACTGCAAGAAGATCAAACCTATCCATTCTGAAGGAAATCAGCCCTGAGTGCTCTCTGGAAGGACAGATCCTGAAGCTGAGGCTCCAGTACTTTGGCCACCTCATGAGAAGAGACGACTCCCTGGAAAAGACCCTGATGTTGGGAAAGATGGAGGGCACAAGGAGAAGGGGACGACAGAGGATGAGATGGTTGGACAGTGTTCTCGAAGCTACCAGCATGAGTCTGACCAAACTGCAGGAGGCAGTGGAAGACAGGAGTGCCTGGCGTGCTCTGGTCCAGGGGGTCACGAAGAGTTGACATGACTAAACGACTAAACAACAACAATGTGGAATTTGTGTATTTTTTGAGGTTTTTTGGAGCTTATCAGTTCCATTGGTAGTACAGACTAAGCAGTGCTTTGAATAGTAAGCTGTCAGCTGAGGCCATCTAGGTGAGAGTCCATACACTGGAGAGAGGGGGAGAGAGAGAGCGCACACAGAGTGTGCTCCTGCTCTAAGAACTACAAGTTTGTACTGGGTCTCAGAGAAACAGTGATTGAGCTCTTCCCTTTTCCCTGCAGTCTGGTTTTTAGCTCTTTCCTCAGCGTGGCTTCAAGAGATGCAGGTGGCGCTGTGAGTTAAACCACAGAGCCTAGGACTTGCCGATCAGAAGGTCGGCGGTTCGAATCCCCGCGACGGGGTAAGCTCCCATTGCTCGGTCCCTGCTCCTGTCCACCTAGCAGTTCGAAAGCATGTCAAAGTGCAAGTAGATAAATAGGTACCACTCTGGCGGGAAGGTAAACAGCGTTTCCGTGCGCTGCTCTGGTTCGCCAGAAGCGGCTTAGTCATGCTGGCCACATGACCCGGAAGCTGTACGTTGGCTCCCTCGGCCAGTAAAGCGAGATGAGCACCGCAACCCCAGAGTCGGCTACGACTGGACCTAATGGTCAGGGGTCCCTTTACCTTTTACAGTGTGGCTTCAGCTGTTCAGAAAGTGCTCCATGCACACTTCATTGAGTTTGGGCAGACATGCAGATCTTCAAAGGTGGCGGCAGAAGCAGGGGAATTTACTGCTAAGGTATCCCCCAACAACAACAACAACAACAACAACAACAACAACAACATATATTAACTAGAGGTTGCTTCATCCTGTTTCTCCTGCCACAGAGTTAGCTTCTGCGCAATCCGTTACTATCTTTTCCCTTTATTTAGTGCATTGAAGTTTTAGGATGTTTTTGCTAGAAGTAGATATCCAAAAAAAAGTAGACATAGAAACTTGCATTTGGTAAACATTTTGTTTTCTAGCCCTGAAATGCTGAAGAGAGAAAAAAATCATACACAGTGCCTCGTTTTATTTATATTTGCCAGTGATTGCAATTTGGCACCCATCTCAAAGCCTAATCAACGGCCTCACTCGTTCCCCCCCCTTCCAAACTGTTAAAAATCTCAGTTTAAAAATGGTTCTTGGCATTGCCTTAAAGGCATGCCTGTACTCTGTTAAAGTGCAATACATTATCATTTAACAATTTTTCGTTCCTTTAGCTGCAGCGGGAGACAGGAGGGCAGCAGCAGCAGAGCCGTATTTGCCAGGACAAGGTTGAGGTGGGACAAAGTGGTGGTGAGGTCAGGGGAGCTCAGGACTGGTGATGTTCTTTCGGTGCTGTTGTTACCAACTCGAGACCTTGCCATCACTGCACACACCCCATGATTGCTAATGTGCCGCTGCCTCTCCACATTCCCCCCCTCTGCAATGCCACTCCTAGATTCCATGCTAATGAAATAAGCATTTCAAAGTGACTGAAGGGGTCAGAGCAGGGGTCAGCAAACTTTTTCAGCAGTGTCCCTCAGACCTTGTGGGGGGGCAGACTATATATATATATATTTTGGTGGGGGGGGGGGTGAACAAATTCCTTTGCCCCACAAATAACCCACAGATGCATTTTAAATAAAAGGACACATTCTACTCATGTAAAAACATGCTGATTCCCGGACCGTCCGCGGGCCGGATTTAGAAGGTGATTGGGCTCCATCTGGCCCATGGGCCTTAGTTTGCCTACCCATGGGTCTGACGGTTGAACTGAACAATTTGCAGCTTTTTTACCCACCTTGAACTGAAGTGTTTTGATTTGTCAATATTTTGGGAGAGGCAAATCTTGGGGTGGGGGGGTGGGGTTTGAATCAGAGCCATTTTGTTTCTGGAATGGTCTGCTCTGAGGGACATTTTAAAGAACCCTTTCTCCTTGAATTATTAGGTCAATTTCAGAGGGTTGTTAGAATTTTTTTTGTCAGTTTGGTCAAACTGATTTTTGCACATTCTTCATGAAATAATAAAAGTTTTGCACACCTTTCAGATGTCACATACAGTCATACCTCAGGTTGAAGTAGCTTCAGGTTAAGCATTTTCTTGTTGCACTCCGTGGCGACCCAGAAGTAACGGACCGCGTTACTTCTGGGTTTCGCTGCTCACGCGTGCGCAGATGCTCAAAATGACGTCACACGCATGTGCGGAAGTGGCGAATCGCGACCAGCGCACACGCAGACACGGGGACGCGGGTTGCATTCGCTTCAGGATGCGAACGGGGCTCCGGAACAGATCCCATTCGCATCCAGAGGTACCACTGTATAACACTTGCAGGAGAAGTAGTAAAAGGGCTCACTTAAACACCAGCAGAAAGTCACTCACTGATTTCCCTCCACATCATCCCCCCCCCCCAGCTACTTTTCCCAGCCCTGCCCCAGCGGAAGATTGCAATAATAGTGACTGGAGGACAGGGGTTACAGAGAAAAATGGGGTTGCAGTGGGTATCAGGATGAGTTAAGCACCACCCCTCCTGGCTGTCATTTCTCCTTTGCAAACTTTCCTTTGGAGGAATTGAGAATCCTTTATTTGCCACTGAATGGCCAGTTCTGCTCACAGTGGCAGCTAGATAGACAGTACTATAGAAAGGTCAAACACTGGAGTTTCCCTTCACATTGTCCCTGTGCTTCACGCAGCCTCGCATTTCATGCAGCTCCCTTCCGACAGCTTGACGCTTCGCCATAGGAAGCCTTGTTGTATAGCAAAAAGCTGATCTTGGCACTGTGCCACGTTTGGAAACCTTAGCTCTTGGGCTTCTATCCATCTTCTATAGTCTGAAGAAGACGGAGATGAGGATTGGTTCCGTTAAAACTGAGCGTCTGAATGGAAAATAAGAGGGGTTTTTAAAAACTCAATTGTTCTTTGGCAAAACTCTCATTATATAACCAAAGGGCAGATGTTGTTGTGAGGTCTAAAGCCAAAACAGGCCTTGCCAAGGATGGAGGGAGCCCAATTGTTCAGTTGAGAAAAGGCACGGAACATTTAGTGGCCAAGTGGGATGTAGAGGCAGAAGAGAATAAGCCACAGCCATTATTTCTTCTCCCCTGAAGTTTGTCTGCTTCATTGCAGGCAGCAGAAAGGCAGCTGCTATCTGGCTCTGCAGGTCCTTAAAATAACCCCTGAAGGTTTCACCTTACCTAATAGCACTTGAAGAAAGACAGGAGCATGTGGATTTATTTGCAGTGCCCATTATTGCAATTCAGTGTCAACTGCCTTTCAGTTGGAGAAGATTTGAATGTGCAAGCACATTCATCTTTGTTGGTGGAGTCTTGAACACCAGTCATCATTTCTTGCTAGGTCTGTACACGGCGTTCATGTGCAGCTAGAGAAAGCTGAATTCCTACAGAAGCGCAAGGATGCCTGGGCCCTAGGATCAAGAATATGATGAATAAGTGGAAATTTCCTGAAGATTTTGGAGGAAGCACTCTGGCTCTATTGTAGGCAGGCTTTCCAAAAATTACCTGAGCTCTTTTGGGAGAATGAAAATTTTCAGGGGAACTTCAGCAGTTTCCATCAAGATAGTTCAAGGGCTTTTTCTACTCATCCCTTGTAAAAGAAGATCTAGAGAAGGAATGGAGAACCATTTTTGGTTTGTGGGCTACATTTCTTCCTGGGCAATCTTCTGCGGACAGCATACCACTGGGAGGCGCAGGGTCAGAGAAGAAAGTAGTGTTGGGATGCGTCCGGGGAGACGGGGGTATTTGACAGGCTTCTAGCTGGCTCCTGCCACCGGCCAGCAGCTGGGCGAACTCCGGTTCTCAGAACAGCATCAATCCGCGACTCGAGCCTCAGAGACCTTTAGAGACTGAGCTCCAAACAGCAGAGTGAATACAGTAACTCTTCACAACGGAAGTGGCGGACGGAGGCATACGTACAATTCAGCATCAGGACAAAAGAAAAACATGTCTGCTTCCCTTCGTGTCCAAGCAAAACAGCAGCATAGGCAAAAGCTATATACAATGGAAGTTCCCAGCAGACTGTGCTGGAAGTAAACAGACATGTGACACACAACAACTCCACATGCGTGTTCTAAAGGTGGAATGGAACTATATCCTAACAAGTAGGTGGAGTGATGAATGTAACTTTTCTCTTTGTACAGTAGGCTAATTTTTACACATGCTCACACAGCCCTCCATAACCTTTACTCAGGCAAACAAGAGTACTCAAGAGCACAAAACAAGGTCAGTGAAGGGCATGACTTTGGCAAAGAGGATGTGACTGGGGGAGAAGTTTCTTTGCGATCTCCAAGCTAATTCATGAAGAGGAAAGTAGCTATCCTTCAACATTCATACCCCTGAATTTTATGATGCAGTTTTCCAGTGAAAATGTATACCAAAAAAGTGTATATTAGAGGAAAGCACACACACACACACATGTCTGTATAACTGAGAATAACATACAAAATTTCATTTTGTTAGGGAACATTGCTTACAAAAATGTATATATCAAGTATAATTGGATGTAAAACTGCATGGGCAAAATGAGTAAGAATTTTTGTGCTGGAACTGTAGCTTTTTGATCAATATACCACAATGTCACACTGAATTTTAAATGATGATAAAGAACTGTGTACATCACCCCAAATTTTGTCAGTGCAAATCTTCTGTGATTTTCCAAGTTATCATGGTTGCAAATTGATTTTTTCTATAAACATTTAACATGGAAATGTGTGCTAAACTTTCACCAGATTCCACTAGATTTTCAGAAGTGGCTTTTATGTCATGTGAGAGTTCACATAATATGTGAAAATGAACAGATAAAGAAACGTGAAGATGGAGTAGAGTGCCCTCTGAATGCAACCTGAGAGAAATTGAAATTGACAGATCTATCCATTCCTGCTGTAAATTAAACTCAATTTCTCAGCAGGAGCTGTGATAGCTGTGTAGTCACTGACCTTAGATAAATAATTGCCTCTGGTGTTCCTTCCTCGTAAGGATACTTATCTCATGCTGCTGAGGGTTGCAGAAAAGGGTTTGATGCTTTACAATGTTGCTTGAGTCACAAGCTTTACGGTGACATACAATAGAATAAAATGAGAATTTCCTTTTCTTAGTGATGATCATTTCTAAAACTGGCAGGAACAAATTAAAAGGATGTGGTGGCTAAGCAGTACTTCAAAATCCAGGAACATGGTTTCTCTGTGTTACCTTGGTGATGGTGCCATATGCAGGCACTATCATCCAGGTACAGTCATACCTCGGGTTGACATAGCTTCAAGTTAATAATTTTCGGGTTTCGCTCCGTGGTGACCCAGAAGTAACAGAGCGTGTTACTTCTGGGTTTCGCCGCTCGCGCATGTGCAGATGCTCAAAATGACGTCACACGCATGCGTGGAAGCGGCTAAATGCGACCCGCACACGCACAGAGGCACAGTCGCATCTTATGTTTGCTTCAGGATGCGAACGGGGCTCCGGAATGGATCCCGTTCGTATCCAGAGGTACCACTGTAATACTTAGAAGCCATGGGCTCCTCTAGACATCCTTTTTATTGTGCATTCATGCTGATTTGTACTCATGAAAGGATTAGGACAATTATGCATTATCTTGCTTTCAATTCTATTTCGTGCCTGCAAAATTTTCATAGCAGACGTACTACTTTGTTTCTAGTCTATTCATGTCCTGTAGCTTTGTGCTGAAATCCTGTATCTTTTCATACCACAAATGTTCCAGCGGCTTGTGAAACATAGACCACTTATAAACGCCATCTCCAACTCTTCGAAAGATTCCATCAATGGTGTCTCCGAAAATTTTTACACATCACTTAGGAAGACAGATGAACTAGTGTCAGTATACTGGAAGAAGCAAAGATCACCAGTGGCAAAGCAATGATTCTTCAACATCAACTTCGTTGGACTGGTCATGTTGTGTGGATGCCTGATGATTGTCTTCCAAAGCAACTGCTCTATTCCAAACTTAAAAATGGAAAGCGTAATGCTGGTGGTCAACAAAAGAGGTTTAAAGACTTTCTCAAGGCAAACCTTAAAAAATGTAGTATAAACACTGACAACTGGGAAACACTGGCCTGCGAGTGCTCCAGTTGGAGAACAGCCTTTACCAAAGGTGTCATGGACTTTGAAGACACTCGAACTCAGGATGCAAGGGAGAAATGTGCTAAGAGGAAAGCACGCTTGGCAAATCCACACCGTGATCAGCTCCCGACTGGAAACCAATGCCCCCACTATGGAAGGACGTGTGGATCCAGAATTGGCCTCCACAGTCACTTACGGACTCACTGTTAAAACCGTGTTTATGGAAGACAATCTTACTCGGCTACGAGTGATCGCCAAAGAAGAAGACAGGCAATAATGCAGTAGCAATGGAGAAGCACTGTGGAACACCCAATAAAATGGAACTGTGTCTGTACAGCCCAGTATAAATCCACCAGAATCCACCTGCAAACAACAACAACAACCAACAATTTGACATTTTATCTTAGCCAACAGGCTGAGAAGCAATCTAAATAGACTATGATTTGTGGTGTGGCATCCAATTTGCACATACTTATTTTTGATTCAGATTTGTCATGGCTAATGGCAAATACAATAAAGTTATTTGGATTGGATTGCGGGAAAAACCCCACCAGTATGAAGGGTCCCTATGTCGATCTGAAGGCTCAACTTTGCAAAGCTAAGCAGTTGTGAATCTGGTCAGTCTTTGGGTGGAAGATTGCCTAGGAATGCTACAGATAGTACATTGGAAGGAAGGTGGGATATAGAAGTCATAAAATAAATACATGCGTGTCAATCATGATTGTGATGAAAATCCAGCATGCTCAGTTGCGGTAAACACTCCTCCTGGCTTCCAGCCCTTCACCCTCAGAAGCATAAAGGATGTAAAAGCTTTTGTTTCCTTGAAGTTAAGCCCTACTATTGTGGTTATACACCAGACTTATAAGCTGAACCCTTTTAACATTTCATCACTCCCAATTGCCTGGGTTTTTTTGCTCTCTGTGGTTTGCTATCTGAAAGTCTTCAAGAAGATTAATTGTCTTATTGCTAATGATTACAGTACAAGATCAGGAAAGGCTCAAAGCCAAAGGCTTTAACATTTTCTCTCTTTCTTTGAATGGTAAAGAAAGGGACGAGAGACAGACAGACAGACAGACAGACAGACAGACAGACAGACAGACACAGAGAAAGGTGGGGTAGGTTTCTTAATACACTTTATGTTGCTCTTGATACAGCTTTATTACAGCTTCTGCTTCTGCTATCTGTTGACTTGCTATAATCTCCTGAATCCTTCTCAGTCTGTAGAAACCAAGAAAACAGCTGGTCTAACAGTTGAATTCACACATTACTTTTTCTACAGGTCTTGCAGAAGCCACGTGTCCATGAACATTCCTAGAAAAAAAGACAAAAATTCAAGTGCACACAATTCTAACAGTCATATCCCTGTTCAGATATGTATTTTGGAGTACATAGATTTGTCCGTGGGTGAGATCCATTACGTCACTGATCTTTTGCTATATATGTTGCAGTGTTGCTCCCCCCTCCTTCTTTTCTTGGGTTTTATAAACAAGAATAATGTTATACAGACAAGTATACTAAGTTTTCTCATGTCATTTGTATATCACAAAAATAGCATAATAAATGTGGGGAAATATCTACAACAGATGTTTCATTATTAGTGGTCAGTGTATAAGTTCTTGGTTCATGAATTGGTTTAAACAATTAGGAAGAAGGAAAAAAGGGGGAGGGGGAATGGCGAATGGGGTGGGATTATGCTTCTATTATTCTACTTAGTGGGGGGGGGTTATGTCAGCATTATTTGTGTGTGTTCTCTTGCTATTCACTTGTATTTCCTTGGTGGTGAGAGAGGTTGGGTGTGGCTTAAGATGTGGTTGGTTGTCTTTGGTTGACTATAGTGAGAATTGTTTTTGTATGTGAGTGGGGTGTGAGTGTTTATTTTTGAATTAGGTTAGCCAGATTGATTAACACGCTGATCCTTGTTGTTGTCTTGTCGGGCTACGTATGTGATAAAGGGGAGCCAAACCGGGTTGAAGGTGTCTTCTTCTATTTGTCCCCGTATCAGTTTCAGTTTATTGGTTAGTTTTTCTAATGCAGCACCTAGCCAGTGTGGTGTAAAGGTTAAGAGCGGTGGACTCATAATCTGGTGAACCGGGTTTGCTTCCCCGCTCCTCCACCTGCAGCTGCTGGGTGACCTTTGGCCAGTCACACTTCTCTGAAGTCTCTCAGCCTCACCTTATTGAGGGTTTGTTGTGGGGGAGAAAGGGAAAGGAGAATGTTAGCCACTTTGAGACTCCTTAGGGTAGTGATAAAGCGGGATATCAAATCCAAACTCCTCCTCCTCCTCCTCCTCCTTCTTCTCCATCCTGTAGCTGCTATGATGCAATGAGGAAAGCATTCTGTTTTACACAAGCCTGAGAGTGCTGTATAACTTTCTAATGCAAGTCAAAAGGAAACCCTTGTTAGGGCATCCAATTGGTGCAAGGCTGGGCCAGTCATAAGAACTGTGAACTTTTCCCTCGGACTTTAGGATGTGGCATGAGCTGGTGATAGCCTCATCAATGATTTGCCCCTTTCTAGCCTCTCCAAAGCCCCTAATACAGTATCAGAAACTTCTCAAACTTCTCTGAAGCGTCAACGTGGAAATCTTATTGGCTGTGAATCCTAGGGGTCTGCTCCCTGCCTTTTTCCACCTGGCCTGGGAGGGTGGGTCTCTGACTGACTCCAGCTACAAAAGCTGAGGCTGCTAAAGAGGCCAGAGACCGCTTTGTCTGTCTCTTAGTGCAGATCCAGGTCATTGTGCCTGCGCTTCCACAGCTGCCCCCTTGCCACGAACCACCCTTGGCAGGATTGGCAGCAACAGCAGCAGATATGTTCTCTGCTTATGATAATATATTATTCTCTTGTTAATTATGCTGTTTAAATGTGCATTTTATATTTGACTTCCTTTAGTGGTGGTTTCTTTTGAAGTGTTTAATTTTATTTTATTTTGCTAAATTTGTTGTGTTAAATATGCATTCTGTAGTTGATCTCCTTTGCAATTGTGGCACGCCACCCCAATCTCCAAGCACTGTGAGATTCCAGGGATTCCAGGCACTTACCCCAAATCTGTGTTTCTTTTGGGAATGAGGCACAGCAGAGACTGTGGTGTCTTTATCATTTATGGTATACACACACACACACACACACACACACACACACACAACCTGAGCCTATGATGGAGGGACTCACAGCATTAACACCCCAAAAGGGTCTTGTTTCTCCCATCTCTTTAGAATCTCCTGACCATTAGGTCCAGTCATGACCAACTCTGGGGTTGCGACGCTCATTTCACTGTATTGGCCAAGGGACTTGGCATACAGCTTCTGGGTCATGTGGCCAGCATGACTAAGCCGCTTCTGGTGAACCAGAGCAGTGCACGGAAACGCTGTTTACCTTCCCGCCGGAGTGGTACCTATTTATCTACTTGCACTTTGACGTGCTTTCAAACTGCTAGGTTGGCCTGAGGTGGGACCGAGCAACCGGAGCTCATCCCATTGTGGGGATTTGAACCACCGACCTTCTGATCGGCAAGTCCTAGGCTCTGTGGTTTAACCCACAGAGCCACCCGCATCCCTGCTTCTAGCTTACATCACTGAATTCTCAGCTCTCACCTTTGTCTTTCTAACTATCAGTCAGTTTGTGGGAAGCACCCATTTGCCCCATTTGTGGCCTCACACAGATCCACTTCCTTTGTTCCCCTTAATGGCCCATCACTCAGGTGATCACCTAATCAGGAAGCTAGCCTTTCTTAGATTTTAACCGATGCTGGATCCAGGGGTTATAAGGGTCTCGGCATACAGCCTGTTCCCCCCAAACTCATAGCATAATGTTTTATTTTGAAATCTTTAAGATGATATTTTAGTTTCCTGTTAATTATGTTGCTTTGAATGTATACTTAAATCTGACTTTTTTCAGTAATGATTTATTCTGGGTTGTTTTATTTGATGGTTTAACCGCTTTGAGATTTTCTTTTCTTAAAAATATAAAGCGGTATAGAAAATGAAATGAATACTAATAATATGAATGCTGACTCCTTTTGTGAAGTGGGCTTTAAGTATGAAATGCTTAAATGTTAAAAATCATGTTAAACAACAACAGCAATTGTAATGACAGCTGCTTTATCCTGAGGGAAGAAATTCTAGGGAACAAAAGCAACCTTGGAGCAATCATTGTTGGTATGTCAACGCTGCTCAGAGCTCAGCGCAGGGGTGGCTAACCTGGGGTCCTCCAGATGTTGCTGTTGGACTTCAGGTCCATACTGGCCGGGACTGATGGGAATTGGAGTCCAACAACATTTGAAAGGTCACAGGTTAGACTCCCCTGCTTTAGCACAACATTAATTTATTTCATACTTCATTCTATGTCCACTTGTTTCCAGCATAAAATGAGCAAGGATATGCCCAAGGGATACCCACATGCGTAATACGAAAGAAATAGTAAGCAGAGCTTTGGAGAAAGGAGGTTTTGTAGAAAGGTGAACTAGAGATGCAGAAAGTACAACAACCAACAGAAAACAAGAAGGACTAGTATGTCCAATCTCTTTTTCTGAGAATATGTAACCCCAGTGTGATGCTCCCTTGCAATAGTACAGTGGTACCTCTGGTTGCAAACGGGATCTGTTCTGGAGGCCCATTCGCAACATGAAAAGCCCGCAACCTGAAGCGCTGTATCTGCGCAGGGGTGCGATGTGATTTGGTGCTTGTGCGCATGCGTGAAGCATGGTTTAGCACTTCTGCGCATGCGTGAATAGCGAAACCCGGAAGTAACCCTTTCCGGTACTTCCGGGTCGCCACAGGACGCAACCTGAAAAAACATAACATGAAGCAAACATAACATGAGGTATGACTGTATATGGTTATTCACTCTTATTTTAAAAATACTGTATAAGATATAACCATACAAAATTCTGCCCTTAGAAATTATCTTTATTGTGTGTGTGTGTCTGGCCCATAGCAGGAGTGTGTTTATAAAAGTTTCCACAGAAGAATGTCGGTAAAGTGTGGTCACTAAACCATTTAAGCCCACTGGCTGGTTTTCCCTTAATAGGGATAAACAGTACAGGAAATTTTACTACTAAGTATCTTGGATACATATGAAGGATTTATGCATGGCCACTTTGATAGCACTTCATTAATTCAGAAAGTGGGAATGACTAATGCCAAGTGACTATTGGAAAACTGGTCGTATTCTGTAAGTGTTAGAAACTAATATGGAGGAGAGTATGTGCTGTTTGCTCTGAAGAGTGCAATGTCTCTGCCTTTACGGTGGTGAGGCATTTTTACTTGGGTGACAGCCCAGTTTATTACCTGATTTCAGTGGAATTTACTTCCATGCATTGTGCTCATTATTGGGGTGCTGCTGTGCCATTTTCACCACCACTCCTAGGCTGGCTCTAGACACATCAAAGAAGCGTTTCAATTTAAAGCATTGTAAATTTAAACACGGTACGCGGGTGGCACTGTGGGTTAAACCACAGAGCCTAGGACTTACCAATCAGAAGGTTGGTGGTTCAAATCCCCAAGAAGGGGTGAGCTCCTGTTGCTCGGTCCCAGCTCCTGCCAACCTAGCAGTTCGAAAGGACATCAAAGTGCAAGTAGATAAATAGGTACCGCTCCGGCGGGAAGGTAAACGGCGTTTCTGTACGCTGCTCTGGTTCGCCAGAAGCGGCTTAGTCATGCTGGCCACATGACCAAGAAGCTGTACGCCGGCTCCCTCGGCCAATAAAGCGAGATGAGCGCCGCAACCCCAGAGTCGGTCACGACTGGACCCAGTGGTCAGGGGTCCCTTTACCTAAATTTAAACAGGAAAAACAGGTAGAGAAAAATGGGACTCTACATCACCATCTGGTGGCAGAATGTTACATTGCACATACAACGTGTATAAATCACTTTTTCTTTACCAGTCTAGCCGAGTCCCTAGGCAACGTTACTTGAATTTAGCCTAACAGCTGCATCAAAGCACTCACTCCTCTACTGTGTCATTGACTATCATTCATCTGACCATTGGCTATAGTTGCATCTTGGCCAAAAATATATGTCAAAGGTTTTACATGGCAAGTCATTTTTAAATCTCTGTACTATTTTATTTTATTTTTAAAGAAACCTTTTGGCACAAAAAGTAGTGCAGGACGTTCCATATAATCTTTACATTTGTTAACCAAATGTATAGAGAACTATTTTAAGTATATATTTGAAGTGGCATACAGAAAGGCTTCAATCCAACACATTGGATTCAATGAGCTTAAGTATTCCTACCTTTGTGCTGGATTTAGATTTATTAAGTTGTTATATAAATCCTGGTTTAAAGTAAGCCGTAAGAATGAGCAGCAGGAATTCATAAATGGAAATAACTCTTTGTAACTATAAATGGGGTTGTGTTTTTTTCAAACTCAGCAGGGTTTGTTTACTATGGCCTATTGTTCCTGAGGACGAGCTGTCCATACATTTATGCTCATGCAGTAGTGTGTGTGTGTGTGTTGTCACACACTTTTCTGTGCGAGAAGCCCCTGTGTAAACATAGGGTGGTTCCTAAAGCAGCTGGTCTAGTGGGACAGAGCTGTGAAGCCATCTTCCCAGTAGTGGTATGACTTGGGTGTGGTTGGGGCAGGGCGGTGCTGATGTTGGAGCTCCACTGATTAATGGAGCATAATAAAGTACAATGAGGTGCCCCCCCAAGTACATGGAGTCCCCTTCATTACTGAAAACAACAGGGCTATTCCTGCTCACTTGGCATTCAGCATCAGAGATGCTACATGTGCCACAGAACTATTGGACTTGGGGAGATGCTTCATGGAACTAAAATACAAGATCTGTTGGAAGGAGTTGAGTAGAAAGAAGGCAAAAATTAGCAGTACATATTCAATAGCACGGTGCTGCATGTTTTTAAATAGTAAAGGACTGCAATGTCTTAGTGATTTCTGTGAGATGGGCTGGCCTGGCTGCTCCTCTCTTTCTTTCTTTTCTATAATTTTTTTTTATTCAAAGTTATAACAAGACATATTATCCAAAAACATATCCTTATCCCCCCCTTTTTCCTCCCTCCCCCTACCCCCCTAGAACCCACCCCCCCACCCCACCTCCCGACTTCCCTCAGTTCCAGTCTTTGGTTTCTCTAATATTGCTATTTTCTGCATCTTACAAAGTTGTATAGATCTCAAACTGTTTAGCTGATTATTATCAGTAATAAATAAATAAATTGTGGATGTTCATTCAAAACCTGCCAAGGAGTCCAATTTGCTTTGTTGCATCTTCAGATGCTTTGTAAAGGGTTCCCATTCATCCTTAAAGTCACAGTTATCCTTGTCCCGTAGTTTATATGTCAATTTTGCCAGTTCTGCTTAGTCCATCAATTTTTCTTGCCATGATTCTTTAGTTGGGGTTTCTTCAGTCTTCCATCCTTGTGCGACCAGAACTCTCGTGGCCATGGTCGCATACATGAAGATGTTTTTCAACTTTTTTGGCAGGTCTTTCCCTACAATCCCCAACAAAAATGACTCAGGTTTTTAAACAAATGTTAAATGGAACATTTTCTTCAATTCATTGTATATCAATACTTCAGTTACCTAGGGCTCACATTCCATCATACAGGATCTTGGAAGCACCAATGGCAAACCTCCCTTCAAAAGGAGGCGATTACAAAGCTAGCCATACATAGATTCTTCCAGCAGCCTTAAGGGTTTTCAACGCAAAGCCCATTTCCCAACTCCTGTATGCAGCAAATGTCTGGCATAATGGGGACCTGCCAAAGCTAGATGGCTTTCAGGCAAAATTTATACAATCTCTGCTGCAGGTACCTAACTGCGTCCCCAACTCCGTACTTCTGTTGGAAGCTGGTGAATGCCCAATTTCAGCTAGAGCGTGGTGGGCTGCCCTAAAACATTGGCTCAGGATTTCAGTGTTTAATCTAGGGAAGGGTCTGTATCAACATTTGACCAATGACGAATTTGTCAGCAAATGGCAGAAAACCATGGCTAAAAAAGCCACCTCTATTGGTCTGTCACCCCCCCCCCCCAACTGTATTACCTGGGTTATGAAGTTGCCCAAAAGGTTTTAAAGCAAAGATTATGGGACAATGCACACAGTGACTTGCGATCTCGATCACACGCAGTCTGTAGTCCGCTGGCAGCAGGAGTTCAATATGGGTATGTCTTTGAGTTAACATCTTACATCAAAAACCTGACAGTACCCAACTATTGAAGGCTTTTCACCAAAGCCAGACTAAATGTCTTCCCCTCTGCAGTGCTGGATGGTAGGTTGAGAGGAGTTCCCTACCAGGACAGACTTTGCTCGTGTGCTCAAGACATCGATTCCATAAATCATATTTTGTTGCATTGTGCGAAGTATGAGCAGGCCAGGGCTGAACGGATACTACCCTTGCTGGTGCCTTTCCCGGGAAAATCAGAGGCTCACTATGTCAGGTTCCTACTGGAAGACCGGACAAAAGCTAGAACGTTGGCAGTGGCAAAGTTTTTATTGGTGGTTGTAAGAACAAATGAGCCCTATATTCTAAACAAAATGCTTGATTAACCTGGAGGTAGGCTGCATGAACTGTGTATTGATTTGTAATGTTTTGTTGAGTCTCTGGACCGTAAGAAAGATTGATGATTGATGATGATTGTATGTCATTTCCCAAAATTTTTTAAATTACCTTACACTCCCACCACATATGATAAAATGTTCCCTCCTTTTCCTTACACTTCCAACATATATTTGAACTAGTTTTGTACATTTTCCCTAACTGCACTGGTGTTGTGTACCATCTGTACATCATCTTCATGTAGTTCTCCTTCAATAGGGAACAGTCTGTAAATTTTAAGTCAGTTTTCCATAATTTAACCCAATCCTCCATCATAATGTTGTGACCTACATCTTGTGCCCATTTAATCATAACTGATTTTACCTCTTCATCTTTCGTCTCCCATTCTAATAGTATGCTATATGCGGCCTTCAGTAGTTTCACTTTCCCTTCAATCACTTCCGTTTGAAACTTAGATCTAGTATACCTAAATCCTTTCTTACTGTCTTCTTTATGTGTTTCATATAGTTGTCGATAATGCAGCCAACTCTGAAAGTGGTCTTTGATCTCATCATAATCTCTTAATTTCCATTTTCCATCATGTTCCTTTAATAAATCAACATATGTGAGTCATTTTCCTTTCTTTCCAAGTGGTTTGAGCAGTAATGCTTCATGTGGTGAGAGCCACCACGGGGCTGCTTCTCTCTTTCAGCAATTTTAGGCAGCAAGTGAAGTCAGAGAGCTGTGACTGACAAGTGCATTGTTTGGCCACCAGGCAATATGAATATGTTTATTGTATTTTACAAAGATGCAACCTTCAGGTGAAAGAAAACAAAATCTGATGCTTATAATACAAACCTTAAGTCCCACTTCGCAGCTATTTTATACTTCCTTCTTATATATTCCCTCCTTCTACTTTGCAGTAGAGGCTAGTCTGAGAGCTGGTGACTGTCCCAAGGCAGGAAGTGAATTAAGTGTGTTTAAAATGTGAAACTAGACAAGCTCAGAGTACAGTAGTAACTCCGGTTATGTAACCCGTAAACTTCGGGATGCAAAAGTGGCAAACCCGTAAGTATTTTACCAGGCTCTGCCGCGTGTGCATGCGCAGAAGCGGTCCTCAGGTTGCGGAAACCTCAGAATCCAACTGGACCTCCGGAACAGATCCCGTCTGCAACCGGGGGTACCACTGTATTTGTTTTTTGTTTACTGAGGTTGACAAAATATGTCCCCCCCCCTTTGTGTTCTGCTGAGAAACTGCACAGAGTATATTTGATAGTCCATGAATGCCAACATGTTAGTCTTTAAGATACTGCAATGCTTACTTTGTGATCCCTTATTTCACATGTTGCTTCTTGGGTAGGGTTACCAGACGTCCCCGGTTCCTGGGGACAGTCCATGGATTTGCAAATCTGTCCCCGGACAAATTCCGTCCCCAGAATGTGCCCAGATTTGCAAATCTGTCCCCGGGAAACGTGACAGCGGTAACCTCAGCAGCCCAGAGCCAGCCTGGTAGCGCAGTTGGCTCTGGCTGGCTTCAGGAGCTGCTCACTGTTGTAGTGCCCGCCATTTTTCCTCGTTGAAAGTTCCCATATGATGTGTCTTGTGCGCAACCCATCATATGGGGACTTCCGGCGAGTAAAAATGGTGGGCGCCACGACAGCGAGCAGTGAGCAGCTCCTGAAGCTAGCCAGAGCCAACTGCGCTACCAGACTGGCTCAAGGCTGCTGATTGCCACTGCCGCTGCCACTGCTGAAGGGGAACCAGGGACATCCGGCGGTACAGATCTCCTGCCCCCTCCCCCCTTTGTTTTGACTGATTGGGGGAGGCTCGGGAGTTGCGGCTGGCCAGCCGTTGCCCAGTTTTTTAAAAACTCTGCGCATTTATGTTTCACAGGGTGAGAAAGAAGGGCTTTGCACCTTGCCTGGCAGAGAAACCGCACACCTTGTGCCTCTCCTGGGCAACGGCCGCCCGCCCGCAACTCCCGAGTCTCCCCTGATCTGTCAAAACAAAGGGGGAAGGGGGCAGATCATTGGGGAAGGCTCAGGATATGCATGTGTGCTAGGGCCCAGGGTCTTTTGCCTCTCCATCCCCACTACTGACTCCCTGTTGCTACTCAGCTTCAAAAAATTGAAATTGGATTCATTGAAAAAAATCTGGTAACCATATTCTTGGGGGAAGGAGTAAAGGTAAAGGGCCCCCTGACCATTAGGTCCAGTCGTGACCGACTCTGGGGTTGTGACGCTCATCTCGCTTTATTGGCCAAGGGAGCCAGCGTACAGCTTCCGGGTCATGTGGCCAGCATGACTAAGCCGCTTCTGGCGAACCAGAGCATCGCACGGAAACACCGTTTACCTTCCCGCTGGAGCGGTACCTATTGATCTACTTGCACTTTGATGTGTTTTCAAACTGCTAGGTTGGCAGGAGCAGGGACCAAGAAACGGGAGCTCACCCCTTCGTGGGGATTCGAACCGCCGACCTTCTGATCGGCAAGTCCTAGGCTCTGTAGTTTAACCCACAGTGCTACCCGCGTCCCGGGGGAAGGGGTATGTGTGTCCTATTTTGGGAACTGCACCAGGGTTCCTAACCACTTTCATCCAGACTTGAGTTCGGGGCACATGCAGGTGATCAGGACTGAACAAGTTGCCAGAGGCTGAGAATTTCACTAAGCGAAGCTTCCCTGGCCATAGATCTTTAGCAAGCCAAAGCTGGTGGCATCCCCCCTTCTCTGCTTTCTATGCATCATTTCAAAGGTACAGCAGCCTTCTCTGTTCCTGGATCTGCTGATTCCTCCAAGGAACCTTTCCCCCTTCCCTTCTTGCCCAGGTTCATGCAATCCTGCACAGACCTGGTGTGCTAGTTTAAAAGATGCCATCTCTACTACAGGCAGGCCAACAAAGGCAGACATTCACCAAGCTTGTTAGGAATCTGCAGTCTCTTTTCATTCAAATTTAATCGGCCAGCAAGTTCAACTTGCATTTGTGAGGGGTGAGGCATTGGAAGATGGTTTTATGGTTGCAAATAATAATAATAATAATGATTTGAGAGCTGGAGCCAAGAGGACCTCATCAGACAGGAAGAGAATGGTCTCCTTGGTAATATTTAGAATACTTTCAAATCCAAGTGCTTTGAATTAGAGCTTTCCCAGCACTTGAATGGCACTGTTAGCTCTCTAATGTATTGGGAATTACAGCTAAACATAATCATCATAGTAGCTAGGAGAAGGAAATTACCAGATGAGGCCTTGTAATTCTATACCTCTGGTTAAGATTGCTTAATTTCATTTTTATCTCTTTTTTCTCCTTTTTTTAAAAAAAACAACACAGACATTAATTTCATTCAGTGATGAATGCTGTTGCATTCCCATGTAGAAAAATGTGACAAACACCACTCAAAAAGACAGAACCGTCATCTTCAAAATTCTAAATGGATTTTAATATTTGATGCCCAAACGAATCACTGTTTATTTCTCAGTATATTTAGGATCTGTCCTACTGTCCTGAAGGCATCCAAGGAAATATGGACCTCTTGCAACTCAAGACATTTCCCCCATAAGCAATAAAAAATGAGGGAGAAGGTATTTTCTGTGGTGGTCGTACCATAGCTCTAGAATTTCCTTCTACCAAACCTGCGCCAAGTCACTTTGCTGAAGGTTTCCAAAAGACCTTGAATTTCTTGTTTTCAATTGGCCTTTCAGGAATGACATTTTATTAGCTGGATAGTAGCTCTGTTTGTTTGTATTATTTGTTTATTGGAGTTTTTCACATTTTTACAATAGCATAATTCAGTCTCTTCCTCTCCTCAATTCCTCTCCCTCCATGGACCACTTACTCTCACTGTTGAATTATATTTTTCTCAGGCTCATCATCATTATTATTTTAAAAGGATTAGTTGTTTGATTTTAATTTTAACATTTTGTGCTACTGTCTTTTTTTCTATTGCTCTATGTTTGTAACCCATTCAAGTGATGGGTGTTGTCCCCCCAAAAAAAACTCCATACTCCATAAATTCCACTCACCTGGACACGGGCAGCAGTTGCAGCACATGACGTTCCACCATCTCCAGCCTCCTTTTTTCCACTTCCAATGGTCAGCATGAAGTGGCGTGGCCTCTCCTGCTGGCCAGGGAGAGGGGGAATTAGAATTTAGCTCACCTGTGAAGTTGACCAATCATGGGTGGGCTCCGGAGGCTGACATAGTGGCGGTGAAGATGGACGGAGACTCTTGCAGGGTCTGGTCTGCTTCCCAGGCATAAATTAGGCCCACTTCCTTGCCCTTCACTGCAGTCAGATTTCAAATCTCCCTCCCTCCCTCCCTCTCATTATTTCAGAGGGTTTTCACCATACAGAGTTGATTCCATGTGAAGACCTCGCTATTGAAGTTTTCAGTTGCCATATTCAGGGCAAGGAAATTTTTTTGTCTCCAGACAAATTGGCTGGTCTGGCAGTTTTTGCCTGCCTTATAGCAACTGTCCCAACTTTGGCGGATAAGGCATTGGGCAAAACCCTTAGTCTTGAACAGTGTGTGTGTGTGTGTGTGTGTGTGTGTGTGTGTGTTGTATGGGGGACTCACCTGCTGCTGAAGGCCTGAAGGACCTTGCCTGCCTCTTTCCATCTGGGCAGAGAGGGCTCCGTTTTTGTTTATCAAATTGCTTTTATTTTTTATCTATGTCATTTTAAATTGTAATTGCTATTAAAGCTGTATTCTTAAAGGTAAAGGTAAAGGTACCCCTGCCCGTACGGGCCAGTCTTGACAGACTCTGGGGTTGTGCGCCCATCTCACTTAAGAGGCCAGGGGCCAGCGCTGTCCAGAGACACTTCCGGGTCACGTGGCCAGCGTGACATCGCTGCTCTGGCCAGAGCCAGAGCTGCACACGGAAACGCCGTTTACCTTCCCGCTGGTAAGCGGTCCCTATTTATCTACTTGCACCCGGAGGTGCTTTCGAACTGCTAGGTTGGCAGGCGCTGGGACCGAGCAGCAGGAGCGCACCCCGCCGCAGGGATTCGAACCGCCGACCTTTCGATGGGCAAGTCCTAGGCGCTGAGGCTTTAACCCACAGCGCCACCTGCGTCCCATCTATGTCATTTTAAATTGTAATTGCTATTAAAGCTGTATTCTTAGTTTTAGATTTTATGATTTATGTGGAAATTGTTTTCTATTTGGTTGTGTACTTTTTGATGTGTTTTATTTATTGCTTATGACTTTTGTTACGTTGGTAATTATGTAAATCTTGTCATGTTGTAAGCCGCCTTGAGCATTGTTTTAACTATGGAAAGGCAGCATACAAATAAAATGATGATGATGATGATGATGATGATGTATTCCCCCCTTAAAAAAAAGGGATCCTAGGGGAGGTGCTTCTGTCCATATGCTCAGTCGGTGGCAAGGGGACATAGCACTCCCCAAAGTGGTGATTCTGATGGGCTGCTCCTATTTGATGTACGCCATAGGTAAAGGTAAAGGGACCCCTGGCTATTAGGTCCAGTCGCGGACAACTCTGGGGTTGCGGCACTCATCTCGCTTTATTGGCTGAGGGAGCCAGTGTACAGCTTCCAGGTCATGTGGCCAGCATGACTAAGCCGCTTCTGGCGAACCAGAGCAGCGCACTGGTTTACCTTCCCGCTGGAGCGGTACCTATTTATCTACTTGCACTTTGATGTGCTTTCGAACTGCTAGGTTGGCAGGAGCAGGGACCGAGCAATGGGAGCTCACACCATCACGGGGATTTGAACCACTTATCTTCTGATCGGCAAGTCCTAGGCTCTGTGGTTTAACCCACAGCGCCACCCACGTCCCTTGATGCACACCATAGGGCAGTCCTATCCCAGGATCAAACCCCTGGTTAGCAGTCAGCAGGCAGACTGTCTGATTCTGGAAAACACCCAGTGCCTGAGTCAAAACTCACTTGCATCTGTATTCCATAAAGTTGTGGCCTATTTCAATCCAAGAAGTTGTCCTGAGATTCCATTCCTTCATCTCTCATCCCTGGTAGCCGACCTTCTGCGCCTGGGCATGCAAATTTACAGCACTGTGTGCAAGAAGGGGAGGGGGAGACACGGAAAACAATACACTTATTAAATTCATCTGAAGATAACATTTAGTCTGTTTAGCTCATTCATCTGTTTAGCTCTTGGGGCGTGGGTGCTGTGTAAGAACTTGAGGTTCAGTTTTCACCACTTTTGTGGATAGATGCTTAGAACCCTTAATAGCTACCTGCAGGCAGAAACAAATTTAAATGGAGAGGGCTAAATCTCACGGAAAGGTTCAATATCTTCATTTGGATATACAGTGTTAAAGATGAAACGAGACAAAAGTGGTCTTTATTACTTTTTTTGTGGTGACCTTTTTTTTTTATTTTTTACTCAAATACCCTGCTATAGGTTCTTCTGAGGAACATTCCCTTGTGGTCTAAAAAAACTGTCCCAGGAAGCTCTCAGTACTAGGTTCTGTGGTAAGGCAATCCGGCATGTTTGAGACAAAGCTTCTACCAATGATTTTTGTAAGATTTAAACAATTATGTGAGGACGTTTTAGGAGAAAAGCGCTTAATTTCAAAACAGTTTGAACACTTAACCATAAAATAATGTAGGAAAACACACCCACCTACACCTAATCTGAACTGTTTCCTTACCCTGGAGTCTGGATCTTCTGCAATCCTCTAGCTATTTCCTTCTGATTTCAGCTCTGTTTTCTTTGCAGCGAGCTAACTCACTCCCTTTGTCCATTTTAGATCTATACATGTTTTCTTCTCCAGCCAACCTTTGGCCAATCAGAAGGACAGGAGAGCCCTATTTAGGTTTCTTTTCCCTATTATTGATTCCTCCCCCCACCAACTTAAGTCTTCAGTTTTTATTTCCTCCTTAAGGTATAGATAATAATAATATTTATACCCCTCCCGTCTGGCTGGGTTTCCCCAGCCACTCTGGGCTGCTTACAGCATATCTAAAAACATAATAAAAACATCAAGCGTTAAAAACCTCCTTTGACTCTCCAGGGATAACTAAAGAAAAAGAAAAAAAGCAACAGTTGTTCAGCCCCAAAACAAATCACAAAATGAAATATTTTCGTTCTTTCACAGGGTTCCAGAATGTAGCTTTAAAACAATTATCCTCTCCATCCAGTAGAATGCAGTATGAGTAAGCACCCTGCTTTTCCTTGGTCTAGTTAGCGAGTTAGAGGGAGAGGGTTGTGTTTTGCAGAAGTATAGTATACTGAGCCCCCACCCAGCCCAGTTTATCATATCACAAGCCTGCCCCTCCTGAGACATGTTTTGCCTTTTCTGCATTCTGTGATTCATTGCACTCGATAGGACCATGCATGCAAATTTGCTCTCTCTCTGTGTGTGTGTATGCAATATAATTAGTTGGGTTATGTCTCACATTATACTTTTAAAATTAGTATCAATATAATCATTAGTGACTTAGCTTACTAAATTATATGATTTCCTCATTGTCACTGGATTCCAACTTAGATATGGATAATGGGCACTACTGTGTAACGAAGAAATAAATCACGCAGAATTAAATTAAAAGACATGCCTTCCCCCCCAATAACAGCCTCTCATTCTGCTTAAACATCACATGGACAACCCTGGCCAATCAGTGATCACATTGTGAGCAGGCTGCACGGTGCTATACAGCCAATCAAATATGACTACTTGATGACCTCAAAAAGGGCAGGTGAAGTCAGTTGAGAGTGAGAGCAAGTCAAGGTGAATGCACATAGGTGGATATTTCTTAAGGTGTGTCAAGGAAAGGGATGACCATCTTTCTACACTGTTTAAAATATTTACAAAAAAAACTTGTGAGAACCAGCTTAATATTTCTGTTTACAATTCAATGCATCACTGTCACATCAAAGTAAGCATAGCAGATCTACTGGCTGTAAAGAAGCTAAATTGCACAATCTCCTAGCATGCACTGATATTTTTTTTTTTAGGGCTTGCTGTTTGTTCATTTATTTGTTCTGTTTTTCCTAATGTACTGACTGTGGAAAAGACATCTGGAATTCTAGATTCCCCTCTCAACAACTAACTTACGAAAATCCAACCTTTGCCTTAAAAACAACTGTTTGAAAAGGTGAAAAATGCTGAGGTTACCATGCTCTTTATACTTCCCCAAGACAGCTTCAGTCCTATTTCTGACCTGGAGATATTCTTTATTGCAAAATGGAGGAAAAAGAGTTTCAGTCTTCTCTCTGCACAAATGAGCACCTAGCAGAGTGCAAAATGATGTGTTTTAAGCAAGGCATTAGTCTATTTATTGCACAGATATTGATGTGTATTGGATTTGGTCTATTTTTGAGACAGTGCCATGGTAACTAGTCTTGCTTGACAAAAGCCTTATGTCAGAGCCAAATTAAAGTACGTAGAGGCTGAACTTCAGGTAGCCCGTGAGATCAAGGCTTCTAGCACAATAGTGCACCCAGCAGCAACAGAAAAACAAGCTGCTGTGCCTTTTTATTTTCTGAAAATAACGCTCATTGGAGACTGCATAATTAATTGTCAAAGTACCCAGGGCAATCATGCCTTCTCATTCTAATGATGCCATCATTCCTGCCTGCATTTACAACAAATCAGAATGGGTAATATCAGGGGAAGGGGCACAATTTCAGGCCACAAGCAAGGGGGCGATTGAAAGAGTTTTAGGCTGTAATGCTGGACACACTTACACAGATGAAATTAAATCCCATTGAGCATAATGGGTCTTCCGAGTATAAAGGTAAAGGTAAAGGGACCCCTGACCATTAGGTCCAGTCGTGACCGACTCTGGGGTTGCGCGCTCATCTCGCTCTATAGGCTGAGGGAGCCAGCGTTTGTCCGCAGACAGCTTCCGGGTCATGTGGCCAGCATGACTATGCCGCTTCTGGTGAACCAGAGCAGCACATGGAAACGCTGTTTACCTCCCTGCCAGAGCGGTCCCTATTTATCTACTTGCTTTCAAACTGCTAGGTTGGCAGGAACTTCCGAGTATGCAAGCGTATAATTAGGCATTTAGATATAAAGGAACGTTTTACAGAACAGACCATAGATTTGAAAATTAAAAACTCTAGCCATTGCTGCAAATGGCACCTCCAGTAATCAAAGTTGGGAGACTCCTATATATTTTTAGCCTCGTACTGTACATTTGCTGTTGTTTGTACATTAGACACTATTGGGGCTGTTTTACACCATACAATCATAGCCGGAAAGCAATTGGTTAGAGCGTGGTGCTGATAATGCCAAAATCACTGACTGGGCGGCCTGCATATTCCTAGATGACTCTTGGGGTCTCTTCCTCTACAGTTCTATGACTCTAGGCTTTCAAACAACTGAAAGTAAAGCCAATCGAAGCCAAAGTCAGCCAAGACACATGGAGCTACCTAAACGTCCGTAGCAACATGTTTGCTTTCTTGGTTTATAAGTGAAAATGTAGGCGCAAGGCACAGGTACGGGACTCAGGGCAGCAACTCTCATTGGTTAGTTGCCAACCAGAGATCAAGACCACCTTGAAGTTTGATGCCTGGTGTGTGATGCTGGGATGTGGTTGCTTAATTGTGAGAAATGTAACCTTTGCATTCACACGGAGCTTCGTGGTTACTTCACCTGCTCTAGAGTTAACTTGGATCCAATTTCTGAGACCCTGTTTGGGGCTAGTCAACTTGGTCTTTTCCAAATGTTCTTGGGCTCTAACTTCCATCAGCCCCAGCCTGCATGGCCAGTGGCGATGGGAGCTGTAGTCAGGATGTCTGAAGGCTACCCACGCTTTAGTGAGTTCCATTTTCTGCTGACTACCACAGGAATTTGGATAAAGGATTAAACCCACCTTCAACTCAAAATTGCCCCAAGTAGTAGGACTCACCTGCCTGTGCTTCTTCAAATATATATTTATTTACTGCACTTATATACCACTTTCTTCTCCAAAGAGCCCAAGGTGGCATACATGGCATACATGGTTCTCCACTTCCTCATTTAATTCCCACAAGAACCCTGTGAGGTAGGTTTGGCTGAGAAGCAATGACAGGCCCAAGGTCACCCAGTGAGCTTCAAGGCTGAGTGGGCATTTAAACCCTGGTCTCTCAGGTCCTCGTCTGACACTCTGACACAACACCACACTGGTTCTCTTGCCCAAGAAAAATTATGTTGACCTCAGTGGGACTTAATCTGAAGGCATGTGAAAGACTATAGCCATAATCTCCCTATGCATTACTTAAAGCAGATATTACAAGTCCTTCTGTAATTCAAAGTTATCATTATCATCATACAATTTTTAGTACATATACAGAAACATGCCATCATATTTAGGACTGTCATTAGGCACCATCATCTCTTGTTTCATGATTTGCATCTGTGTGAGGAATAATTCTTTGAATGTGGTGTGTTGATTACAAGCTATAATTTTGTCAGCCTCAGCTTTGGGGGGAGAATATGGACCTACCACCACATTTCCAAAATACTTGCTATGTCTTCCCCATATTTGAGAGAAGAGAAAAGACAGCAGCTACATCAAAGACTACGAATACAATCTTACCACTGTTTTGAATCAACGTGACTGCATTTAAACAAATCTCATTGTGGAACAATAAAGAAATTATTAGGGCTCTTAGAACGAGGGAACATTCTGTTCGGTTGTCAGTCTTGATTCACTTTCTCTGCAACCTTTACTGAGAAGACAAATCAATAAAGATTTGAAGTTGCTCAGTCATTAAGTCATGTAAATGCATCATGCATTTAATAGTTAATAGTGCAGGGTCTGGGTGGGTGGTTTAGCATCCATAGAAGTTGGTTCAGACTAGACATGATACGCAATCCATGTCCACTGAAAGTATCTACTAATAGAATCCATTGGCACTTGCTCCCTGGAAACAAGAGTATAGGATTTCAGCCTAAGAAACATGGCAATTGCTACTGCATCTTTCCCTCAAACAATTAAAAGCAAGTTTGACACAGACACCCCTGGATTTTCATTAGGACTGCAGCAGGAGAAGCAGACAACCTTTTTCTCCTTAGCTCCTTTTTCTCCTTAGTCTCCTGACAAAAAAATCCTTCCCCCAATCTGGTGTCTACTGTTAGCTCTGAGGCAAGGCTTCTATGAGCATGAATGGCAGCCAGTAGGAGGGAAATTTTAACTGGGACCACACAGTGGGGAGGCAAGAATTAAACTCTCCCTCCCCATATTCTGCAGGCCCACACAATGAAAATCACCTCCATGCTTTCAAGAACAAGTGAAGTGCTTAATGTCCTATTTAGTTTGCTTCAAAGCTTTACATGTATGGAACCACAGTTAAATGGGTGTGAGGTGATTGTGGCTTAAGCATATGTATCACTAGGCCTATAAAAGTTTTGAAGAAACAAAATAGACTTCTGTCCGTTACTTGAAGACAAAATATATGGGCCAGATGCTTTCTAAGAGTTTGCCCTGACCCATTGCATGGTGTGGCAGTTTTTGAGAGGCTCACAGTTGGGGGAAGATGGGTTAAACTACCTTCTCATGTGTTGTGGTGGTCCCAATTACCCCCCTCCCCCGCTGGCCTGGGTGCTTAGCATTACGTTTTAAAATCCCCTGATATGGTTGCTAACCACAGGATGGATGTAACATGTACTTTGTCCTTCTGCTCTCATGGTTAGGGGAGCAATTTTGCCTTCCACAGGTTGCTTAGAGGGGCTTGTTCTCCCGACTGGAAGGCTGACTGGAAAGAGAAAATCTGTGTCACGTGGATATCCTAATTTGTTGTTCATCAGCCTCTACTTCCAGGTTATGAGTGCCTGAAATGTTGATTATAGGATTTGTGGGTATCAGTGGAGATCTGTTAAATAGGGTAACGTCAGTGACGAACATTGCATTCGATGAATAAAGAGCTCTATTTTAGAAATGGCAATCAAATGCAACAAAGGCGAAGTGCGCAAATGCCTTACATACAGAGCACTGCTCAGCAACCAGGTCTCTGGGTTTAATTTTTTTACCTACTCTGTTGCTAGGAGACGGGACCGCTGTGTTCCTACCAGTTCCACACTTGCTTGAGGATCTAGTAATTGGCGTGTGTGTGTGTGTTCCCAAAATATCACAGAAATATATTTAATGAAAGGACTGCAGCAGGGTAATGCGGATGCTGGCAAAACCTGAAAAGGCCAAAGATACTTGGAAGGAATGAGCAAAGTTCAATAGCATTCAGGAATGAAGCAGGGACACAGTGGGGTTCAACCGGCAACCTAGATAAACAGACTTAAAGTGGATCTTAACTCAAGCTGCCTGCTCAAGCCGGGATTGGGCAAGTGTGTGGGTCCGGGGGGCACTGATGTGATCTATCTGTCAGTGGAGGACTCCTGCAAGCCTGTTGCAGAATAGAGGATGACATGCTCAGTCCGTATGTAAACAGCGAGAGAGGCTCACCAAATAGCCCTGTCCATTGGCACAGACATCTTCAGGGAGGAAACTTTAGTGTCCAGCCGCACGGCTGACATTTCCCTCCTTAGGGATATTTGCACTGCATAAGCAGACACCAAGGTTGGGGCTACTTGGATTGTATGACATTGGGGTAGGGCCGGAGGTAGGGGCAAGGTTACTACTCCCCTACTCACACGTTGAGAGACTGCATGTGCTAGTCTTCTGAAAAGGAACTGCACTGCTCACATTCCTGCAGGGGCAAAACTAGGTTTCATTTCACCAGGGTCAAAGATCTAGTTTGCGCACCCCCTATGTGCATTTGCGTGTACACACACACACATACACACACACAGGTTGGGAGCTTCAATGACACCCCTCTGGAGGCTTCACCCGGGGCAAGAAACCTGGCTAGCCTCGCTGTAGCTACGACCCTGCATTTATGTAATTTAGTTTCAGAATCATAACTATTATAAAACATGAAGGCAGAGGCTGTATAAAGTGATGGAGAGGACCAGTGCTGGTGTGCGCGCATGCAGAGCAGAGATTGGGAACAGTGATGTAGAAACATTTCCCTGCTCACTGCTGCTTCCTTCTCCCCACTCAGCCATGGATGAGCTAGACTTCATCCACTATTGTATTCCCACAACCTAAGACTGGCTGAAATATTAGCAGGCAGCTGGTGGCAGAGAAATGAGCGATAGTTCCACCTATTTCTGCAAAGCAGGCCTCTTTGCCAGAGTTACAAAAATACTGAGCCGGCTAAATGTTCCAGGCATTGCACTTGTTTTTCATTAATCTTGTGAATATTTACCTATCTATTTATTTGCAAAACTGAACCTATTGCGAATGTAATATGTTTTCAATATTTTTAATTCTGGATTTTAAATTGTGTAACCCACCCTGAGACCTGCCGGTGAAGGCTGAGTAATAACGATGCTGCTGGTAGTAATAAGATTAAAAAAACATATTTCTGAAAGAAGAATAATACTGTTTTATAGATGCTTTGCTGGCATCATATTAGGAGAAGCATTCCCTTGAATGGAGAAAAGGGAGACAAGCTCCCCCACCCCCAGGAATGTGTTTTAAAATGTTCAGTGCCACTTGCTTGACAGTTCTGAGCAAACAGAACTTTGTGCCTCGTTTGTTGTCTCAGACTGGGTGGAAGGGCAGCAGGTGGAAAGGGAGGCAGGGTTTTGTTATTGCTGTCAAAACGAAAACTCAATAAATAACAAAGATGGTGCTTGCCATCTGCAGTTCTACAAATTATGCAAAATCATTGATGAGCAGCGTTTTTCCCATCGATTATTTGTTTAATGGATTAATCTAACCAGTAACCCATTACACATTCTTACGTACACATCCTTCTCTTTCCAAAGTCTTTGCAATATACAAATTCCTTCAACACATATAGCACATGTAAACTATGTTCATAATGATAATTATAAGTTTAGAGGTCTTACTGAAAGATTGCCTTCTCCCACATATATCTACCTGAACCCTGAGATCCTTTTCAGACACAGCTGCCCCAAGGCATTTTGCCGCCTGAGGCAAAGGACAAGATGGCATCCCCATCCCCATTCCACATACAGGGTTGGCTGTTGGATCCCACTTCAGCACTGGCAATGGGATAGCACCACACCTAGTTAGCTGCCACAGGCAGCTCTGTTCACCAATCCTCATAATTACTACAGGCACCTGATGCCTAAGTAGGCTGCTGCCTCACTTAGCCTAACGGAAGGGCCGGCCCTGTTTTCAGAGTCTTGCTCCAGGCACCTCCGCCAAGGGAAGTGAAATTCTCCCATACCTTTTGCGATTTATGATTTTAAAGTGATACACTATAAACCCTCTGTTTACATGGCATGTATTTTTAGCCATGCCGTGAAACTGGTTTCGAAGTGCGTGTGTGTGCACTGTGGGATGGGTGGCAGCAATTGAGCTTTTGGGCGGCTTCCATAACATCTGTTCCGCCATGGCTGATGACCTAGACTTCAAGACCAGCAATGCCAGGGGCCTCTGCTACCTTCTCCATGCAGCGTTTTGCTCAAATTTTGCGAGATTGTGGAGGTGTCCACTTCCGAGACCAGCAAGCACGGCCATGTCAAAATGCTCCTCATTGGCACAGGCATATTCACTGGGGGAAATATGAAGATATCTGCCTTTCTAACCACAACATGGACGTGCCCGGCATTAAGAGAAATGACTTCCAGCTTATTGGGATTTAGAATGGGTACCTCTCCTTGTTCCAGGACAGCGGGAGCCTGAGAGAATCTACACCTTCCTGAGGAAGACCTGGGCAAGGAGATTGAACAGAAATATGATGGGTGAAGAAAGCCTGATCGCCGTACTTTCTGAAATTGCTGTCAAGGCCGTGGCAATGTAAAGGAACTGCAGGGCAGCAGTTTCAACTGATTATGAACCAGAGAGGATTACAACCCGCAGATTGTCAGATTTGGCTTCAAACCCCAAATCTCTCTCCCTCTCTCTTTTCTTTTCCCTTCCTTTAAAAACAAAACAAAACAACAACCCCTCTCTTCCTTTTGAATTAAACAAAAGAAAAGAAACTTGTTGTGGTCATTGTAAAACAGGACAGCTGGACGCTTAATTGTATTCCTTTTGATATTATTTCACTTGTTTTGGTGCCCCTCTCACCTTGGTCCTCCCAATCCCCCTCCCCTTTCTTGGTTGCTCGTAACACTACAGCTGTTTTCTCCTCACAAGAGAAGTTGAGGATTTGCACTTAAAAAGGAAAAAAAAGAATAATATTAAAAGTGCTAGAAGGAGGGGAAATTGCAGGAGACTCATGTTGATTCTTTCTCTCTTAAGTTTTAATGCTTTCTGTGTAGAGGTAGAGGTGTTGAGGAGGGAGGTGCATCTTTTCCCAGAACAACAAACTGAACAAAAAAATACATTTAAAATTCCCGTTGCGAATTGCGGAGAGTTGCACTCTTAACCCTGCCAAATGTGTTTGTCTTGTGTTTTCTGTTGAGGAAACCTGGGAAGGGGAGGCCTGGCTCTCTCTGCCATCGGATGCTCCCCACCCCCCTCCACATAATTAATAATGTTTTTTTATTTATATCCCGCCCTCCCCAGCCAAAGCCGGGCTCTGAGCGGCTAACAACAATAAAAGTAACACAGCATTCTAAAATCAATTCAAAATCAAATTGATAATATTTCTTGGAATTTTATGAAGAAAAATCTTAAGGGAATGGCAGTGGGACGGGGATTTGAAAATAGTATAGAAGCAATCTATTCAGAACAAAAGGCAAAACTGATAGTTAATAATGTGGTGTCAGAAGAGTTTAAAATTGAAAAAGGAACACGACAGGGTTGCCCTATCTCTCCATTGCTATTTATCTCGGTCCTGGAGGTGCTCTTGAACATGATTAGGAAGGACCAGTTGATCAAAGGAATTCAGGTCGGAGCCAAACAATATAAACTTAAGGCTTTTGCAGATGACCTGGTTTTGACACTACAGGAGCCAGAATCTAGTACGAAAAGAGTTTTAGAACTGATTCAGGAATTTGGTCAGGTGGCAGGATTTAAATTAAATAAGCAAAAAACTAAGGTTTTGGAGAAAAAATTGACAATAACGGAAATAGAAAGGTTTCAGAAGGAGACAGATTTAAATGTGGTGAAGAAAGTGAAATACCTAGGGATAAATATGACAGCCAAAAATCTGAATTTATTTAAAGATAATTATGAAAAATGTTGGTCAGAGGTTAAAAAAGATTTAGAAATCTGGTCAAAATTGAAGCTCTCCTTGTTGGGTCGAATTGCTGTTATAAAGATGAATGTATTGCCAAAAATGTTGTTTTTGTTTCAAACTTTGCAGATTGTGGACAGGATGGACTGTTTCAAGAGGTGGCAGAGAGACATTTCTAAGTTTGTCTGGCAGGGCAAAAAGCCCAGAATAAAATTTAAAATATTGACTGATGCTAAAGAAAGAGGGAGGTTTGCCCTGCCGGACATGAAGCTATATTATGAATCAGCAGCATTCTGCTGGATGAAAGACTGGCTACTTCTTGAAAACACTGACATTTTAGATCTGGAAGGGTTTAACAATGCGTTTGGGTGGCATGCATATTTGTGGTATGACAAGGTTAGAGCTCATAAAGCATTCAAGAACCATATTGTCAGCAAAGCAGTATTTAATGTCTGGACAAGATACAAAGATTTATTAGAAAACAAGACCCCAAGGTGGTTGTCACCTATGGAAGCTAAGGCTCTGAAAAGACTCAATATGGAGGCCAAGCAGCCGAAATATTGGGAGATATTAGAACAAAACGGAGACACATGGAGATTGCAGAGTTTTGAGAAACTAAAAGATAAAGTGCGAGATTGGCTACATTATTATCAAATTAGAGAGGTTTTTAATATGGATAAAAAAATAGGTTTCCAGGTGGAAAAATCGAAATTAGAAACAGAATTGTTAGAACCTAAAACTAAGGTACTTTCAAGAATGTACAACCTGCTGTTAAAATGGAATACTCAGGATGAAACGGTCAAATCAGCTATGATTAAGTGGGCACGAGACAATGGTCATAATATTATGTTTGCTGACTGGGAATGGTTATGGACCACCGGTGTGAAATTCACGGCATGTAATGCCTTAAAAGAAAATATTATGAAAATGATATATAGGTGGTAGGCTTTCTGGGAAATGATCTATAATGAACTGAAAAAGGTATTTAAATATACCTTCCTTAAGAAACCAGAGGCCTTCCTCCTGGGCATTGTCGGCCAGATGGTGCCAAAGAAGGATAGAACTTTCTTTATGTACGCAACAACAGCAGCAAGAATACTTATCGCAAAGTACTGGAAGACACAAGATTTGCCCACTCTGGAAGAATGGCAGATGCAACTGATAGACTACATGGAATTGGCAGAAATGACTGGCAGAATCCGAGACTTGGGAGAAGAGCAAATGGAAGAGGACTGGAAGAAATTTAAAGACTACCTGCAAAAACATTGCAAAACATTTGAATGTTAAAAGGATGCAGGATATAAAGACAATATGGCATTAGTGACATAGCTGAAAGGAATATGTAAAAATGTTTTATGAGAAATAAGGGTGAAAAGTTAGAATAACATTATGTCAAACTTAAACAAAATGTTATAAGGGAAAAAATTGGAGACATAATAGTTGAAAGGTATAATACAGAATAAGATTTGAAAAAGGGTTAGGTATTGCTGAATATGATTGTGTAAAAAGGGAACACAGAAAAGGGAGATGTGAGGAAGTCAGGAAAGAAGGATATGAAAATAATGGGTAAGAAACTGGATATATATGTTTCTTTTTAGGTCTTTTCTTTGTGTTTCTGTTTTTTATGTTTCGTGCTGTATCTTTCTGTTTTTGCTTGATTGTGATGGTGTTTTTTTCTATTCTTTCTTTTTTTTGGTTTTGAGTGTGAGGTTTGTTGTATTGTTTGAAAATTGCAATAAATATCTTTAAAAAAACAAAAAACAAAATCAATTTAATGAGAGCCAGTGTGGTGTAGTGGTTAAGAGCACTGGACTCATAATCTGGTGAACCGGGTTCGATTCCCTGCTCCTCCACACGCACCTGCTGGGTGACCTTGGGCCAGTCACACTTCTCTCAGCCCCACTCACCTCACAGAGTGTTTGTTGTGGGGGAGGAAGGGAAAGGAGAATATTAGCCGCTTTGAGACTCCTGAAGGCGGGATATCAAATCCAAACTCCTCCTCTTCTTCTTCTTCTTCTTCTTCTTCTTCTTCTTCTTCTTCTTCTTCTTCTAATGGCAACCATTGGGCTAGAGTTCTGTGAGGATTACCACATAGTGGAGGTTGTAGCAATTGGAGAAATTCTATTGGGGTGACAACCTTTCCTGTGCTTGGAGGCAGTGGCGTAGCGTGGGGGGTGCAGGGGGGCTGGCCGCACCGGGCGCAACATCTGGGGGGGCACGCTCGCCGCCTCCGGAGTCGCCGAAGAGCCTCGGGCGCAGGCTGTAGCAGAGCCCCATGTCTTGCGGAACCGACGAGCTGTGCGCGCGTCCGGGCTGAAGGCGTCAGCTGCAGCTGCTGGGCCATGTTGCATTTTCCTCGCCTCTGCCCTCCTCCTCCTCCGGGCAAGTGGTGTCATTTGGGCGGCAGCGCCAGCGGCAACTCGCCTCAGATCACCTGACACGGACCCACCGCTGCCGCCGTGGCTACCTTACCGTAAATACCCCAGCCCAGGCAGCAGCAAGAAGAAGCTGGCAGTGGCGGCAGGTTAGGGGTTAGGGGGTGCAAATTACTTGCCTTGCCCCGGGTGCTGACAACCCACACTACGCCGCTGCTTGGAGGATAATCCATTAATTTTTTTTGGGGGGGGGGATCACTATTCTAGTTGATGAGCTTGCTTAAAATTCCCTTCTTTAACCCCTTCCTCCCCAGATTTGGAAGTGGGGGGCAGGGGGTGTTCCTCCCACAGGGACAGAGCACTCCCCTCAAAGTGGGAGGAGACACCTGCTTGCAGCTGCCTAGCAAATGATACACTTATTTTGCCCCTTGCCTTCATTCCACCTGGGCTCTGGTCCCTGTCAATCAATTACCTTCCTTGCCCCCCACTCCCTGGCAACCAGTACTGTAGCTGCCTCCTAAGCCCCTTCTGTCCTTGGAGCAAGCTAGAAAGTCTCTTGCATGTCCCTCTCCACCTCCAGCCCTTTCCCCCAGGCTGTGTAACTGCACATCCCCCTGTCAGAGCTGTTCGAGGTAGGGGTATTCTGGGGTAGGTAAGAAACTAGCCCCCCCCCCCGCCCATTTCCTTGGTTCATATTTATTCCCCTCTGCTGTGGCCTCTGGCTTCAGGTTACAGACTCCGCAAACCCAGAAATATTATACCTCGGGTTAAGAACTTTGCTTCAGGATGAGAACAGAAATTGTGCGGCAGCAGCAGGAGGCCCCATTAGCTAAAGTGGTACCTCAGGTTAAGAACAGTTTCAGGTTAAGAACGGACCTCCAGAGTGAATTAAGTTCTTAACCCGAGGCACCACTGTATAAAAAATTAAAGAAACTGGTTTCCTCTTCATTTCTATTGGCATTTTTTAAATGCTGCAGTTGTGTTACGCTATTGTATTTCACTGGTTTTTGTTTGCAAGCTGCCTTGAGGACAATACATTTGTTTAAAGGCTGTAAATATAAATAAAACTCGGAAGCCTATGAATAAAAGTCTGAAAGCTTAAATCTACGTGTATGTGCATATGCTGTGGGCTGACGCACACCTTCCCACATAGTTTACGCAGAAACCATATCAGACAAAATATAATGAAAGCTCTGGTCATCTGTTGAGTAGGAGGTAGACTGAATGCATGAGGCAATAGGGGCACGGCTCCACCAACCTTAGTCTTGATTCCTCCAAACCAACCTGCTTTCTTACAACCAATCCAGAGGATTCAATGCCTGCCTGCTTCCTCTTCCTTCATTTTGCCCTTCTACGACACAGCAGAAAAGAGGATGGGGACAAAAGCAGAAAAGTTGTCCCCTGTCTCTGGCTCTGGCTCTACTGGCCCTACAAATCTCTTGTTGGCCTCCTGGCCTTCTCCCCTTCCACTCCCAACAGACATCAGCCATGACTGGTGGGATGCTGCTGCAGAAAGCTAGATTCAGTGGCCCATGCTTCCTTTTCAAGTAAATACCGTATTTTTCGCTCCATAAGACACACCTGACCGTAAGACGCACCTAGTTTTTAGAGGAGGAAAACAAGAAAAAAAATATTCTGAACAAAACAGTGGACGTATGATTTTTGTGGTTCATGCTGTGGCCACAGACATGTGATCTGATGGTGAATTTGGGGTGACCCAATGCAAGAATCCTGAGGATCCATGTGGATCCGTGCTTTGTAACCACGGTTTTACGCCATTGCAGCCCCAGGCAACAGTAGGTGCATGATTTTTTTGGTGCAGGCTGTAGCCATAGACATGCTACGTGATCTGATGGTGAATTTGGGGTGACCCAATGTAAAAATCCTGAGGATCCATGGGCTTTTACCTCCCCTCTCCCTGGCAGCCTCCGCTAGTGTCCCTTATCTCTCTCCCGATCCCACCGATCAGCTGTTTCCTTTCAACACTCCCTTCCCTCTTATTTGCCTTAGTGTCTTTTCCTTAGCTGGAGCAGTTTTTTGCTCCTCCTTTTCTTCTAATTTCTATCCTTATTGCTTTAGTCTTCCTGTTTCACCCCCTTGCAGGTTTGCTGTCTTTACCTCCCCGCCTCCCAGGCAGCCTCCTTTATCTCTAGTGTCCCTTATTTCTCTCCCCGATTGGCAAACAATCAGCGGCTTTGTTTCAACACCCACTTCCCTCTTTCAAAAAAAACAAAAAAAAAACAAAACAAAGCATGATACGCTTTTTGCCCCTGGGCAGTTCAGCTCCAGGGACCACGCATTCGCTCCATAAGACGCACAGACATTTCCCCTAATATTTTAGGAAGAATATGTGAGAAAGCCTGGTGTGGTTTGTTTTTAAAGGAAGATGCAGGACATGAGATTAAAAAGAAAGATACTAGCGCAGTAACATGTGGCGACATGAGAGAAATTTGACCTGCCATTTCTGTTAAGATTTTGGTTGCACAAAGATCCGCCTTGCTGATCCGCACTGCAAGAATTCCACAGAACAGTATGTGAAATTTCTTGTATGCAAGGCAAGGCAACATTTAAGCAGGGGCCATTTCAGATGATCGGCAAGTAATTGCCTCCTTCAGCCACATATTATTAGCATTTGCACATAGAATTCAGCATTCTGCCTCATGTGCTACAGTCTCCCTCAGCTTCAGCTTGTAACTCTTCAATACATCCACACCGCAGCTGAAAATTCACATTTTCCAGACCCGTTTTGACCACTGAAGCACGCCCCTGGTTCCACATCTCTGCGTTTTATTCACTGTTTCCATATATCATAGTACAAGAAGCCCATTTGTTCTGCCTATTTGTGTTTCAGATCTAGAGTCAAGTTGCTCATTTAAAAATACCCACCCATGGACCCTTTGTAAGGAGCCCAAACGCATGAGCTCTGTGGGTGTCTCTCCCCGCCATGTTAGATTGCTACTGCGCGCCAACTAAACTTCATTTCCACATCTACCTAACTGCATTTCACCAATCAACATCACACTAAACTAGGTGCCCTTAGAACTAACACTGATCTTAGCATCCCGCCAGCGTTCCTTAGTCTCAGGCACTGCAGCTCAGAAGTAAGCCCCATTATGTGCAAAGTGGACCGCAGCACAGAAGAGTTAAGATATAAGGTGGAAATGGGATAACCCAAGAAACATGATATGGCAAACACACACTGTCAGGCAGTGTAATCAGTTCTGTAACCTTAAAAGGTAAAGGTAAAGGACCCCTGACAGTTAAGTCCAGTTGCTGACAACTCTGGGGAGCCGGCGTTTGTCCGCAGACAGTTTTTCCGGGTCATGTGGCCAGCATGACTAAGCCACTTCTGCCAAAACCAGAGCAGTGCACAGAAACGCTGTTTACCTTCCCGCCAGAGCGGTACCTATTTATCTACTTGCATTTTGACGTGCTTTTGAACTGCTAGGTTGGCAGGAGCAGGGACCGAGCAACGGGAGCTCACCCCATTGTGGGGATTCAAACAGCCGACCTTCTGATCAGCAAGTCCAAGAGGCTTAGTGGTTTAGACCACAGCGCCACCCGCGTCCTCTGTAACCTTACCACCATGTAATCAGTTCTGTAACCCCACCACCTTACTGCCAGTTAGTAGAGAGTCAGATTTTAGCCATGCAAAAATCAAGCATATTCACTAAACAGCAGAAACGTCATATGGTTTATCAAAAAAAGCTTATGAGAAAACAAGGTGGTTTCTGAGATGGTATGGACGTGCTCTTGGTATGCTTAGAACATGCATAGGCTATTTGAAGTCACACACCTAACAGGGACATTCACAGGAATTCTTTTTTAGAGGGGTAAGGAAGTAAAACAGTGAAAAGGGAGAGAATAGTTTCTCACACAAAAAGAGAATAATAGTGTTTCCTATCTCAGGTTCTACAAATGCTAGATACTCTGTTTTTCAAATGAATCTGGGGTTGTGGTCATTGGTGGGAGGCAACTGCCCCGCCTATAGATGCTCATGACACTTACCTAGCCAGGGATTGTTGTATTTGAATCATAGAATCATAGAGTTGGAAGAGACCACAAAGGCCATCGAGTCCAACTCCCTGCCAATTTGCACTGAGTGAGTAACCATATGGTCCCACAGCATTTGCGCTACCCAGAGGCATCTAATGCAGGTTTGTGGATCTCTTACTCCTCAGAAAAGAAGGAATTGCTGAAATCAGACCTTATTAGGTAAAACGCGGCACATGTGCTGGGCCACTTCTTCACTTCAGTTGTTATTCTTCACTATAAGCCCCTACATCTCAAGGTTGCTTCTGCAGACAATCGAGCAATGTGGTTTTTGTATATATATAGACAGTCGATGGAAGGAAACAGGACACAACAGCTCATTGCAATTCTATGCCTTCTTAAGTAATAGTCACTGTGTTATTAATTGTTTTTCTTTAGGATGACATTGTTTATTGTTGGACATCATTTTCATTAAATACACTTTAGTACAAGAGACTTTCCATGTCAGGCTGAGAGAAGCTGGTCACATGATTCACAAACAAAACTTTGAACATTGCTACTCGGGCATCACTTCAAATTCAGCCAAGATGCAATAGGTCTTTATTTTAAAAGCAATGAGTTTTGATAACAAACTGCAAAACAAGAACCACTAAATATCGGCACGGAGACGTCACAATCAAAGAAAAAAAAATGAAAAGGGATAAAGAGGGCTCCAAACACCAGGTCACAGTTTGAGTGAAAATATAGATATTTATATCAACATCTAGATCTTGCTCTTCCTCTTCCTCCCACCAGAAAAGGAAAAAGGCAGAAAAAGGTCTAGAAAATATATCTATACACATATATGTACATATACTATAAGTGGCCTGTAGCACTGGGATGAATAATTTCTAAATTAAATTGATTTGTGATGCAATTAAACCCAGTGTGGGTTTAATTTACAAAACATTCTCAGCTGTTTTATTCAACATTTGGTATTTTTTTAGTTACACAAAGACACCTAAAAGCTGTATGTAGGTCTCTGAAAATGTTTGATTTCTGCTTTCTTCTATTTTCCTGTCAAACAGCCTTGTTACGAACAGCTCCAGCTGCTCCAGCTCAGAGTTTTACTCCATTTGACACTCTTAAATCTTCTCCCAGAAAATGAACAAGCCCCCCCACCCCCCACCCCGACCTGGCTTTGAATGCATAGACGGTAAAAAATAACATATAACCATCAATTCCCAATTCTTCTCCTGAGACATATGTTAAAAAGATGGCAAAATAGTCACTTGGTTGCTTGCGTGAAATTCACAGTGTTTTCCCTGCAACATATATAGAGATTATTAATTATTATTTTTTTGCTTCATATTTGCAACGAATGTATAAAAATGAAATCAAAACAAGCGTTAACCTAAGGCTCTATGAGGATCGCTCGAATCAGAGCAGCAGTTTCTCAGCCCTGATAAGAAAAATACATCTTTGTGTGCTATTAAACCTTCACATTTAGTGACAAGCCACAGTGCACTGCCCCCCCCCCCCGGCGCACTCTCTGTTCCCATGGCAACACTTTCAATGTGCTCCCAGGGACAACGGCCACCTCAAGAAGACAGTCTTCTTAGTCAACTGCTGGCTTCCTTGGGAAGTTGCTTGTCCTGCAAAAGCCCACGCCACTCTCCAAAGAGTAAAGAGAGAAATCAGGAGACAGCAGGGTTCTTGTTGTTGTTGTTTAGGATTGTGAGGCTTGGCGCCTCGTAATTTTTTAGGATTATGAGGGAACGTGTGGGTGGGAGTTTCTGCCTGAGGCAACAAATGGCTACATGGCCTGGGTGGGGTTGGAGCGAAGAGGCGATGCTGCAGACCTTGTGATTCCCACTGACTGCTGTTTTTGAGTGGCTATAGACATATAAATGATGATTTACGTGTCAGAGTAAACAAACCCCATTCAGAAGAAGAGCCGCCTTCCTGTCGCAATGCAGGACCCTGACCCTTTGCAAAGCCCACTTGCTCCCAAAGCTAGCTGAGGGTGGAAAAGAGACTACAAAAAATCCTTCTGTGGTTCTGCTCAGGCAAAACAGCCTTCGTTGTTTCAGTTGTGCCCTTGCAATTATATCAAAAAGTGAAGCCTAGACATGAGAGGTGTCTACAAAGCCCCTCGGCTAAATTTGTTAAAGGCCGCAGGTACGCTTGCCATTTTTGCATTGCCAATATAATAAAATACAACAAAGATTTGCATAAAATTTGTGCCCGGCCTGCCTATCGTCGCATGGGCTCATGAAAGGCTTTAATCAAGATAAATGGCCTCTGTAAGAGTTTTATATCAGTGAGCTTGGGAAAGTTCTCCAACTTCTTAGACGAGCTCAGGGATTAACTCCACAGCTCCTAAGTCTTTGGAGCTTCCCTAAACTGTCTTCTGTGGGCTATCTCAGAGATTACAGATGCACATCATCTGTGATAACTGTCCAGGAGAAATGTTAGAGAATTGCCCATTCAGAACTTCTCCCGCATTGAACTTGCACATTTAACCACAAAATTCACAAAAATTCAGCTCTGCTGCACAGTGGCGGACCTCCATTTTTGGGTCCCTCAAGCTTGACCCTTCACAACCATTAAAGAGGTCTGGTAACCACTGTTATCGTTTTCAGTTGGGTTGCTCTATGACAGATCACAATTAAAAAATAATAATAACTGGAACATCTCAGATTTTGCTTAAAATTGCTGCACATGTCAAAGTCACGGGTGTAAATAAAACTTTCCTATGCTTTATAGTTTTCAGGTTACCGTGACATTTGGCATCTGTGCTACTGACACTCAGACTTGGGGGTTGTTGAACTATATACAACAACAACAAATATCCATTTGAGATAGGCAACTCAAATTAGGTCTACTGAACCCAAAAATGTTAAGCCATGTGGACTAAAGTTGCTTCTGGGTACCCTCTGGGATGAAGCTTAACCTTCATTAGTTTCATAATAATGATTTAATAATAATTTATTATTTATACCCCACCCATTTGTCTGGGTTTCACTTGCTGCTGCAGCACTTACTGAAAAGTTTGTTGCTTTCCCAGTGATTCCATCCTACCCTCTCTGTGGCACCTTTGTTTTTCCAGCTTAGCCTTAGAAATTCTACTGTGCATAAATGACATGTGAAAACTCACACAATGGAAGTTCATGAAAAATAATAATAGCAAAAGAAAATGAGGCAGGCTAAGTCAAACTCTTAGAACCAAAGGATACTCTTACAACCAGTCAGGAAGGAATTAATAGGGCTATTTTTATGCATTTAGTAAATCTGCTTTTTAGAATTTATGTGGTTAGGCAGAACTGCATGCAGGTTAGATACCGATCACCAATATGGGGAAAAACATACAATATTATTATTATTGGTTTTTATAAAAAAAAACCCTAAGGAAAAATGGATGATAAATGGATTTTGGTTACTTAGCATACTTTGTCAGCCTTCTGATCTAACTTGTCTTTTATACATCACCAGTAAGAAGATATGTGCAGTGTACACAAATGTATACATATACACAAAATCATATATGTCTGCATATGTATAAATCAAATATTTATAAAACACATATACAGGTATGTATCTACTGTGGATATATACACAATGTATGCAGTCACAGACACATATCTAATTTATATTATATCTATATGATTGTAGCATAGTCAAGAAAGGTTTCCTCTTTATTTATAAGCCTGATTGTCATATTTGCTCAGTGTATAAAGTTAGCCAAAGTTGAAAAACATGACAGATATGTACACAGTAGATGATTAACCTTTCTTTTCCCATTTTAGATTATATTTCTTACTCTTATTTTCCTGTCAGTTACCTATACTTGAATGAATAAATGCCACTGTTGCGTTTACTTAGTTAACACCTTTCCTACAAGGCCAGAAGATTTTATTCACTTAAGGTCCACATTTGCAGTACAGGCCAAGATTTAGGCACAGAACAATGGCTGTATAGAACATTTGGTCCTTTAACATGGGCATATGGGTAAGCTACTGCACACTATACTATAACACAGTATTTTTAATTACTCTCTTATGCTTTTCCAGAAAGGGGGGTGGGGAGAGGATACCATCTGGTCAAATTTTACATTTGTTTTGGTATACAGTCCTTCAGCAATCATACAATATACATGGTTCTTTTCAAGCTGAGAATCTAAAAAAATGTGTATTGAGAGGTGAAATAAGGGTACTTTTGTTAATGAGGTCTGTTTCAGTATAGGTCCCTTTTCTCTAGGAATGGCAGCTGTAGATCGGTCACACTTTATCAAAATTCCAGGCGTTCTCCAGTGATTTCTGTATTCTTCTCTCATATTCTCAGACCTGATTTGTAGCAACCCACCTCAGCTATAAGACCCAACTGCAACACCAGCTTGTCCAGCAAGGAAAGGCAAAGTGGAATTGCAGCTTTTTCGTGCTCCTGTGCCTTTAATTAAAGTTTCTTGTTTGTAGAGCCCGCCTGTTTAATGCTTTGGGATGAACTGCCTCTTCTTTGTGCCTGGAATAGCCTATTTTAATTGCCACAGTGTTAGTTCCATTCATGCTGGGTAGAGGGAGGCTCTAAATTTTTTCCTTTCCTTTTTTGAATAGTGAAATACCACTATTTCACTATTAAACTGCAAAAGAAAAATAAATAAAAGGAAATGCATAATTAAAGCCAAGTTTCCTCTACTGGAATCAAATCCGACAGGTCCTAGAAGCAAGAAACTGTTAATTAACACTGGAAAGGACCTTTATAATACAGTGCTTGGAGTCTCCCCTTTAATTCCACTTTCAACTAATCATACTAACCAATGCCTCAGCAGTGCTAAAGCAACCAAAGGTTTTGAAAAATAACTTTGGAATGTAATACATGGATGGGTGTGCCTTTTAGTGATCTCTGACATCTCAAGATTTATTTCCCACATTTTTCACATATTGGAAATGAACCAGAATGACACTTTTAAAAAGTGGTTCTTGAAAAGAATGGATGAAAGAATGGATAAGACTGAGTGTTCAACATTTCTTCTTTCCATGTAATAAATTCTCAGCAATCACTAAAATAATCTTCAAAGTCCATTTCATATTAAATATCCTCAGTCATTAAAAAATCCTGTTCAAATCTTATTTAGGAACACACATATATATGTGTGTGTGTATATATATATATATATATATATATATGCTTTCGTAGATTTATGGCTTTAGAGTTACATTGTTAAATGTATTCTTCACCAACCTTTGTCAATGACATAAGAGAGCCCAACTTCACCACTATTTAACATTTGCTATTTTAATTTAGAGGTAAAAGAACAGTTTCTTTCCAAGCTACTGAGGGACAAAAAGAAAGTGCCTTCATAAATAAGAAATGCAAGCAAAACATATATTAAACTATTATGGAAACACTTAGAAAAATAAGTGCTTAATTTTAAAAATAAAACGACAAAAAAACATTGACAAGCTGTGCGTTTATGACCCCATTTGTTTTAGTAAAAAATAACCCCTTTTTTACAGCACTTTCTCCACAAAGGTAGGAACTGACTTTGATTTTATCTCATCTTAAGGGTTTTATAATAAAAATTACCTGACATGCACATCCTAGACCTTTCACATTTGTGTGTCACGAGCTTGCCTTCTTCAGCCCAGCAGCCATGATGAAAAGTGTAAACGCACCATGCCTGTCAATCTTAAATAAAAAAAGACCGGAATACCACCACTTCATCAAGCAGACACTAGTGCGAACTCTGAATCTTAATCATTCACCAAGTTAATAACCGTCCTGTCGTTTCTCTAGAGACTTCTTGGACCCGTTTTCTCACAAATGCCATATAATCTTCGGTACCAGCCTCTTGCGCCTGCGACAATGTATAGATGCTTGAATGTAGCTAATGACCTTCCTACAACTAAATATATGTTTTCCGTCATGAATTTGCTACGCCTATTTGGGTGCACAATGAGATGAGCAACTGTTCTCAGCACAAATTGCTGGGTATTAATCAACAGGGACCATGCTGGGTTGGGGTTTGCACAGGGAGAAGGGGAAGAGGAGGGGGGGGGCGACAGCAGGGGCTCGCTGTCTGAACAGCATCATATAAGAGAAGCTTCCCTCCTATCTTACTGAAGCATTCATAGTTTAGGAATTGGCCTTGGTAATTATACTACACTTTAATATACCTCAGCCCTCGCCTGCATTATCAAAGACTCACGGGAGAACAATTGTACCAGTGGCATCAGAACAGAACGAAAGAACAGCCTATCCGAATCAGGCCCAATACCTATCTTAGTACAGTGTCCTGTTTTCACAGTGGCCAACCAGATGCCTGGACAAGCCCACAAACAGGAACGAAGAACAGCAACACTCTCCGCATGTGCAATTCTCATCAGCTAGTATTCCGAGACATCAGAAATCCCTATGGTTAAACAAGGCTGGAGCATATTGCTATGCAATTCTGGGATGTCTTGGCAACGCCTTTTACACAGACCACATGGATGCATCTATCAGTGTAAAAATGGCGGCACACTTAGATATGCCTTTACTCCTCTAAACATTTCCCAGGGGAAAGCACTGAATTCCTTCCCATTCACCAAATAATTACATCGATGTTTTAAAGTGGTATATCGGATGCCATCTGATCCTATAGTTTCTCCTTAGAGTGGACTACACAACCTGCTGATTTCTTTCCCTCTGGCTTGATCTCAGCTAAAACAAGATTCCCACAGAGAATACCAGTCTTCGGTTTTTCTGCCCAGATGCCAAAGCACGTGAAGAAGAGGTGAATCCATAGAAAGCTCCAGATATCCATACAGCAGAAGTCACAAAGTTCAAGTCATTATTTCCCTTTTTTTATCCAGGTCAAAGGCATGAATACAACAAGGCATTGTTAGTTGTGATGGGCAAAACTGAGTGTCTGTTGATATAACAGGTCAGGTTTTTTAAGGCCTTTGTCTATGCAGAGTTATAATAATGCAGAAGCCTGATTGAATAGAAATCGAGGGGCAGGGACAGAGACACAGAAAGAACGAAGGGGAGAAGAGATACATGTCAGTAATGTCACAAAGTCAATACTGTGTCTACAGAGGGAGAAATGCACACAGCTTGCCCTTTGAAAGCTTCTCCATATCTTTGTATTTAATACTGTCAGAGTTGAGAACACATTTTAATGGAGTTTAGTGGCAATTGAACACATTCATTCAAACACTCCGTAAGAGGAAGTGCCAGGAGTTTCTATCCTAGAATATCCAGGTACACTGGAGATGCCTTGGCCAAGTTCTGAAGCAGGCAGTGGATTTCTTTGATGTTGAGCCTCATATGAGGCTCCCGCTGCCAGCATCCCAACATCAGATCATAGACTTCCTTGGGGCAGGTGCGAGGTCGCTGCAGGACACGGCCCTGAGTAATACACTCAATTACCTGGAGTAAGAGAGAGAGAGAGAGAAGAGAAAGGACAAGGAGCAAGCCAATTTATTCTTTCTTTTATTGCTGATTTGGGAAATTAGTCAATACATCCTGAGAGAGTCACCCACCTCCCAATTTACATGTGCCAAACCCTTCTGCACTCTTATCTTTCTACAAATGTTCCACTTCCGGCAAATGGATCCAGCCAAATACACTGTCTTTGAGACCATTCACCACCACAGCCCGACTACATTTTTAAAAGCATATCATTTGTACAACAGCACACACCTCATTGTTTGAGAGCTGATACCATGGCTGTTTGCCGTAGGTAAAGATTTCCCATAGAACGACTCCAAGGCTCCAGACATCACTTTCCGTGGTGAATTTTCTGTACATTATGCTTTCAGGAGGCATCCAACGAATGGGTAACATGGTATGTCCACCAACCTGGATAGAAGAGTTTGAAAGAATTTAAATGGTTTTTGTGGGAAGAAGTATATGGAGAAAGGGACAATGCATGTTTTAAAATTTTTGCAGTGCAATATATTATTTCCTGTTATTGTGAATTTGTGTCTCATTAGTACAGCCTTCTGCTTCTTGTTATCCCCTACAATCTTCATCAAGGATGGATTCTTCCCTTCCAAGGCAACATTCTTTGAAACTTTCAGGGACTTTACACTATAGTCCTTTACTTCTTTTGCAAAGTATCAGGAGAGCCAAAAGTCTGACCAAGATTTATGGAGCATTTTCTTCCATCTGTATGCCAGAGTTTAGCAGTAGCATATGGATGTTTGGAGCATTCAAGTCTACTGATTTACTTTTAGAAAGCACCTCTGTATGCACTTAAAGACACGAAGAAGTGTTTTATTATTATTTGATTTTGAACTGATTTTAGAATGAATTGATTTTAGAATGCTGTATTACTTGACTGTTGTTAGCTGCTGTGAGCCTGGCTTCGGCTGGGGAGGGCAGGATTTAAATAAAGTTTTCTTATTTTTATTATTATTCTTTAAAAAATAGTCATTGTTGACTTCCCTAAAATGAAGGCATATATGCTTGTTGCATTTGTTCTTAAATGCTTTCCTGGTTAAATAAGATGGACAGAAAATGTATCAACACTTTGTGGATTACTCATTTTGTTTCACTGCACAGAATATTTGACCATGGCAATCAATGAAGATCACCTTAAACCAGGTTTTACGCCACTTCCAATAAGGAGCTTTGCATCTTACACACAAATAGGCACACAGTGGGTGGTATTCAACTAAACTGTGGTCAGAGTAGACCCATTGAAATGAATGGTCATGACTGCATTAGAGCCATTAATTTCAATAGGTTTACTCTGAGTAAAACTTACCGTAACTGCTTACCACCAGTTTTCATTCATTGGCTGTTTGCTCCAGATTGGTTGTGCCAGAACACAACAATGACAAAAAGTCTACAAGCAAAGGATTGGCTAGAGGTCTCTAGGCATCCCCTAGTGAACATACACATGCCTCAGCTCTCAAGTCACCGTGTTTCAGAGCAGAAGCCACAGCTGGTAGAATTACTCTGCACGGCAACTTGAAAAGGTGCAGCAGTCCAGTTAGCACCTAGGCCAGTGGTTCTCAACCTGTGGGTCCCCAGATGTTGTTGGACTACAACTCCCATCATCCGTGAGCTCTGGCCTTGCTAGCTAGGGGTGATGGGAGTTGTAGTTCAACAACATCTGGGGAGCCACAGGTTGAGAAAGGCTGATCTAGGCTCTAGGAACAGCCGGCTACACTCTTCCCTTGGACACATCTGGGATATAACATGAATGAAGCAGACCGGCCGCTGCTCTCTGATGTTCCTGAGGCATTTGGGGGCTTCCAGAGCACATGAAGGATTGGTATGAAGGGTGTCAGAACCAGGATGTGTAAAAATACCCATAACTGAACTAATATGATCTGTGGCCGAGATCTGTGTGGAGAGTATAGTGTTACTAATGCATTGCCAATATGCACACCAAACACAAATACAACATTCAGTTTCTGACCCTTGCTCTAAGATGCACTGCGAAAGCAAACTGCTATCCTTGGCTGCATTTCCTCAGTGGGTGGGTGAGCATTCATTAGGAGGTTGAAAAAATAGAGAGAGACCCTTCGAAATCTGTGGCTACACACCAGAGCAAAGGGCAAGCACCATTATAACATTATTAGTTGCTAGAGGCCTTTTGGTTCATTAAATATTAAGTGGCTCTTAAGCCTGTTCATCACGTGGCATCTATGACTGCTTTGCCTCCGTGAGTTTTATGGGACAGTCTTTAAAAAATTAATGAATGCTGGTTGTAAAACACGGTTTGCTCTTTTATTGAGGTTTTGTTGTGATTTAAGCTTCTCGCTATCGTAAGAAATGTAAATGCCTATTAGAAAAAGAAGGGCACCCTTCCTCTTATTAGCTTCCCTATAGTTAGATATTCCAGAAGAATAACATACACTAAATGTAGGAGCCTCATTTGATACAGAGCCAAACACATACAATCGTTACATAATCTTGGGCTGCCTCAAGTTAACAACAGAAATGTTTTGCTTCATAACTATAGATATAAATGGGACGCGGGTGGCACTGTGGGTTAAACCACTGAGCCTAGGACTTGCTGATCAGAAGGTTGGCAGTTCGAATCCCCGTGACGGGGTGAGCTCCTGTTGCTCGGTCCCAGCTCCTGCCAACCTAGCAGTTCGAAAGCACGTCAAAGTGCAAGTAGATAAATAGGTACCGCTCTGACGGGAAGGTAAACAGTGTTTCTGTGCGCTGCTCTGGTTCGCCAGAAGCGGCTTAGTCATGCTGGCCACATGACCCGGAAGCTCCCTCGGCCAATAAAGCAAAATGAGCGCCACAACCCCAGAGTCGGCCACGACTGGACCTACTGGTCAGGGGTCCCTTTACCTTTACTATAGATATAAACACACACGTACATACAATTAAGGCACTTAAGCTACTTAACTCCCACCCACCTCTACAGCATCATCCTAATCAGTTTTGTTGCACTGTGGAGTCTTCCAGAGTGCTTGTTGTGGGGGAGGAAGGGAAAGGAGAATGTTAGCCGCTTTGAGACTTCTTAGGGTAGTGATAAAGCGGGATATCAAATCCAAACTCCTCTTCTTCTTCTTCCCTTCCAAGTCTACAATTCTATGATACCTCATGCTAAGCTTATGAACAGCTGTTGTCTAATAAACAAGATATAAGTTGTATAGCCTTTTATACACTAAACAGTGATTCATATTGGTAAACAAGAACCGTCATCGTTCTGATCCCCTCTCTCTTCAGAGTTAGTTCATTGGCTTTTTTATGATCACAGTTTGGCTATCGCTCTAAATAGACAGTTATAATTCAGCATCTCATATTGATGCTGTTCCAGCATTCACTACTTCCTTGTAAGCCAATGTGGGCAATGTTCTATGCACAGGAATATTACTCATTTCGGGGTAACAGTCATCTTTTCAGTCTTGAGATTTTTAATTTGTGGTATTGTCAAATATACAAATACCACAGATTCTGCCCTCCCCACAATCCCTGCTTACGAAGGCTAAAAGAAAGGCATGTTTTCTCCAAAACGATGAACTGTTTTTTCCAATTGGTGCAATATTTTCTGGTTGTGAGGGCAGAAAAGGTAAGAAGGGGATATTTGGTCTGGAAGATACTCATCTGGTGTTTCTTATCAGCTCTTCCCTCTCTGTTACAAAGACGCATTAATGTTGGTATAATGGTGATCTGTCATTCAGCTCGGCATGCCATTAGTTTTAAACGAGAAAACTCATTCTCTTCCCATTCATGCCCACTCTGCTTTTGCTAGGGCAGAAAACACTGCCTGCTTTTGAGGGAGTGCGCTGTAAAGACAGCTATGGCACTGCATACTAATTGACACACTTTAATGATTTCTTTGCCTGTTGCTCTCTCCTCCCTCTCTGCTCGCTGCTCCCCTGACTTGCCGGTTCCTAGCACATAAGGCTTGCTACCATGGAAACTAAGTCTCCGAATGTGCAAACCTCACCACATCAACATCTCGAGCGTACTGCTGGTGAATTTCAAAAAGGTACATCAGGCTAGAAGACAGGCAAAAAGAGGGGAATTTCCTTCATGGGCAGCCTGTTGGGGGTCCTGACAGATTTATTATGGCCAAGAGATCAACCCTCACACATATATCCCACCAACACATTCTGCTGAAATGGTACATTATTATATTGCATGCGCACCCTGCTTACTACGCAAGAAATTAGCAGAACCAAAATAGACCAGCAAATCTACTTCTCTTTCCTTTACCAAGGTGGCAACTCCTTAAAGGCAGAGATCCCTTCCTGCGTCTGGGGAAGTTTAATGACTCAGAATAAATGTTTTCCTGCCACTGGAACAAGATGTAAGCAGTACAGATGCCAATCTGTGAAAACATTCTATTGAGTCAATTCATATTTTTTAAAAAGTTTTTTATTTATACAACAAGAAAAAAAGAAAAAAAACACAAATACCAAATTACACACAAATTACAAAAAAATAACCATAGACACATAATTTTCTTAGCAAACAATAAAGCATCTATTGGTCTTGACACTAAAGACCCAACCTCCCGTCTATTCCATATTTCAAATTCTTATTACTTTTTGCCAATACACACTTTTAACATAATTTAACTTAAAAATTCCTTCCAGTAGCACCTTAAAGACCAACTAAGTTAGTTCTAGGTATGAGCTTTCGTGTGCATGCAGACTTCTTCAGATACACTGAAACAGAAGTCACCAGACCCTTCTATGTAGTGAGAAGGTGGGGAGAGACCTGGTCTGAACAAAGACATTGGATTCTTATCTCATTATACATGACAAAGCCATTTTTCACCTTCTCACCCCTTGCTTTTTCCTGTAAGACCTATTGCAGTCGTTAAGAGTCGTCAACAGGCTCATCACAGCTATCTGCCAATCATCCATTCCCACCACCCTTCTGAGTAATACCCCTCCCCACCTTCTCACTATATAGAAGGGTCTGGTGACTTCTGTTTCAGTGTATCTTAAGAAGTGTGCATGCACACAAAAGCTCATACCTAGAACTAACTTAGTTGGTCTTTAAGGTGCTACTGGAAGGAATTTTTTTGTTTTGACTATGGCAGACCAACATGGCTACCTATCTATAATTTAACTTATTTTCAATAAATCTAATTTCTTATATCTACCTTGCAATTATTACTGAAGTTCCTCGAATGCTGCAACAGAATTTAAACTACTATATTTATTTTTCAGATAATCTTTGAAAACCTCCCATTTTGAAACAAATTCCTGTTTTGATTTGTTCTTTATTTTTTCTGATATACCATCTAATTCGGCATGTTCTGTCAGCTTTTGGATCCAATCTTGTATAGAGGGGATTTCATTACTCTTCCATTTTGCTGCGATCAAAACTCTTGCTGCCGCTGTCACATATAAAAAGATACCCTTCCTCTTTTGTGGAATATCCACATCTGTTATTCCCAGGAGGTAGGCCTCTGGTTTTTTGTTGAAAGAGATCTTTAGCATTTTTTGCAGTTCTGCATGGATACTCTCCCAGAATACCTGTATTTTCCTACATATCCACCACATATGGTAGAATGTTCCTGATCCACTGCATCTCCAACAATTACTTGACACATTTTTATACATTTTTGAAAGTTTCCATGGTGTTAGATACCATCCATATTGCATTTTTTGAAAGTTCTCTCTAATCGTGTAACAATTTGTGAATTTCCAATTGATCTTCCATAAATTTTCCCATTGGGCCATGGTTATTGAATGGCCAAAATCCTGGGACCACCTCACCATTGCCACTGTTACCTCCTGGACAGTCAAGGAGGAGTCGGTAAGTTTTGGAAAGAGTTTTTCTTTTAGAATTTACAAGATCAGATTCGAATCGGGAAATTTCTACTGAGAACCCCTTTTGTTTGTCAGATTTAAATTTTTCAAATAACTGATGGTATTGGAACCAGTCTGTGATGTGTTCTCTCATTTCCTCAAAGTTTTTAAATTTTATTTGGTTATCTTTATTTTTTAGAAGTGTTTTATATGTTGGCCAGCTTTCCTGAGTATTTTTTTCCATTTTACTGCTATGGCTTCTACTGGAGAAGTCCACCATGGGACTTTAGGCTCCATCAGGTCTTTATATTTTCCCCATACAGCAAAGAGTGATTTTCTTATTATATGGTTGGTAATTTTTTAATGAATTTTCGCCTTTCCATATATCAGGTAGGCGTGCTATCCCCAGCGGTTATCAAAACCTTCCAGGTCCAGGAGGTCTGGATCCTGCAACGTGCACCTATCTTTTAGCCAGGTGAAACAGGCTGCCTCATAGTAAAGTTTTAAGTCAGGTAGGGAAAAGCCTCCTCTCTCTTTTATGTCTATTAAGATCAGGTGTTTAATCCTAGGTTTCTTCCCTTCCCACAGGAATTTGGAAATTTCTCTTTGCCATATCTTGAGACAACCTGCTTCACCCAGTATTGGAATCATTTGAAATAAAAAGATTAATTTTGGAAGCACATTCATCTTTATAATGGAAATCCTACCCAGAAATGTTAATTTTAGTTTACTCCAGGTTACAAAAATTTTTCTAATCTCTAACCAAGTTTTGGTGTAATTATCCTGAAATAGGTTTATGTTCTTGGGGGTGATCCAAATACCCAAGTATTTCGCTTTTGAGGAGATTTTCAGGCCCAATATTTTTTCTAAGTCGTCCTTTTCTTCTGTGGTTACATTTTTAACAAGCATTTTTGTTTTTGTTATATTCAGCTTAAAGCCTGCCACTTCTCCAAATTCTTTAATCAATTCCAGCACTCTTTTCAGACTTTCTTTAGGGTTTTCAGTCATAACAAGTAAATCGTCCGCAAAAGCTTTAATTTTATATGTTTTGTTTCCCAGAGTTGTTTCCCAGAGTTTGTTTTCCTTTAAAGTTAACCCAGACCGCGCTGTGATCTGAAATTGTCCTTGGATGGATTTCTGCTTTTGTAATATTATTTAATAAATCCTTTGTTGTCCAGATCGCGTTGATTCATCCCGCCGATTTATGTGGCTCTGAATAATGTGTAAATTCTTTCTCTGTTGGATTCTTAAACCTCCAAGCGTCAAACAAATTCAGGAGTTCTATTAATTGGAAAAATGTAGTTGGGAGTTTGTTCTGCCTCTTTTCTTTCTTCTTTATTGTTCTGTCCATGTTTGGATTGACTACTCCATTAAAATCTCCTAATAATATAATTCCCCCCCCTAAATATTCTATGACTTTTTCTTCTAAGAATTGATAGAATTCAGATTTTCTTTCATTTGGTGCATAAATTTGAATCACTTTTTCATTATTGATCTTAACTTCTATAATCACTGTTGGACCTTTTTCATCATTGTAAAGCAGTTTTGGCTCCAGCTCAGGTTTTACATAGATTACCACCCCTCTCTTTTTTTCTTTACTTGATGCAATAAACTCAAGCCCCAATCTTTTATTTATTAATACTCCTTTATGTTTTTCTGCTACATGGGTTTCTTGCAGACAGATTAGATCATATTTTTGCTTAACCAGAATATGTTCCACCTTGTTCCTTTTTGATTTTTCATTTAAACCATTTACGTTCCAAGTGATAAATTTATAATCAGTACTTTATTTCTTATGATACGTCAACAGATTAAATAAATAAATAAATAAATTTACACATTCAAGATCTCAGTATACATAAATTCCCTTCTTAGATCTGTCTCCTAACTCTCAACTGTTTGTTCAGTTTCCTCTGATTCTCCCAACAATTGCCTTTCCCCTCCGAGCTCTTTCCAGTACTTTCTCCAGAACTTGTCCGCATCTAATGCCGACAAGCACTTTCTACGTTTCCCTTTAAAGAAAAAGGAGATGCCTTCAGGGTACTCCCACCTATAGTCCACTGCCTTTGCCTTTAGTGCCTCTGTTAGAGATTTGTAAGCTTCTCTCTTTTTTATCAATCGATTTAGGATAATCTTGTGGACGATAATATCATTTCTTTCCGACTTGAATTTCTTCTTGTTACTAGCTTGTAAAATTCTATTTCTGAAATCCATAGAGTTAAAGAGACTAAACAGTCAGCCGGCCAGTTATTTGCTTTTGCTACATTAGATTGACTCTAAATGCTTTTTCTATTTTTTGTGCTACTTCTGCTTCTTCTAGGTCTAACCAAGCTGCTAACTCTTTTGTGATTTCCCCCCCTCAATTATTTCATCTGTGTCCTCTGTTAGTCCTCTGAATCTTAGGGTATTCTCCCTTCTCTGCATTTGCAACATCACAATAGAGTCCAAAGTTGAATCCTGCTGCGCTTTCAGATCTGCTATTACTATTGAGTCAATTCAAATGATGCCTGAGAGATCTACAGGTGCTACACAATAATAAAAATCAGAACCAGAGGGAAGCTGACTCGACAGGTGGGCAAGACCCTCTGCCAGTGGGGTGATTAAGGGGTAATGGATAAGGCTGAGCTGGAGGTATTTGCCAGAGCTCACATGCAGTCCCCTGCAGGGGCAGGACCCAAATTTTAAAAATAAATTGGACTTGGAGAGCAACTCACAGTTGGAATAAATGCACTGTACAATCATCATTTTATCCTGCTCAGTCATTTGCAGGCAGGATGGCTAGGGCAGAGGAGCTACAGATGCTGTCATTCTGAACAATGGGACTGTCTCAAATTCCTGCTGCTAGTGGTCTAAGTCTAATTGAGAGTGTTTCTTCTCAGGAAGCTAATTATTACTATTTATTGAAAATAAGCTTTATTAACAAAGTTCTTCAAAACAGGGCTGCCCACCGCACCCTCACTGTTCACAGTAAAGACACTTGAAGTACCTTAGTGAAATACCGAAGCATAGTTTTGGGGTTAACAATAAACTTGGGCTAACTTCAGATGTGGGACACGGGTGGTGCTGTGGGTTAAACCACAGAGCCTAGGACTTGCCGATCAGAAGGTTGGCAGTTTGAATCCCCGTGACGGGGTGAGCTCCCGTTGCTTGGTCCCTGCTCCTGCCCAACTAGCAGTTCAAAAGCACGTCAAAGTGCAAGTAGATAAATAGGTACCACTCTGGCGGGAAGGTAAACGCCGTTTCCGTGTGCTGCTCTGGTTCGCTAGAAGTGGCTTATTCATGCTGGCCACATGACCCGGAAGCTGTACTCCGGCTCCCTCGGCCAATAAAGCGAGATGAGTGCCGCAACCCCAGAGTCGGCCACGACTGGACCTAATGGTCAGGGGTCCCTTTACCTTTACCTAACTTCAGGTGTAACTACCGTTTAGCAATGTGTGAACAAGCCTTGCACTTCCTCTTTCCTCCCACCTTCATGAACTGTTGAGTTACTGCCTTTCTCAGCCACATCATAGTTTGCAGTTACACCTGCATCATCAAATTTGTATTTGCCCTCCAAATAAAGATAGGAAGTCACAGTGTCAATGTGGTTTGTCATCTTGGTTTTGGAGTGTATGTGCACGGTTTGTTGGCACACTATGGACTGCATGGAAGAGAAAGTAATTTGTTGGCCCACTTTGCACATAATACTAAGCAATTTATTTTTTAAAAAAATATGTAATGGTTTGTTTTACAAACCATGAGTTATCAACAAGTTGTTCCACGGACAATGAAACAAATCAAGATTTGTTGCTCCAAAATATGGTTTGTTTTCTAGCTGCTCTTGCTTCACGTCTTTGTAGTTTGGAGAGCTCTTGGGTGGGGTTAATGTGTTATGTTCACATGGAATGCCAAGCCATAGTAAAAACAGATCAAGGTTCATAAGCAAACAAACCACAAACTATGGCTTCATATCACAGTTGGCTTGCAGCAAATAAATCCTATTTAAGCTGTTGGGCAGGGCTCACACATAATGCTAAACCATGGTTTACTAAACTATAGCTCAATATACTGTGATTTATTGTTATTTGTAAATCAGAAAATGCAAGGGGGGAGGGGAAGGGTCCATGGTGTGATGTTATGTGTGAACCAGCCCTTACTGAACTCTATTTAACAGTTCCTGATTTCCAGGAATCTGAGGACCATATTCAATAAATAAATGGTTCATTCTAAGTTTGGGCTCTGGTTCAGTTTTATTCCCACAACTCACACCAGCACGACTCCTTATTGACCTTGTTACCTGCCTTCAGCCATCTGGATAGGGTGGGAAACAAATGGCGGGGGGGGGGGCTCACAATAAAATTATATTTCTTTGGCAGATAAGAGGGTAATAGTACAATGCATTGGAGTTTGCAGGCAAGCAGCAATAAACAAGAGGAAGCCTGGGATGATAAGCAAACATTTTGTTTGGTTTGCATTTCGGGGGAAGTGGAGGCTTCGCTCCTCAGAAGACAGTCAACTTTGATCTTTAAATAACTTCCTCCTAATAACTGTAATTTAACCTGCCGGTGCCCAGCAGTTCTCCGGATTCCTCTAAGACTCTGGGTGGTTGCTTCGCAGAAGGCAGCAGAGAGTTTCTATGTAATTAAAATTACAGCTGCAGAGAACTATTCGTTGAGCTTTCAAATCTTGGTGCCAAAAACAACATCTCTACTTGTGAGGGCAGACTCCTGAGATGCCTGAGACTCTAAATTAAAACTCACAATGCACAGCGATAATAAAGCCACTGTTCCAAGATTGGCACAGGAATTAAGAAGGGTGACATCTGCTTTCCCCCTGAACCAGAGCTTTCAAATTCACCTTCATTCACCATGCTCTTCCATTCATTCCAGTGCCATCTAAACAAATACTTTTCCTTCAATAATTCTACAGGTGCCTAGTATAAGAGGGCAAGGATTTTATTGGATCCAGAGTTTCAGGGCTCCTTCTTGCCTCCTACCTGTGCAAAACTTAAAATTACCATCACCTAGAATGGAACAGTTTTGCCCTCAAGGGATTGGCTTGGAATTTCTATATGCTTCTGTACGGATCACGCAACAAATTCCCAATTGCTCACAAAAGATAGTGTCCATAGCATACTGGTTTCTTCTTTATAGAAGATTTGCTATGTTCTCATTGCAGATCTCCCGTATTTTTCATCCAATAGGGCGCACCGGCCCATAGGACGCACCTCGTGTGTTTTTTTTTGGGGGGGAATGAATAAAAAAACTTATTTCCCCCCCCCAGCCGCGGCTGCCGCCCCAAGCCTTGCGCACACCTCCCGAGGCACGGGGCACCCTCCGGAGGGCTCCGCGTGCTTCAGGCTTCAGGCTGGCGCCCCAAGCCTCGTGCGCTCAGTGGGACCTTCCGCCAGGCGCGCAAGGCGCGCAGACACTCGCCCGAAGCACGGGGAGCCCTCCGGAGGGCTCTGCGTGCTTCGGGTGGCAAGCTGCCGCCCCAAGCCTCACACGCTCGGCGGGACCTCCCGCCAGGCGCGCAAGGCTTGTGGACACTCGCCGGGGATGCAGGCTGCTGCCCGCAAGCCTTGTGAGCCCGCGGGAACTCCCGCCAGGCTTGCAAGGCTTGTGGATAGCTTCCTGAAGCCTGGAGAGCGAGAGGGGTCGGTGCGCACCGATGCCTCTCGCTCTCCAGGCTTCAGCGAAAGCCTGCATTCGCCCCATAGGACGCACACACATTTCCCCTTCATTTTTCGAGGGGAAAAAGTGCGTCCTACGGGTCGAAAAATACGGTATTCTCTATTTTTCATGGCCAAGTTAGGATCAGTTAGCAGAAATGGGGAAGGGGAGGGATGGACAACAACAACAACAAAAGACTTTCCCCCACAACAGTCAACATACACAGGCAATGAAAGCAAATTTATAACATAAGAAGTCTCCTTTCTATGTGGAGGGATGCTACCAGAAACTATTTTCCAGCGTGGTTCAATGGCCACTTGTAGTAAGCTCTTTGGCTTCTAGGCCAGGGCATAGCTGTCAACTTTTCTTGCGAGGAATCCTATTCGGAATAAGGGAATTTCTTTTAAAAAAGGGAAACGTTGACAGCTATGGGCCAAGGTCTACCCTACTCTCCTTCATAGGCTTTGGGCAGCTTTGTGCTAAAACTGGCACCAATGGCAGCTGCTGTGCTGGGGCTTCTGCACCTTTAATTAAATATTAAAAGTGTAGGGGCCCTGCACACTTTTACATCTGGCCATGCCGGCTGGGCCCAGTCCAGCTTGGAAGATCAATCTCACTCCACTCCCACCTTATACCATTCTTTGCTACCAGAGGCAACAGCATAATCCGTCTGCAAGCCCTTGCTTTACACAATCCTTGCTTCATGTCATTTTTATGTCCGACAACTCTGGGGTAAATGAACTAAGAATACTGCGGGGATGGGGAGTCATCGAAGGTGGGCTAAAAATAAAGGCAACCACCGTGCTGTGTAGCAAAATTAACGTTTGAGGCTAAAGGAAATCTCCACGCGGTGGTGAGAAAACAAAGGGTGTTTACCGCTAGCAATAAAGCTGAGCAAAGCCCCAAAAGCTGGGACCTGCTAATATACATACTGTAGCTGTTATCTGTTAAAGCAATACATATGCATAAACGTCCTCCAATCTAAAGTAACAACACACTACTAATTATACCATGTATGGTCTTTCCTTCATTACCTATTCATTAGGCAAGGAAACAAAGGACTCACTCTTGTCAAACGTAGACACTTGAAAATGTTGTTTACAACCTTGGGAGTAAAGCTTCTCCTAGCACAAGATAAGGCACAAGGCCTCTAGCCCCTGGAAAAAAATAAAATCCCTCTGTCATCCTCTAGAATAGATCCTGACGTGACGCAATGGCCGAACCAGGCTGTGACGTTGGAGCGGAGCTGAAAAGCACATGTGGGGGAAAGAGCTAATTTCATTTGAGTACCAGTTGCCAAAATAGCATCTAATAAAAAGCCTTCAAACTGTGACAGTTCAATATAAACACCCACAAGGATGCCTTGGCAAGCTGCTTGACTCGTCACCAGCCTCCTCCTGCTTTTCCTGTGCGAGACCTCGACACAAAACTCGCCCACACAGGTATGCAGCTGTGTAGTGACAGCGGAGACCTGCAGGTGCCTGTGAGTACTGCCATTTCTGAGGGGAGAAAGAAACCTGCTGCCATTATTTATAAAAAGAAGGGGGAATAAGAACCCTGTTGCCATACATTGACTCTTTTTAATGTATAGACATTTTATACTAGAAATAGGCAGCGAAGTCACCCTTTGGGCTTATTACACTGCCATTATCTTTCACAAACAGCAGAGTCACAAGGAAATCTACAATGCACCAAAGCCAGGGACAGATTATTGAAAGGTTGTAAGATGGAAGGCAGAACACAACATGCTAAGGAATGATTTCTTTTCTTTCTTTCTTTTGCAGTGCACAGATGGCCTCGCAAAATTCTCTACCCTATTTGTCAGCAGAGAAACTGATGGAGTGGGGCATTTCACTAAATTTCTCCACGGGGAGGGGAACCCATCCAAATTTATTGGGGTACGGCTCCAAATTTGCAGTGGCAGTATCACAGACAGTCTCTCTCTCTCTCTCTCTCTCTCTCTCTCTCTCTCTCTCTCTCTCACACACACACACACACACACACACACACACACACAACTGTTGCACTTGGGCACTCTGTGTTTGTGTAAAAGGCAGCTACTACAAAAATGGCAGGGAGAAAATTCTGTAAAGTGGCCCTTTAAACAAACTGAGGGTGTGGTCCATGGGCAAAAAAATAAATTCCCCAGAAAATGTCTACTGAATAATTTTGCTTCTACAGGGAGTAGCTAACTCTGAGCCTCTCATACTGTGCTGGAATCTGCCATTCTACTAAGAAGTACAATTTGTGCTGGAGAATCTAAGGTTAAAACCTAGCAAAAACATATAACATTTATGGGAAAAGTTAGCTTACTCCAGGAAGTATTAGCTTGCTACCAAAGCACAAAACCCCAACGTAGAGCACCCTTTAAGCCTCCAAGCAGGTAGAGGAGCGTGCAGAAGCTCAGTAGGTTACACCTTCTTGGTAAACACTGGGAAGGTTTGCTTATTTTGAGTCCACCTGGTGACAGACAAAATCGGATTCCTATGGTGCAATAAACAACCTGATACAGGTCAGTGCGGAGTACAAGTATCCGAGTTTTATTTTCCATTCATTGGTGTGTGCCTGCCCTATTGTTATATTTTGTTGTGGCTTAATTTGTGACAGGCTTTGACTTTCTGGCATTCAAAAGGGGTTGGACTTCTTCCCATCGCGGAAGAAAGTGTATCTCTTACAAAGAAGCTGTGATTGCTTCTATTATCTAATATATACACACCTTAATATTTACTTAGTTACACTTACTCTTAAGGGGGCGGGGATTACATGTTGATAAGAAGTCTTTACTGGTTTTGGGAGGAACTCAAAGTGTTTTCCCTCAGGGCTTTTCTTTTATCCTGCAAGGCAGCTGTAGGTGACTTTGAATGAAGTAGAGGGGAAAGGGGAAGTTTAACCTTTGCCTTTCCAGTCACTTGTCCTCCCTAAATCTCTCCACCCCCCCCCCCCCGCTGTGTTCCCATCTGTGCTAGAAAAGATACCGGGCTCTCATATCTGTGGCCCTGCAAGCACAAAAGGAGCTTAGGGCGACTCTGAGTTGACAAATGGCTACCAAGAAAAAGTCTTTTGCAGGCAGGTGTCTGATGAAACCCAAAACTGCTTTAACACTTTAACAAACGACAGCAAATGACACGTTGAAATTCTATCCCCACAACACGAGGTGTTTCTCAGTGACCATGAAATGTACGTAAATACAAAAGAAATGAAAGTAAGGTGTTTTATGCAATGATGTTAATGCAGGCAAGGCCTGAGAGATAGATCAGTCAGTAGAGCACAAGACTTTTAATCTCAGGGCTGTGGGTTCAATCCCCATGTTGGGCAAAAGATTGAAGGGGGTTGGATTTGATTATCCTTGTGATCCCCTCCAACTTTGCAATTCTATGATTGTAAGCCGGATCATTCCTTTCCCCTTCTCCTGCAGGCCAAATTTGTCAGATGGAAGGGGCCAGCCACCTGTCAATCATCTGATGTCATTTGACAACTCAGAAGGTGCTCCGCTGAACCCCTTTGAAGGCTGGCTGTCAGTGCAAATCAGCTGATAACTGCTTAGAGCCCTATGAATACAAACCACTTGCAAACTGACTTCAGAGTGAGTTTTAACAGATTTTACCAGTTTTGATTGGATCAGCGTACTAAATTTGTGATACGTACTGAGGGGAAAACAAGAATTACAATATGTCTTGCAGTCTATATATGGTAGCACTTACTTTGGATGTGTGCAGACAATTTAGGCTTGATTTATATAGGACCATGGTGGGATTTTGTGCCTCTTAAGCCTACAGAAATGATAAGGGCTGTGGAATTATACAGAGGAATTATATAAAAGGAAAACACTATCCCAGTTAGTTAGTAATGTGTGATTAAGGGAAGCTTGCTTTCAAATGGGAACCAAACTGAGTTTCTCCTAGTGAATTCAAGAATACCTACAAAGTTGCTGTTTGTAAATCCCCTTGAGATAAATGCTAATGAGTCAGGTGCCAAACAGAAAGAATGGGAAACTTCCTGTCTTAATGGAATAACACTGTCAGCAGCCAAAAAACACCCCAGACCTCAGCAAAAGAAGGATATGACCCCCGTCAGTATGAACACCAAACTCAGTTGAAACTGAAGAAGTTCAGTTGTATAAGGCTGCAATTTTGCAAAATGTTGAAAGAACTCTGGGGGGGGGGGGGATAAATACTTATTGCCAAGATCTGGGGTTTGCATGCCAACCAAATCTGATGCTCATAATTTATCATTCTGTTTTCTCTTTCACAGAATAAGAAAGGGAAAAAACGCTGTATGTCATTCATGTCTTAAGACATAGTGGGCTTGCTTTTAAAAAGAACTATCATGTTTTTACATGTTTCCTTCACTGGACAATAGAAGTACTTTGCCAGCCTGTCTGTTGTACGATTTCAGAGAGGCTCTAAACAAACAAACAAACAAACAAACAAACAAACAAACAAACAAAGCCTTTGTAGCTAGCACCATGCAACAGCACAACATGCCAATTATCCAAAGGTTATCTCTCTCCACAGTTGTCCCTGCAGCATCTCTTAATAGCTGTGCCGACAGAGTGCAGAATATCATTAACAATCTGACAGAGCAGAAGGGGACGGGCCTATTTGCCATGTAAACAGGCAGACAATAATTTTGGATGCAAACTAATATCTCAGCAAATCAGTGCAGGCGTCATGGAGTGCCGGTTACTAACACATTAATAAAGATGGTTATGTAGACACTGGTAACCAACACTTGCTTTTCCACTATGCACCGCAGAGCTAAGAGATCAGGCAAATGAACAGCTGATACAACTGTCAGTGGCAAATATGCAGTTTCAATAGTAAAAAGACACAAGCTTACTACACGTTCCAGTGTCTTTTGCAGCTGATCAATGTCTTGCTTTGATCATACTTTTACCCAACCTTCCTCCCAAACAAGAACGCAAAGAGTAAAAACAATACAAAGATTTTTACAAAGCAAAACCTTCAAATATCTTCCCAGCTAATTAATTCCAAGGATGGAAGAGACTTCAGATACCTGGGTAAGCAGGCCTGCTTTAAAATTCTACCTAAATACAGGCAACAACTGATTTATGCACATCCAAATGATAAACATGCACGGACGCATGGCGCTGAATCTGGAAGTGACCCTAAAATGTCACTAAAAGGCAGGAATGGGGGTGGAGATGATCCACTGCTGGAAAGTCAGCACCAGTTAGGCAGCTTGCTGTCGCCACCCCTGCTGTTTATATGGCCTTTGGTGGTTGATATTGCAGGAGGTGATGTTTTCGCTCCCACAGTGTTTAGGGCCTTGTACTTGGAATTGGGCCTGGTAGTTCACTGGCAGCCAGTATAGTGTTTTCAGGACCAGTGACACATGGCCCAATTGGTCTGCCACATTAGCTGCAGCTTCCAGGCTGTCTTTGAGCGCAGCCCCACATAGAGCATACATGTGGAGCCCAAATGCAAGGTCAGTAGGGCATGGCCTACTGCAGTCTGGCTATTCTGGCTCAGAAACAGCTATGGCTGTCAAACAAAAAAGAAATCAACTCTAGCTACTGAGGCCACTTGGGATTCCGGTGACAGATCTGAATCAAGGCGCACTCCCAGACCATGAGTGTGTCTTCACGGGGAGTGCAACTCCTAATTCCAGGACTTGAGAACCACCCACCCACAGCACTTGGATTTTATCAGGATTCAGCTTCAGTTTACTGGCCCCCATCCAGCCTATCACTGCTTCTAGGCACTGATCCAAATTTTTCACAGCTTCCTCTGGTATAAATGGAATGGAGAGATAAAGCTGCGTATTATCGGCATGCTGAAGACACCATGCTCCAAATCCCTGGATGACAACTCCCAATGGTTTCATATAGATGTTGAAAAGCATAAGAGACAGAATAGACCCCTTGAGGACCCCATGGCCTAAATGCCCTGCAGGCAAGAACAGAACCATTGTAATACAATGGCTCCAACTCCCACCCTCCTGAGTTATTCCAGAAACCTTGATCAACGGTGTCAAAAACCACTAAGAGATTAAAGAGATAAAGGAGAACCAACAGGATCACACTCTGTCCCTCTCGCATAGCTTGGTCAAGGTGACAGAGACTGTCTTGGTGCTCAAACTAGACCTAAAACCAGAGGTCTGGATAATTTGCTTCCTCCAGACACACCTGCCACTGGCTGGCCACCACCCTCGCAATCATCTTGCCCATGAAGGGAATACTAGAAACTGGGCGAACATTTCCTAAAACCTCTTGGTCCTAGGAGGACCTCTTCAGGAGAGGTTGTACTACCACCTCTTTCAAGGTGATGGACATAACTCCCTCAAGTGGTGTGGCATTTACCACTCTTAGTCAATCCCCTCCAATTGATTTCATCAATCATAATAGATGGGGATCGACAGGACATGTCGTTAGCCTCAGTACCACAAGTGTTCTGTCCATGTCCAGGATAGGATCATTATCACTGTATTTATCAAGACAATCATTTCCTCCCATGTTGGTTCAGGGAAATGTTGGGATATCACTGTCCCACTTCTGCTTTAGAAGGGAACTAGGGCCTTAGGGTGGAGCAACTTTGGACACACTACAATAAAGGAAGGCTAACTTAGAGGTCCGGGGGGCTTTGGGCACACTGGACCAATCTAGCAACTGAAAGAAGGCTTAACCACACCCCAGAAGAATGGCTGAGGGCACAGAGACTCGCCTGAGTTGGACCTCTGTCTGCTACTGTTCTTTCAAAGTTTACCTAGCAGCCAGGCTAGGCTGGTGCAGAAACCGCCTCTCAGCAACTGGGCAAGTGAAGGCCAAGGCCTTTCCTTTTTAGGCCAAATTAATTCGAATTATGACAAATAAAGTAGTAGTATTTTACCCATCTAGTTCTGTGTTGCTTCTCTCTTTTCTCTCCTACTTCCACAGTGGGCACTATAAACTACAAACAACCTAAGATTCTGATTTTAAGGCTTTCTGACATCAAGGAACCCTTCCTATATTGCTTTGCCCACTGAGGATGTTTAAATAAAATAAAAATATGTATGGCCTTTTAAACTTTGTGTATTGTCTTTGTTTGTCACTATGGTATGTATTTTTGTGTTTTTTGTATTGTAAACTGCCTTGTGATCCTCAGATGAAAGGCAGTATATAAATTTAAGAAATGTTTATAGTGGAGCTATAAACTCCATTATATGTTTATAATGGAGCCCCTTCTGTGTTGCAAAGGATTCTGGGGCATGTCCTAGCATCACCATTGTCGCATGTGGGTTGAAAACGTATCTTAGAATGTGTCCTAAAACAGTCTTGTGCATTCATTTATCCACTGCTGGGGAAGACAAGAAGTGACTGGCAAGCTGGCTTTGGGGGGAGCTGGTCTGCCACGACTGATTTATTTTTTTCCCATTGAGGAGTTCCAAGATTCCCCAGAAGAGAGTTTGAAAACCCTGTTATGGAAGGATATTTTTCCATGATAGAAAGCAAGCGCTCTGTGCAGGCCCGTCTTACCCATAGAGGCAAGTGGCACAGGGTGCCAGGGCGCCAAGTTCTGGAGGGTGCCAGGCGAGAGTCCGGGGAACACCGAACGAGCATGCTGAGTGAGCGAGGGTGCATGTGCCGCTCCCGCTGAGCGTCGGTTCAGTGTTTTCCCTTTTAGCCTGCAGACACCAAATTCTGCGGGGCGCCAGAAGGCTAAAAGGGAAAAAACCGAGCCAACGCTCAGCAGGAGCGGCATACGCACCCTCGCTCACTCAGCGCAAGCCCGTTCACTCGGTGTACTGCCTGCCGTGGCCACTGCGGCATGAAGCGACCAGCTGATCTGGGCGGCGTCGCATCCAGCCTCCGCCTCTTCCCCGCCGGAGGAGCCGCCCTCCAGCTGCTGCCTCCCTCCTCCAGCCTAAAAAAAGGTCAACAACTCTGGGAAGGGGGGGTGATGGAGGGATCTTTGCACCATGGCGCCGGATATGCTTAAGACGACCCTGGCTCTGTGATCTCTCTTCCTCTAAGCTGACACTCACACCATACATTTAAAGCACTCCTCTGCCACTTTAACAGTCATAGTTTCTCCCAAAGAATCCTGGGAACTGTAGTTTGTTAAAAGTATAGATACAATTCCCAGCACCCTTAACAAACCACCTTCCCCAGGATTCTCTGACTGTTAAAGTAGAATAAGAGCGGTTTTTAAAAAAAATGTATGGTGCAGATGTAACCTAACTTGCCAGATAGACTTATTTTGAAGCTACTGCCCTTGAGGCATTATTGTCTCGTAAAGTGTAAAAAGTGCTGAAACTTTGCGGATGCAAATTAGCCAGTGGCAAGCCTTTTCTGCCCCAAGGTCTTAAAACTGCACGTGAAAGTCATGTTCGCTCGTGTGATGTGATGTCATTTTCGTAGTGTAACAATGTACTAGCTTGGAAGGCTAAAGCTTGGGAAGACAACATGTGACAGAAATCTGGTTCAGATGTTCACTAATTGCAAAGTATGGATCACTGGAGGAAGCAACAGACAATGCAAACCAAAATAAGAGTGTTCTTTTTCGGCTCTTAATTAAAACAGTTGTATGAAAATAAATACTGTCCTTGTGTGGTGGTGCAGCTTCCTCTGCCTTGCCACTAAGCCATATGTAACAATTCACTTTTGAAGCAGGATGTCTGCAGACAATGGAACTGCTCAAAATTGGTTCTGTCCTCTCACAGAACCAGGCAACTAAGCGAAGAATGAGGTGGCTAAAGAGCACGACTTGTTGCCTTACAATAACCACAGCCACTTGCTTCATTAAAAGAAGTTAGCAACAAAGACAGCAATAAATAATCAGTTTAGCACTGAAGCTTTTATCTTTTGTGAAGTCCTTTGCGTGTTGATCAACAAATTGATCCATAAGCAATGACTGAACGCTTGTTGCTCTGCAGGGAGTTCACAAATGCATGGGAACATGATTATGTCACCATCGGAAAGTAGGAATTGTGAGATGGCAGCAACATGCAACCCATTGATGTTGTGGTGCATGATTTTTAACTGATACAGTCCTACCTCGGGTTACAGACACTTTGGGTTGCGTGATTTCAGGATGCGCACAGCGCTGAACCTGAAAGTACCAGAATGGGTTACTTCTGGGTTTCGGCGCTTGCGCATGCGCAGAAGCGCTAAATCACATTTTGCACATGCGCAGAAGCACCGAATCACGACCCGTACTTGCGCAGACGTGGCACTGCGGGTTGCTGGCGCTGTGGGTTGCGGACGCTGCGGGTTGTGAACGTGCTTCCCGCACGGATCACGTTCGCAACCCGAGCACCCACTGTATTTTCTTTCCAGTAAGATCTGGTCTCTCTCAGGCTTAAGAACAGATATGGTGGTTGTGTTATCATTGATATGACGCAGCAGATCAAACTGACCAGCCAGCATTCATTGAGAAATGCTTTTTCCTTATTCATGTCAAGCGAGCTCTCAGGTCTCAGAAGAAACTTGTAAGCTACTCGTGAGCAGGAATAAAAGAAAAGATTAGCCAAACAGCTATTTCATTTTTAATATTTATCAACTCACAGCTAGCATCTTGGATCAGAATAAGAGTTCAGTATCTTCACTGAGAAAATAATGTGCCAAAAGCTGTTTCTCAAAAGTTTTCTTCTGAAAAAGAGGCTTCCTTTTACCTGCCTCATTCCTCAGGGAGCTTTAGAATTTCTTTATAATTTCAGTGAGTGTGGTGTTTCCTGATTTTAAGTCTCAGGGGAGGAATGTCTCCCCCTGGGCTTTAATTGAAGGGTGGGACACTGGGGAGGCTGACCAATGACAGCCTGGCCGCACTCACTGATTTTGTTGTTTTAAGAAGGTGCTCCCTTTTACCTAAAAAATAAAAAAAAATCCACACTGGTTTCTTTATAAGTAAAAAGATTACTCTTTCCACAAATGAACATCGGCCAGGAGCAGAGTAGGCAGACTCCCTGGGTTACCCTGCTTAGAAAGAGTCCAGCAATGACATCCTGGGGTTTTCAGGGCAGGCGCTTGGGAAGACTGAAGAAGGCAGATCACGGGAGAGATGACTTGTAGAATGAAAGAAAGGACACCCACAAGAACCTCAGCTCATCTCAGAAGTAAGTGCAACAAAAATCTTGCATCTCACCCATGAGAATTTTACTTAATTTTCCTTTCCCCTTTGAAAATTTTGGAATGCAATTTCTTTTCTCATTAATGGATGCAGAATATTCATGAAAAAATGCAGAAGGCATTTTCCAGCAGAACGCTAGTCTGAGACTTTGGCCAGCCAAACGGCTCAAGGAAATTCATAAACTAAGACACGATTTCTTCCCAACATCTGGTGGTCAGCATGTTATATTCTCTGTGACTATAGAATTGCATTTAGGATATCATACATAGCTAGAAATCACCACTGAAAATTGTCTCGGTTTATTTATTTTAAAAGCCAAAGGATGAATTTAACATTGCACTATTATGGAACAAAGGAACCAACTCCCATCTCCCCCCTTGGTGTGCCAATCTGGGATTCTCCTGACCCCCCTGGCCAAGCTTTGTGGGGCCTGAGCAAAGGAGCGGGGAAAGCCCTGTTGTGCTTCTGCTGGTGCAACTGGCCCCAAGTATGAAAGTGGCAGCCATAAAGTGTATATTATACAAGATGTATAATATTTCAGTTTTACAGAGTGAAAGATCAGTCTAACAGTTAATGAATTGCCCTCTGGCCCTCAATTGATTTATGACTGGGTAGGGATTTTAATACAGGTCTCCCAGATAAAAGTCAAATACTATACCCACTGGAGCACTCAGCAGGATATATTTCCTAAAGTGTCCATCCTTGACACTTTAAACTCAACTCTACTAACATTTTCTGCTTTGTAGATTAATAATGGTTTCTGTATCACTCTTTGCACAAGCCACATGGCAGTTTAGAACAAAATTAAGTAAGATAAAAATAATCAGTAAGGTCCATAAAATGACACAGCCTCTAAAAATAGCAGCACAACTACTGGCTTCAGTAGCAGCAACAAGATGGCAGACTGAAGCCAAAGTTATTAAAACAACAAATCACTTACCCTGTAGTAATCTGTGCTATACACGTCTCTTGACATTCCAAAATCTCCTATCTTCACCAGTAAGTTTTCACCAACCAGGCAATTCCGAGTGGCAAGGTCACGATGCACAAAATGCTGTGATGCCAAGTAAACCATGCCAGCTGCAATCTGCTGGGCAATATGTAACATCTGTGACTGGGTTAGCTCAGTTAGATGACTCCCTTCAGCCATCAGAGCTGCATCAGGTCCATGTGCCCTGTATGGAACACAGGAGAGTGTAAGCAGATCCATTTATTCATTTCCTTTAGGTTTAAAACATGCACATACACAATGGAAGAACCATATGGGAGGTGACGATCCATGAGCCCCAATCTCTTTAATGACCATCTGTTTTGAAGAGCAGGCAAAGTGCTTATTGAGTTTATATCTCCTATAACAACAGTCCTTTTCCAGGTTAAGAATCTCAGTTGTATGATGCATGAAAACATCAAGGCCTGGATTAACAGATCTCAGGATCATCCACACTTACATGTCTAGGCACAGGTTCTGGCATTCCAGGTTCCTGTCCAAGCCCCGCTGGGACTTTCCCTGCAAAAACCCACTCTTTACCGCTAAACTGGAGCAAACAGCAATCTGTGGAAAGCCTGAATTGCTGTTTGCTCCGATTCAGCAGTAAAGAGCAGGTTTTCCTGGGGAAAGAGGCAGGGCAAGAAAACACCAAAGCACTTGGACATGGCTGGGAAAGTGTGAACACATGCCTAGAAAGTGATGCGCAAAGGGTGAGTGTGGATGAGCCCTTGTCTCTACAAATGAAAAGGGACTTGCTGGTCTCTACCAAGACTTAGAAGAACACATAGAAACCCTACATATTCTGCCTTGGGCTCCATGGAGGAAAGCCAAATATAATATGAAACTATTGTACTCAATGCTCAGTAGTACCCTCCAAAGCTCTATAGCAGGTGGTGCCATTTAAGCTCTGGAAATGGACTCTTAATAACAAAAATAAAATAAAATAAAGAAGAAGGGTGTTGCTCAAGTTATTAACAGACAAAACATTAATATACGTGAACTGTCTTGTTTTGCTCATTACACATCCCTCTGCCAGCTATAGCACAGCGGGCATAGATTACAGCATACATTCCAATACAAAGAAAACAAATTGGTGGGGTGCATTGTTTCATTAGTCCCAGAAAGAGACTTTGAAACACAAGCATCCTTTCTGGTAAAATAGTCTGCTGCTCATAATCAGGGCATAATCATCACTACAAACTGTGGAACAATCTCTGTGAGAGCATCAGTAGCAGAATGGTTTTACACCAGTGACAACGCAAATGGCGCTAGGCGAGTGTTCCTGCTGGCTCTGAGCTATCGTCTTGCAGAATAGTTATTGCACTGGTGACTGGGAGGGATGGGCTGGATAACTTTGCTACTCTTCTGTCCCACTGATTCCTAAGACCTAAGACAAAAGTTACAAAGAAAGATTGGGATGGAATGTGTCAGGAACTCGTCCTACACTCGAGTAGGACCCTGGCAGAGACACATGCCCGACTGGCATGTTCTCTCCCTCCTGGTCGATTGTTTGGGAGCTTCAAAAGCTTTCTTCAGCCCGAACATCACAGCGACTGATGCCAACAGACACCAGCACACATAGGGATCCACAGAGTCTTTGCAGCTTGCATAACAGACCTCAGCAACTCAGCATTTTGGCTAATCTACTTTATTTACCTATAAACACACACGGAGCACTGCAACATGGCTCCCTCTCTCTCTAGCACCAGACAGCAGAGAGAAAAAGAACAAAGGACAATAGTCCCACTTCACGAAACACAGTAACACAAACATCCTGTCTCCATCACTTCCCACTCTGTGGAGTCAAAACATACACCGTCATGTGATAGACGAAAAAACCCCATGACTGCAATCATGGAGCAGGAATTCTAACAGAATGTACCCATCCTAGTCCCTTCTCACTTCGGACTTGTGCAATCTGACATGAAGGCAAATGTCAGCCTTCAGCCCTTAGAACACAGAATACATACGTGAGGATACATATCTGAGGGGAGAGTTTAACAATATGTCATAAATGCTCAAAACAGAGAGCAAAAAAATACAGATGTAGTGACTGGAATGAAGTCTTCCAATTATGCGAAGTTGCATACATCCACGTCTGTTTTTTGTGTCTGTAGAACGACGTGGGTTTTTAAACAAACACATGAATAAACAAATAAGGAACTGGAGTAGAAGAGGATGAAAAAGAGTGGGAAATAAAAAGAAGGGTGATAAAGGCCAAAGCAGAAACCCAAATGGTGGGACACGATGACTTGTACTGTCAAAATCCCGCCTTTTTTTTACTGTATCATTTTGTTTGCTGAGCTGTAGAGCAGATTGCTTTATTCATGTTTAAAAGCTTTCTTCCACAATCATTGGAGACATTTTGAAAATAAAATAAAAGCTGAGTTTGAAAATGAGCAAGGAGATTTTGAGGGAAGCAACAGCAAAATCATTGTTGCAGGTGGTAGAAGCACAAGGCTGGCTTGCCATGGGCTTGACGAGACCAGCGCATGCTTTCAAGTGGCCCTCACATGAGAATATGAAGGTTGTGTCACTGGGCACTCAGATCCTAAAGAGATGAACAGCTGCACTGTTTTTCACAGACTGGAATGTCGCAAATTAACCACAGCAGCATTTCATGTGAGAAAACTCACACAGGCCTTACGATTGCACCGCAGATCTGATATAGGTCCCTTTTTAATTCCTAACTCCCATATTAAGTGCATACAGTTGTATGTGCATGGTGGCTGAAATGTAGGGCTGCCACCCATCTCTAGAAAAAATGTGATTGTCCTTTTTTTCAAGTGTCCCCTGTCCTTTGTTGTTTAGTCGTTTAATCGTGTCCGCCTCTTCATGACCCCATGGACTAGAGCATGCCAGGCACTCCTGTCTTCCACTGCCTCCCACAGTTTAGTCAGATTCATGTTAGTAGCTTCGAGAACACTGTCCAACCATCTCGTCTTCTGCCGTCCCCTTCTCCTTGTGCTCTCCATCTTTCCCAGCATCAGGGCCTTTTCCAGGGAGTCTTCTCTTCTCATGAGGTGGCCAAAGTATTGGAGCCTCAGCTTCAGGACCTGTCCTTCCAGTGAGCACCCAGGGCTGATTTCTTTAAACAGGACACCTTTTTTCATGTATTCAACTCCTCCTCCTCCTCAAAACTGTGTGGGCAGCTTTTAATATTGGCAGAAAAACAAACTGTGAAGCAGCACTCCTTCTGCAGTCACGGCACATATCGTACATAGTTAGTCTTTGTTAATAATATTTGACTATCATCCATTAGAATTATTTCCATCTAAACTTGATTTTTAAAAATAAAAATAAAAATGACTGGCTCTTCTTTTTCATTTTTGTCCAATTTATATCTATAACAGACACACAGCTGTGTGTGGCTGCCACATTTCATTTTGTTGTTTAGGCTTCTTCAGCCTAAATGGTACCCACAGGAAGGCTTCCTGACCTTCAGATCCTGGCCTGCAATTTGGCCCTGTACTGCAGGAAGCCAGCACTGTGAAGGACGCAGAGAGTTTACTTTTTCCTGGTGGCCATGGGGGGCGCTGCAGGGTAAGAAATAAATGTTCCTTTGCCTCATGATCAGCAAGCAGCCTTTTATTAAGCTGCGTCAAATGGCAGAAGAAAGCCAGACTTAAGCGCAAGTTCAAGAGCAATTCAGCATTCTAAACTTGAGAAATAACCAACAACTGAAGGCAAAGAGAAAGAGTGCAGAAGAAAGACCATGTGTTGCTGTGGTATAATCCCAAATCAAAACTCAAGAGACAAATGTAAATGAATAAGTGCTTCAAATGCTATTAAACGGGTGCCATTATTATGAATTTTTAATGTTTGCATTCAATTGTGGGAAGCTGCCTTGTGCTGCTCATCCAGTCCACATCAGCTGGCACTATCGGTCTATTAATAGCACGGATCCCTCTCCCCACCCTCTCCAACTGCAGTGCACATTTGTTTGGGAGTAAAGCCTACAGTGGGATTTACTTCCAAGTAAACATGTGTCAGGCCAAGCTGCCAGCAAGGTATTCTCCCTGTGGAAATGGCACAAGCCTTTTTGGGATGAAATGGCTGCGCTGTTAAACACAGGCTTCCTGTATCCCAGTGACCGCAATTTAGGCAGCCTTCCTCTCTCCAAAGCAAAGCATTATGGGAATGCTAATGGTATCTCACATCAAGAACTCTGTTAGCTAAAGAAGGATCTGCTGTGAAACACATCATTCCTTTAAGGCACATTCAAAGCACCTTCTTGCCCTCTAAGCAGTCTGGGCACTGCAGTTTGTTGAGGGCTGCTGGGAATTGTAGCTCTGTGAGTGGTAAACTACAGGGATCCCAAATGCTTTGAGGGAAACTATGTGCTTCAAATATGCTTTAAAGGTATAAGCATCCATTAGATGCCAGTTGTGTATACAATGGACTTACGAAGGGGAAGAAACAGGATCACAGCAGCAAGTTCTGCTACTCATCCTATGTACATTCACTAAACCATGCAGTCCTTTCATGTGGTACATGCACAGACTTAGATGTCATCTGGGAATCTGATTTCTGCTGACGTAATCGCAGGTCACATGAACACAAGGCCTGCTCTAGCTTTCTGGGGACGCTTGGTTGCAAGATATCAACAAGGCCTTATCTCTTCTCTTTCCTCCTTAAACATCGCTTCTCCCTCTATCATACTAATAAAGTGTCAAGCCAGGAGGATGGGTTAGATCCACTGGATGCCTTTAAGAAATGTTACTTGTGTGCAGAAACATGCACTAGAGTTTCAGCCTCCTAAATTTTTCAATGGTGGTTGACTGCATCTTGACGCTAATGCATTTATATATGCAAGTGCAAGAACAAAAAGCAGACAACCACCTTCACAGATAATGAAGGTTGACAGGGAAGCTGAAATTAAATGGACAAAAGTAAGGGCTCGTCCACATTGCCACTTGCCCCACAACTTGCCCCCAGGAAAACCTGCTGTTTATCGCTGAATCAGAGCAAATGTCAATCTTTTTTTCTCCGGATTGACATTTTCTCTGTTTTAATGCTAAAGAGAGTGATTTCTGGGGGAAAGTTGTGTGGCAAAGGCAAAACTGCTTGGACTCACGCTTTCTAGGAACAATTCATGTGGAAGTGAAGACAATCCCTAATTTAGACTGCAATTTTAACTCCACTTACCCAGGAAATAAGCCTGATGAAATTCAATAGGGCTTACTTCTGAGTAGGCATGGGTAGGACTGCACCATTAGAATATTAGCTAGTGAAAATGATTTCTCTGTTCAAAATGGTATCTTGAGGAATGTTTACTGTTGATGTGTGGTCTTTAGGTAATATGACTGCCAAAATACCCTTCCTAACAAAAGACCTAGAATAAAGTTTGGCATCCAAAAGGCATCTCCAGGAGCCCAATAACTGTGCCAGATCATGTGGTCCATGCAATACACTCATAGATGATCCCGTAAGCTCAGGCTGGATAGTTTTGGAACACAGGATTGGAGGACAGAGCCAGATTTTGAGAATGTGCCCCGTTTTTAAATGTTTTCATATGGCTCAATTCCTATGATCTCTCACAGCACTTGACATCTACTTTCCTAAAGTCGACTGGATAGTTTCAGCACCAGTTTTTTTTTGTATACTTCTTCTCTTTCCCATGGTTTGCAGAATTTTCATGAGTCATATGTTCCCCATTCCTGGGTCTAAATCCTAACTTTTGTGCGCTGGAAGCTTCTCCCAGCCCTAGCCTGAGATGTGTGCCATTTTATAATGTGTGTGAGTAAGCCCCATGGTGTTAAATGGGAATTACTCCCAGGTAAGAATGTATAGGATTGGAAGCTAAGGGTTGTATGTCACTAAGTCTTACTCAGCGTAGACCCACTGAAATAGTAACTTAAGCCATGAATTTTGGTGGCACATAATAAACAAAACCGAAACCCATCAACATGCAAGTTATGAAATATCTGGGCTATATTCTCATTATTGGCCAACACTGTTGGATACCTGATGGACCCCAGTCTACAAAAACTTGTGTTGTAATGCATGTATTAGTCTTTCAGGTGCTATAATGTTGTTGTTGTTGTTGTTTGCTGCAACAGACTAGCCCAACGTTATTTCTCTAAAAGCTATTTCCACTATTGTACATAATTAGCAGACGTTTCTTTATGAATTTACCTGAGGAACTTGTTAAGATCTCCATGCTTCATGTATTCAAAGACCATGATGAGAGGATCGCCTTCCACACATACCCCGTAAAACTTCACAATGTGTTCATGCTGTAAGTTAGTTAATAGTTCTGCCTCCCGGTGGAAGTCTTTGCGGGCGTTATCGCTAGCATCTTTTAGCGCCTGTGAGGAAAGAGTCAAGCAAAGTTAAGAGAAATACATCACACACTTTTCAGAAACTTGGCAACTCCTTTTTTTGTTTTGGGAGGAATCACGCCGTCAAGAGTGTTGTGTGTTGCAATATTTCCTTCTGCAATTTCTTATGCCATAGGTCACCCGGGAGCCTAAGTCGCCAGGTACTTACATGGTGGCAAGTTGTCTTTCAAGTTCTCTTCTTGGGCGATACATATTTTTTTCCATTTTTTCCATTTTTACTTACTGTCACATGGTGACCTTTCCTCCTCAGAAACATCGCACCCAAGTATCAAGCCTCTTGGCGCAGTCAAATGGAACTATTTTGTAAGGAACAGCTATGTCAAAGCTATGTACCAGATATAGCTGTATTCACACTGTAAAAAATCCCCAATGGTCTGAAAATCTCTCACAGAACTGAAAATGAAATTACCAACTTGGGAGGAAAAAATGAAGAGTGTATGTGTGTGTGTGTGCGTGTGTGCGTGCGTGCATGTGTGTAAGCGAGAGAGAAAGAGGGAACATGCTATAAACCCTCAAATTCAAACACATTTAGATTGCATTCAAACATGGGGTTTATTGCATGAGTTTTACAGATACTAGCACTTCTAGAATCATAGAATCATAGAGTTGGAAGAGACCACAAGGGCCATCGAGTCCAACCCCCTGCCAAGCAGGAAACACCACCAGAGCACTCCTGACATATGGTTGTCAAGTCTCTGCTTCAAGACCTCCAAAGAAGGAGACTCCACCACACTCCTTGGCAGCAAATTCCACTGTCAAACAGCTCTTACTGTCAGGAAGTTCTTCCTAATGTTTAGGTGGAATCTTCTTTCTTGTAGTTTGGATCCATTGCTCCGTGTCCGCTTCTCTGGAGCAGCAGAAAACAACCTTTCTCCCTCCTCTATGTGACATCCTTTTATACATTTGAACATGGCTATCATATCACCCCTTAACCTCCTCTTCTCCAGGCTAAACATGCCCAGCTCCCTTAGCCGTTCCTCATAAGGCATCGTTTCCAGGCCTTTGACCATTTGGGTTGCCCTCCTCTGGACACGTTCCAGTTTGTCAGTGTCCTTCTTGAACTGTGGTGCCCAGAACTGGACACAGTACTCCAGGTGAGGTCTGACCAGAGCAGAATACAGTGGCACTATTACTTCCCTTGATCTAGATGCTATACTCCTATTGATGCAGCCCAGAATTGCATTGGCTTTTTTAGCTGCCGCGTCACACTGTTGGCTCATGTCAAGTTTGTGGTCAACCAAGACTCCTAGATCCTTTTCACATGTACTGCTCTCAAGCCAGGTGTCACCCATCTTGTATTTGTGCCTCTCATTTTTTTTGCCCAAGTGCAATACTTTACATTTCTCCCTGTTAAAATTCATCTTGTTTGTTTCATCTTGTCTGTCCCAATTTTCAATGTTCCCTAACTATGGCTTTTTGATTGATATACCACCACGTCATGTTAAATTTCGTTTGCACTAGTGGGTGTGGTGTGACACAACAACAATTGCCACTGGATATGTCACTACTCCCCCTCACTTTCCAGGCTTGGGTGCTTCCATTCCCCCATGATTCACTGCACTGTATGCCAAACTGCCATGCAGAATTTCATTATGTGAATAAAACCCTTCTGATATTATGGGTTTCCAGGGTCGCAAAATGATTTTTTTCTGGAAACAACAGAGAAATGAGCATAAAACTCTGACTAGATTTGGCTAGTCATCCAAGAGGGGGATTTTACTTTGTGTGAAAGATCACATGAAAGGCAAAAATCATCAGGTGAGGAAACACCAGGAAGATGGAATGAAGTGCTGTCTGAATGCAGCCTTAGTTGGGAAAGGTGGAATGGTGAACTCATGTTTTTCATCTCTGAGGAGTAGCAGCTGTTTTCCATGATGGAGCTGTTGCCGTGGTAACTGTACACTGTCCGTCAAAACAGCCAAATGCACACTGTCTCTAAGCCCAGATAGATTGTTGATGCTTGAGAATTATTGCTGCTAGAACATCTTTGTGTCCCCAATCTAGTCCTTTCAGAACAAGCAGAAACTCCCTTAATCAAAATTCTGCTTGTCTCTCTCTCCCACCCCAACTGCAGTCCTTTTCGGTAATTCAGTTCAGGGAAAATGAATGCGCAGGGTGGGAGCATCTCAGTGGCAGGGCCTACCTCTCATCTATATGTGCTCATTAGAAAACCCAAAGAGGGCATCACTGACTACTATTCATGATGGCTCTGGTCAGAGTCACTAATACTTCTGAATACCAGTTGCTGGAAACCACAGGAGGGGAGATGGTGCTTGGGCTCAGGTCCTGCTTCCAGATTACCCACAAGTCTCTGGTTGGCAACTGTGAGAACAGGATGCTAGACTAGATAGGCCGCTGGCATGGTACAGCAGGCTCTTCCTATGTTCTTATGTCCACACATGCATGTGCAGGATCTCTTCCGATGTTCTCATGAAGGTTAGGGGTAGAACCATCAACAAGCACACACCCCTGCCATGCATGTTCTTTATCCGTGTGCTAAACTATAGAAAAGGCCCTAAGCCTTCTACCATATTGCTCTCTGTGGCTTTAACAGCCTTCACTTTTCCATTAAGGTAAAGGTAAAGGGAGCCCTGACCATTAGGTCCAGTTGTGACCGACTCTGGGGTTGTGGTGCTCATCTCGCTTTATTGGCCGAGGGAGCCGGCGTACAGCTTCTGGGTCATGTGGCCAGCAGGACTAAGCCGCTTCTGGCAAACCAGAGCAGCGCACAGAAACGCCGTTTACCTTCCTGCCAGAGCGGTACCTATTTATCTACTTGCACTTTGACATGCTTTCAAACTGCTAGGTGGGCAGGAGCTGGGACCGAGCAATGGGAGCTCATCCCGTCGCAGGGCTTTGAACCGCCAACCTTCTGATCGGCAAGTCCTAGGCTCGGTGGTTTAGACCACAGTGCCACCTGTGTACCCTTCCATTAAGCTACAGTGGTACCTCGGGTTACATACGCTTCAGGTTACAGACTCCACTAACCCAGAAATAGTACCTCGGGTTAAGAACTTTGCTTCAGGATGAGAACAGAAATCGTGCTCCGGCGGTGCAGCAGCAGCAGGAGGCCCCATTAGCTAAAGTGGTGCTTCAGGTTAAGAACAGTTTCAGGTTAAGAACAGACCTCCGGAACGAATTAAGTACTTAACCCGAGGTACCACTGTACTTTCTTTTAATTCCTCCTCTAGTGCTTTTTCTTTTCTTGAAGTCTTTTCTACACCACCCTAATGGAACAATCAAAAAAAAGTGTAACAGGAATATCCTGCAGCAAAGACAAAAGCCACACTTTTGCAATCAGAATTCTATTCTGTGGAGAACAACAAATTCTGTCTTATCTTGTCTGCTGCTTTCACATTGTTATGAGTTTGTTCATGGCCTCTCCATCTGCTTGCTTTTAGAGGGCTTATAGCAGCACTGTGTGTTACTCAAATCTCAGCTAAATCTTTCTGCACAGAAGCTGGCTCCAGAATGGCCACACACAAATCAAACTCTGTCCAAACAAACTGAAAGTAAAAATAAACCTGAGTCAAGTTGTTTTTTTTTTAAAGGCCAAAGTAGAGCTTCCCTCTCTATGTGTTTTCCTCTTTTTATATCAAATCATTTTTTATGAATACCCCTTCTTCTAAAGCTATTAATTCATACAAGATTAGAATATTTGCCATCCTCTCTTCCACACACCCTGAAAATGCTACCTTTTGAGATTTTGTCTTCTCACAGGAAACAGCGGCTGCCATTCCCTAACATGTATACACAATGCTGTTCTGGGTTGCCCAGCAACCAGCAAGGAGGCACGTCAAAGATCCAATGAATGAATAGCAAATGTGACAATACTTGGACATTAAGTGAGATTATTTGGCCTTCTGGGGCAATTTGCTCAGATTCTCCTCTGTCTAAAATCTTTCTGAAATGGACATATTAGTCACAAAGTGTATATTCCACAAGGAGAATTGAAGGATGTGTGCATATAACATCCCCTAAAATTCCAGCACAATCCTATATGTATTTATACAGAAATAAGTTTCACTATTTTCAGTGGGGCTCACTCCCAGGTGAATATACATATTGGTGTGTGGGCGTGTAAGAGAGAGAGAGTAAATCTTTTTGCATTATTTGTGCTCTTATGTTTTATCTCTGCATCAAGGTGACAACAATATTGTCAACTACAAAGCTACTTTGAGTAAGAGCTAAGCATTAACTACAAAGTCAGAGTTCCAGATCTGTCAACTTGCAACTGCAGTACTGCTCACACTTGCAAATTGCATTCACTCAATATGTGAAAAGAGATGGTGGAGAGTAAGACTGCATCCTCTGGTCCTGCCCATATCTTCTGTGTTCATCAGTGTGGACTAAGTCCTATGTGGTATGTGTACAACTGGAAGCAAAGTAGATGCTTCCATGCAACTGATGACCCTGCAAAAATGCTGGGCCAATGATCTCGCAGAGCCTTCGTGCATTGAGTTGTAACCACAATGGGCACACCTTCTGCATCCGAACACACAGAAGGGAGGGGCAGGCCAACAGATGTAATCCTTTACTGCTCCTGAAAAGTAAACAGGCTTATCACATAGTTTATCAAGATTCTATTGTCTTAAAGAGAGAGGAAGTGATATCACATTGTTTACAATTCAGAAAAGAAGAAATAATAAGCATTCTTAAAAAACAATTATGTGTCCCCTTTGGCTGACCAATTCATATATTTAAAAAAACACATAATAAAGACTTGAAGAAAAAGCATAATTCTTGGAATGCTAGCACTTTTCTCCAGGCACATAGTACAGTGGTACCTCGGGTTACATACGCTTCAGGTTACAAAAGCTTCAGGTTACAGACTCCGCTAACCCAGAAATATTACCTCGGGTTAAGAACTTTGCTTCAGGATGAGAACAGAAATTGGGCTTGGGCGGCGCAGCGGCAGGAGGAGGCCCCATTAGCTGAAGTGGTGCTTCGGGTTAAGAACAGTTTCAGGTTAAGAACGGCCCTCCGGAACGAATTAAGTACTTAACCCGAGGTGCCACTGTACTGGTTGACACACAAACTAAGTGCATAGGTGGCCTCACATGCGCCAAGTTTGCTTAAAAATGTAGATCTAATTAAATTATCCCCCATGCTTTAAGAAACCATTTAGGGATGAGAGCCACAGCAAGGAGCAATTTATCACTAATGTTCTGCCATGGAACACGTTTGCAGTACTGCACTAGGGCTCAACTCTCGAGCACCTGAAGCAAGAGAGAGTGCATCTTCAAACATCTGCAGAGTGCTTTTTCTTCCCTGCTGAATAAACACAACTGGAATGTGAGATCGAGATTATGACAAGGTTCTCCTTCAAAAAGATATGGCTTTCAGGTAGGCCACAACCTACTTCTAGGCATTTTCACAGGAATCTCCTGACTTCCTATTAACATTTGCAAGATGTTAATAGCAGCCTACTTTGAACAATGCAGGGCAGGTAGAAAGAACCCTGTGACTCTATGGATGTTGATAAACTACAACTCCCATTATCCTTGACCGTTGGCCATGCTGGCTTGGCCAATGAGAGCTGGAGTCCAATAACATCTGGAGGGCCACAGGTTCCTTACCCATGTTTCACAGGAACGATTTATAGCTGGAGACAATTCAATGGCAACAAACATCAACTGTTACATCCACAACAAAGATGGTCCATTTTACCTTCACTGCAACCAAGATCTTTTCCTGCTCATGACACAGATTATAACATTCGGCCAAGAAGACTTTCCCAAAGGCTCCTTCTCCCAGTTCCCTTTTGAGAACAATATTGTGTCGCTTGATGTGCTGGACAACTGCAAAATGAAGGTAAAGCAAGGATTAGAAATGAATTTCCTGGCCAAGGAAAGAGGCATTTTGGGAAGTGGGCCCAGGTAAAATCCCAGCATGTAGAGCAACAGGGCTTGCTTGCTCTGTCCTGCCCCAAAGCAGGACTCCTCTCTTTTTACCTGGCCATGTTAAGTCAAAGCAGCTAATGCAGAGGTCAGGACCATTCAGGCTCACATGGCCATTTCTAGCAAACTCTGCCCACCCACCAATCATGTGACCTGACAATCGTTTCAATCTGCCCCAACACCTTCCTCAGCTTTCTTCTTGTGAAATTGTGGGCGAACATATCAGACGACACAGGGATTCTTCCAAAGCAGCTCTTTATTTGTAAGCTGAACAGAACTGAACTGAGGAGCTCAGTCAGCCTGCTTATATAGAGCTCCAGAACAATGTAACTGTTGCCATTTTCTAAAACTATCCAATCACTGAACGTCACTTTCAATCCTTCATTTGCATACAAACTATCCAATCACTGAACGTCACTTTCGATCCTTCATTTGCATAACTATCTACAGTATCGCCCTGCTGGCCCAGGGTGAGAACTCCAGTACATAACACCTCTGGTTAGACGTAACCATTTACTTATATTATGTATGAGGTATACATTTCCCCTGCCCCAAACAAAGGGGGAATTGAACATAAAATACATAAAATGGAATTTAAATATATGGTTAGCCTTCCAGGGGCCACATTCTGATGTGGGGAGGCAAAGCCAACAGAGGGTGGGGCACAAGAATGAAATACTTTGATACTGCTGTTAAAATGGTGTACAGGTTGGGTTGAAAAGGCTTAGAGAGGGGAAAAGTGTGTTTCTTTTTGACAAGATCAAGGTCGTCTGTCATCCTGGGATGTCTTTGATCACCACAGCAGAGTGAGCTCTGAAAAAAACAATTCTGAATGCTGCTGCTTCAAGAAATAAATTAAGAGGAGGAAAACACTGAAAGACAGGCTGTGTTTATTTCCTGTCAGTTCCATTTTTTAACATTTCTTTAACAGCTGCTTCCCTTTATTGCACAGCAAAGAAAATTTCTGAGAGGGGGGGAGGGGAAAATTCATATAACCTCGGAAGATAAAGTGGGTCTTCCTTTAATTAAATCCAGCCTACTCTGTGGCTCTCCTCGCTTGCTCCTCTTAAATTAAGCTGCCACTTACTCTGTCTGTTTCATTCAACAACTAGGATAAATAAAATGTTTCATTCTAGCAAATATGATTTACACTCTTGCTCTGAGGTTAAACAGAGAAATAAGACAATTGGCAGCAATATGGCCATCAGAGCCTGGGCAATTGTCTGCTACAGGATAAAACTGTCTTGCTGTATTAAAACTTGGACCCTTCACCATTTTCTTTGATGCCTGTTCTTTCTTTCCCTGCTTACAAAAATATTTACAGGGCATGTCTACTCAAGTGTAAGCCTCACTGAATTCTATGAGACTTATCGCCATGTAAGTATGTACAGGATTGCAGTCTTAGTACTTAAAATACCAGACCATACAGACGTATGAATGTCACAAACTATACTGAACAACTATTCCTGTTTTTGAGATGTTACTTGAGATGATACGAAAAGGATAAAGTTATGACAATGCTGCTGTTGCTGGTTTATTTTTGTCTGCTTCCCATTATTATTATTATTATTATTATTATTATTATTATTATTATTTTATTTTTACCCCGCCCATCTGGTTGGGTTTCCCCAGCCACTCTGGGCAGCTTCCACAAAGACCAAAAATACACTAAGATGTCACACATTAAAAACTTCCCTGAACAGGGCTGCCTTAAGATGTCTTCTGAATGTCAGGTAGTTGTTTATCTCTTTGACATCTGATGGGAGGGCGTTCCACAGGGCGGGTGCCACTACCAAGAAGGCCCTCTGCCTGGTTCCCTGTAGCTTTGCTTCTCGCAATGAGAGAAGGCCCTCGGTGCTGGATCTCAGCATCTGGGCAGAACGATGGGGGTGGAGACACTCCTTCAGGTATACTGGGATGAGGCCGTTTAGGGCTTTAAAGGTCAACACCAACACTTTGAATTGTGCTCGGAAACGTACTGGGAGCCAATGTAGGTCTTTCAAGACCAGTGTTATGTGGTCTCTGCAGCCGCTCCCAGTCACCAGTCTAGCTGCCGCATTCTGGATTAGTTGTAGTTTCCGGGTCACCTTCAAAGGTAGACCCACATAGAGCACATTGCAGCATTGCAGACCCTATATCAGATGCTCCTGTATAGCAAGAGTGAAAGCTTCTGTTTTAGCAGGAGTTTCACTGCAAACCACTCCTGGAGCAAGGCTCTTTGAAAGGTCCCGCCCACCTGTCATATTTGACCCAAGAGATATAGGACAGGTACAGAGGGGAATAAAGGTTCTCTACCCCTGCTTTATAGTGTAAATCAAACACTGGCCCAGACAAAATAAGCAGCGGTTGCAGGCGCCACTGATCAACCCCATCCTCTTGTCAAAATGGCCAGTGGAGGATGCAACAGGTAAAGGATGCAGCCTGCCAGCTGCATAAGTTTCCCCACCGTTGCTTTTCACGTTGAAGAGATGGCTCCAAAATGCCAACAGAGGGCCCTGAAAATGTAGAACTAGGCTAACAGACTTGCTGAACTCAGAACCTGCCTCTACGAACACAGAATTATAGAACTGTCATGAAGAAAGGCATCCTAGGTGTCATCTAGTCCAAAGCCCTGCAGTGCAGGAATCACAGCTAAATCCCTGCCAGATGGCGATCCAAACTCTGTTTAAAAACTTCCAGTGAAGAAGAGTCCACAACCTTCAGAAGTAGTATGTTCCACTGTTGAGAAGCTCTTGCCATCAGAAAGTTCTTCCTAAAGTTTACTTGAAATCTCCTTTCCTGTTATTTGGAACAGCAGAAAGCAAGCTTGCTCCGTCTTCCATGTGACAGCCCTTCAGATATTTGAAGATGATTACCATATCACCTCTTTTCCAGGTTAAACATGCAACTCTCTCAACCATTCCTCATAAGACTTGTTTTTCAGACCCTTTATCATCTTGGTCACCCTCCTCGGCACATGTTTCCAATATATGAATCTTCCTTATACAATGTCCCATCAGGCCCAGTATTGTCAAGCTCCCAAGTGCTCATGCTAGGATCTTAAACTATCCATGCTACTGGAGAAGCTAAGGGGTGACCCTGGGACCTTCTATACATGGTCTACCACTGAACTGTGGCCTTTCTGAGGAATATATACAGCAGGCTATTAGTGCAGTAAATGTCCGAAACTTACTTTGCCACTGGTGGCAGACCATATAGGGGGGGGGGAATGCATGCTGGGTTTAAGGTTGATATTTGGCCATTTGACTTGGTGATGGGGAGCTACCTAAATCTCAATGTACAACAGTTCAGCCAGCACCAGTATCACAGCTTATCATTTCTAAACCGCTTCACATGATCAAATAGAATACTGTGAAAAATAAAAAACAGCACATTACAAATGAGAATCAGATCCAAATATATCAATGATTCACATTTGTTGTTGTTTAGTCATTTAGTTGTGTCCGACTCTTCGTGACACCACGCCAGGCACTTCTGTTTTCCACTGCCTCCTACAGTTTGGTCAAACTCATGCTGGTAGCTTCGAGAACACTGTCCCACCATCTCGTCCTCTGTCGTCCCCTTCTCCTTGTGCCCTCCATCTTTCCCAACATCAGGGTCTTTTCCAGGGAGTCTTCTCTTCTCATGAGGTGGCCAAAGTATTGGAGCCTCAGCTTCAGGATCTGTCCTTCCAGTGAGTACTCAGGGCTGATTTCCTTAAGAATGGATAGGTTTGATCTTCTTGCAGTCCATGGGACTCTCAAGAGTCTCCTCCAGCACCAGAATTCAAAAGCATCAATTCTTCGGCGATCAGCCTTATTTATGGTCCAGCTCTCACTTCCATGCATTACTACTGGGAAAACCATAGCTTTAACTATACGGACCTTTGTTGGCAAAGTGATGCCTCTGCTTTTTAAGATCCTGTCTAGGTTTGTCATTGCTTTTCTCCCAAGAAGCAGGTGTCTTCTAATTTCATGGCTGCTGTCACCATCTGCAGTGATCATGGAGCCCAAGAACGTAAAATCTCTCACTCCTCCGTTTCTTCCCCTTCTATACTTCACATTTAAAGTAATGCAATTAACAATGAAACAAAATATTCTCTTAAACATTAAAAGGAAAATAAAAAACAAACACCAAAATGCAGTAAAAAAACCCCCACATATAAATAACTAAACAAAATGAATGGAACAGAAGTTGCACCCACAGGCTCCCCCCCCCCACTGAGTTTCTGGTAGGATTAATAATAATTTACATACTATTATTTTTGCCCCACAGCAAAACAACACACTTCCTACAATGCTTCTGTGCTGTCTACACCTAGGCATGCCCTTTCCCTCCAAATCACATCTCTCTCCCAGCCTCCCTCTCTCAAAATCTATCCATCTATCTTCCTCTTCTTCCTCTTCTCTCTCAAAATCCCTCTCTGTTGATAATTACGGCATCCTGTGCCAAGCAGCTGTCACTAAGGAACACGAGCTGCCCCAACACTTCCGCAGTGACAATGCATGCAAGTTTATTGGCTGATTTATCGCACCATAATGAACTCGCTCACAACTTTCCATCCGTAGCCTGAGAAGCAGAGGGAGATGGGCCACGGCCTGAACATTTTGTTCCGATACATCTGAAAGGAGGGAGAAACAATCACAAGTATTTGTAACCACGGTTGCCCCCTCCTCACAGCCCACTGTTCCTGAAAAAAGTGGGCACGAGGCAAGCATCCAAGGCTGTTTGGTATTCACAGAAGGGCATGAGTCCAATCTTCCGGCAGATGCAGGACTTTGCTGAATAAGGCATGCGCAGATAAAGGACAATCACTTTTATTCAGCTCTGATTTATTCAGCTACCCTAATGAGCTTGACCATAAGATAATATTCTCCAACATTTTGAAGCCCCCCCACAACTGTTCTAAATCTATTCTGCCTTCTCTTGCTCCTCAACCTGCCTCTTGGCTTCAGTTCTATAGCTTAGTATGCAAATATTTGTGCATGCAGTTATTTATTTCATGACATATTTTTATTTTGCTCTTCCTACGAGGAGTTCAGGACAGAATCCCATTCCTCCTCTGCCATCTTTAATCTTCACAATGCTAAGATAGTGATTATTGCAAGGTCACCCAGTAACCTTTGTGGGCATGCGGGGATTTGAACCTGCTCCACCTTCATGTTGTTTAGTCATTTAGTCGTGTCCGACTCTTCGTGACCCCATGGACTAGAGCACGCCAGGCACTACTGTCTTCCACTGCCTCCCTATGTTTGGTCAAACTCATGCTGGTAGCTTCGCGAACACTGTTCAACCATCTCGTCCTCTGTCATGCCCTTCTCCTTGTGCCCTCCATCTTTCCTAACATCAGGGTCTTTTCCAGGGAGTCTTCTCTTCTCATGAGGTGGCCAAAGTATTGGAGCCTTAGCTTCAGGATCTGTCCTTCCAGTGAGCACTCAGGGCTGATTTCCTTAAGAATGGATAGGTTTGATCTTCTTGCAGTCCACGGGACTCTCAAGAGTCTCCTCCAGCACCAGAATTCAAAAGCATCAATTCTTCGGCGATCAGCCTTCTTTATGGTCCAGCTCTCACTTCCATACATCACTACTGGGAAAATCATAGCTCCACCTTAGTCTATGTCTAACATCCAAGTCACTGGTCCCATGCTGTGAATGGCGCATGCAGGAATCGATAGATTACAACACGATATCAAAAGTACTTTTTTTTTTTTAACTAGACATCTTCAGGCCCTTCTTAAACCACCCATAGTGGTCAGCTGGAAAAGCACCGTGCAAACCAATCTAATGTGGGTAAGTGGGAAACGGTTGTACATGTGCTTCACTCAGGTTTTGGCAAATGGTGGGGAGGAAGTCCCATGTGGTTTATAATCCTATCCCTTTCCAAAAGACTGTGTGCCCCTCTAGGTGTCCCACAGCGACAGGTTCGGAAGCTAGACCTGGAAACTGAGCTGGCACCTCTGATTAATCAAGAACCCTTAAGCCTACTGGTTGATTGTGGGGTGTCCGTGGTCAATCCTGGTCAATCTTTGGACTCTCAGCTATTTACCCCCTTCTCCCCCCCAAAAGCGCTCCGCAACTCTGGCTCCCTAAAAAAAGCTCAACAAACAACTTTGGTCAACCCAATGGGTAGATCACTGCCAGTTTTTTTTATAGTGGGAATAGATCACAGTCTCTTGGGAGTTGGAAATGCCTGCCATAGAGCATTAGATGGCATCACAAATAAGCCTTTTCAGGTAGCTTCTACATTGTATCTTCCATTAACAGTCATGTTGGAATGCCCTGCATGAATCCTGGTCTCTTAGGTAAGCAATAAGTAAGCTTTCCTCCACCAACATATTGCTGATAATCTATATCCTTGTTTACTTTCAATAGCCCTGCTTTCTTTACAAAACACGTCCCTTCTGCTACAAACAATTGTTGTCAATTACAACCTTTTTAAGGGTTGGTTTACCACATGCATTGCCTTATTGATTTCCTATCCACTGATAATGTAATTTAAATTTATTGCTTTACTATATACCATATTTTTCCTTCTATAAGACGCCCCCATGTATAAGACGCCCCCTATTTTGGGGGCAACAACCAATCACCAGTCCACCCTTGGTACTATCCGTGTATAAGATGACCACTGATTTTTGACATTTTTTGGAGGGGGGGAACCTAGTTTTATGCACAAAAAAATACAGTATATATTTGCCATTTAAAGCTCAATGCTTGGAACTATTGAGGATTTAAACAGCCAGTATCTGAATGGATGAACTGACAACACCAAAAAGCATCAGGCTTATCACAATGTTGGGTGATATGAAAGTTTTACATGGACTGGATTATTGACACAGCAGATCACCACTTCATCTTGCTGTGTGAAACAGTGCAAAGTTTTCTACAAAGTGATGAGGGACCTATCCCCCCCCCATATTGTTTAACTACAACTCCCATCAGCTCCAGCAAGCATGACCAATGGTCATGGAAGATGGGAGTTGTTAAACTACAACACCTAGAGGGACACAGGTTCCCCAATCCTGATCTAAAAGCACACGAAGTCCCAAATTTGCTAATCAGGTCTGAGTCTGGTCAATGCCTGGATAGGATATCTGGGGATAGCTTCTGTACACACAGCTTTGAGCAGCAGATGGAATATTAATGTAACAAATAATAAAAATGCAGTCACTGTGTACCGTATTTTTCGCTCTATAAGACGCACCTGACCATAAGACGCACCTAGTTTTAGAGGAGAACAAGAAAAAAAATATTCTCTCCCTCTCTGCGCAGCACCCCTTCACTCAAGCAGCAGAAGAAGCGGAGCCCCTTCCATGTCTCCTCCCGCTTTGTTGAAGGGGCGCTGCGTAGAGAGGATAAGTTGCGCAACGCCTCTCCAGCGAAGCCAGAAGAGCAAGTGGGATCAGGACACACCAACCCCTCTTGCTCTCCTGGCTTCAGCGAAAGCAACATGAAGCCTAAGGAGCGCAGCGGGAGGTCCCCCACTGCGCTCCAGAGGTTCACGTTGCTTTTGCTGAAGCCATGGAGCCTGCATTCGCTCCATAAGATGCACACACATTTCCCCTTACTTTTTAGGAGGGGGAAAGTGCATCTTCTAGAGCGAAAAATACGGTATATAAATGTGTGAAATGGTATGAAATGTTGACAATTAATTTGAGATGGATATTTGCCATCAGCATTTGAAACATGGCAATATTTTCTATTTGATTTTAATATTTGATATTTGAAAAGAATTGATAGAAGAAAGCATATCTGGCACAACAGAATTTAATTTTTGTGGAATGTGCTAAAAACGTAAGGCAAGTTTTGAGGCTGGCAGGTGTTGAGATAGTTAAATGAAGAGCATGGAAAGTATCGTACACACTCCTCTAGGTAAAAGAGGCAATAGTATGACTTAGCTGCTCCAGTTCCTAAGAAAAAAAAGTCTCCAGATCACAGTTAATTTGTAATATTAATCAGATTTCTTCCCACTTTCCCACTTAAGCATTTTAGGTACTGTTAAATTAATTTATATTCATTCATCTTGAGTAGCCTAGGGGAGCTGCTCACTAAGAAACCACACATATGCTTCGAAAAAGAGTTGTTTAGCATCTCTGCCAGCCACCTCAAATTCAGCAAGCGACTGTCCATTACTCTGCATCTGCGGAAGGGATGTTAATATAGCCTTGACCCTATGTTACTGGGCGCCATAAACCCCTGTGTGCTTTGTGTTTGTTTATTTAGGGCCAGACTAAAAGTGATGTTTGAGATGCCTCCAAAAGCAGCCACCAAGGGATGGGACAATTTGAATTGGGCCATGACATGGGGAGGCTTTAAGAAACACGTCTTGTTGAGCTGTGGCCCTGTTTGAAAGTCACCATCACCAAAGCGGCTATTACCTTTAGTATGAAAACCGTACAGGGCACAAAATCTCTTTCAAATGTCTTGTGCACATGTACGGAGACTGGAATGTGGCATTCTAAGCTTGGTAGGCTTTGCATTTGCCTTATACAGTGGTACCTCAGGTTACATACGCTTCAGGTTACAGGTGCTTCAGGTTATAGACTCCACTAACCCAGAAATAGTACCTTGGGTTAAGAACTTTGCTTATGGATGAGAACAGAAATCGTGCTCCGGCGGCGCAGCAGCATCAGCAGTAGCAGCAGCAGCAGGAGGCCCCATCAGCTAAAGTGGTGCTTCAGGTTAAGAATAGTTTCAGGTTAAGAACGGACCTCCAAAACAAATTACGTACTTACTGAGGTACCACTGTAGACCTGGAAAATGCAACCCCTGTTTGTTCACCTTCTCTGGGTTGTCATCAAGTTCTACCTTGCCCATGTTTACTGAGCCAGTTAAGCATTACTTCGAGCTAAGCCTTCCTTATTTTAATGGGATTTACACTCAAGTAAGTGCACAGGATTCCAGCCTTAGGGTCCTGTGTGTGTGTGTGTGAGAGAGAGAGAGAGAGAGAGAGAGAGAGAGAGAGAGAGAGAGAGAGATGTGCATTCTGGCATATTTATTTCAGCCATTTTCTCAGGGGCTGATACTAGAAATAGGTGAATATATCAGTTTTGGTTTATTTCATTTTCTCCTTTTTCCAGTCAAGTTCAGTTCTCAATATTTCCGCATCACTTCCGCATCACTCTGTGATTTATTTATTTTTTAAAAACTCTCATGAAAATTCATTAGTGTTCTTGTGCAAATTTCTCCTACTATAGACATTTTTATATGAAATGTTCCCCAATATACAGTCTTGCAATGCAATTTCACCTAACATAATGCATTCTTTTATGTTATTCTAACTAATATATATGCATCTAATATATATGTATCTAACTAATGTAACATATCCTTTAGTATATGCACTTCTGCACATGTTATGTAGCTGAAGAACTGCACTGCAAAATTAAAGTGTGAATTTTGAAAGATGGCTGAATTTTAGGTCATAGATTCAGATGGCTGAATTTTAGGTCATACTCATTTCAGTGAGTGTGAATTAGGTACATTCACCTTTAAATGCAAACTGAATCAAATCTCCCCCTTGCTTAGCTGGTACTGAAAGCATGTCTCTAAAGGGCTCCATAATCTCTGAAAGCTCTCAATGGCAACTCTGGACATGTTAAAAAGCATTATTATTCGATTTTCACCCAAACCTTTCCCCCAGTTCAACTCTTATCATCATTCACCCATCTTCCATGGCTTTTTGTTGTTGTTGCAAAATTGGAGGCAGATTCACTTCCTAACCTGCCTGGGAGTCTCTGAGAGAAGTGCCAGGAAGAAGAAAACTTATAATGTGAGTACATTACCTCCTGTTGAAAGCCAGCTAAAATGATCTGTCATCATTAAACATGGATGTTGTTAACACCAGCCAGGAAATATATCAACAGAGATGGTAACACTCCCAAATGCCTTCGGTGCTTTAACCCATATTCTGCAGATATTCTGTCAAAGGGTGTAAGGATGGAATCTATTTAATAGCTTTAATTGCCTAAGATGTGGCATGGCACAGCTGCAAAATATTGTTTAAATTTATGACATCAGCGTATTAAACAGCCAAAGACAGGCAGGCACGGGGCTGCCTCTCTCATCTTTCTCGCCACTCTTTACTAGGTTCCCTTCCCTGTTTTTGTATCTAAAAGGGGAATGTGGCACATCTGGGTTTTCTTGGTCAGCACCTAAGCAAATGAGAAGCAAGTGACATTTTAAGCATAATACTTTATCCGTCTAAGAAAACACTCCAAAAATCTAGTTTCCCTATACTTCTAAGATAGGCTGGCATCAGAGAGGTTCTATATCAGTAACGTTGGCGCTCTTATGGCTTTAAAGAGCCCTCGGAGCCCGAAGAACTGGGGTGGAGTGTTCAGAATCAAAACCTGCATAGGCCTTGCTTTACACTGTCTGCACCTTGCCATTCACACACACACACCTTGTGGCATGCTGGCTTTTGTCATGGCTGGAGCTAGTTCAGACATGGCGTGAGGGTTAACGGCCTGTCTTTGGGGAGAATCGGAAGTGAGCGCCTAAGGGAGGGATGAGGAACCTGTGGCCCTCCAGATCTGGTTGGAGCACACATCCCAAGATTTGGAGCTCAGGTATGTCTGTATGACATACCTGTCAGGTATGTCAGGTATGTCTTCATGGACAGAGCTGCAGCTTCCTGGCAGAAATTTCACTGATGTCGTGGAAGGGTTTTTTAGCTATTAAATGTGTGTTGTGAATGCATGTATTGGACCTCAGTTGATAAAATGTGTGTGTGTGTTTTCTCCCCAAAGACAATGTTTCTGTCTCTTTAAAAGCTCCAAAGGGAAACATCAAAGTTGGATGCAGCAGTCATGTACTGCTGTTGTGCTGTATTGTCCGTAGATAAATGGTAAAGTAACTGTTTGTGTGAATATGACCTCAGTGTGCAAATTATTCCGATGTATTAACTGGTGCAAGGACGCGGGTGGCACTGTGGTCTAAACCACAAAGTCTAGGGCTTGCCGATCAGATTGTTCGCGGTTCGAATCCCCGCGACGGGGTGAGCTCCTTTTGCTTGGTCCCTGTTCCTGACAACCTAGCAGGCCGAAAGCACACCAGTGCAAGCAGATAAATAGGTACCGCTGCAGTGGGAAGGTAAGCAGCATTTTCGTGTGCTGCTCTGGTTCGCCAGAAGCGGCTTAGTCATGCTGGCCACATGACCCAGAAGCTGTCTGCAGACAAATGCCGGCTCACTCGGCCTATAGGTACTAATTGTCAAATAATTCTGTGTACATTGCGGCAGCCTTTGGCTATGTGCAATAAAACTGACTGAGACTGAGACACTCGGCCTATAGAGTGAGATGAGCGTGCAACCCGAGTCATCAACGACTGGACCTAATGGTCAGGGGTTCCTTTACCTTTACCTATTAACTGCCGCAGTGATTTACCTCAGAGCTGCAATCCAGTGACTTCTCCTGGAGATAAAACTTTACTTCTGAGGGCTTCATGCCCTCCAACTACTAGGCAATGCTATCTAAAAATATCTTACTGACTTACCACCTAAAAAGTAAGTTCCAGCTTTAAAGACTACCATATCATTCTTTGTTTTTGTTCTCTGCCTTCCAAGGGAACAGCATATTCTAATTATAGCTTGAGAAAGAACAACTAAGCAGTCATTGCTAGATTTTATATTCTCAAATGTAGGGAAATAGACTTGGACAACGGCGTAGTGTGGGTTGTCAGCATGGCAAGTAATTTGCGCCCCCTAACCCGGGGCAAGGCTAGTAATTTGCACCCCCTAACCCGGGGCAAGGCAAGTAATTTGCGCCCCCTAACCCGGGGCAAGGCTAGTAATTTGCGCCCCTAACCCCTAACCTGCTGCCGCTGCCAGCTTCTTCTTGCTGCTGCCTGGGCTGGGGTATTTACGGTAAGGTAGCCACAACGGCGGCGGCGGGTCCATTTCAGGTGATCTGAGGTGAGTTGCCGCTGGCGCCGCTGCCCAAACGACGCCGCTTGCCCGGAGGAGGAGGAGGGCAGAGAGGCAAGGAAAATGCAACATGGCCCAGCAGCTGCAGCAGCAGCGGCGGGGCTGTGAGGAGGGGCTGCCTGGCGCTCCCTCCGCGGCCCTGACACGCGGGGACCGCGTTGAGCGCTGAGAGCCGCTGCCTGCCGGACGCCTTCAGCTCGGACGTGCGCACAGCTCGTCGGTTCTGCGAGACATGGGGCTCTAGGCGACTCCGGAGGCGGTGAGCGCGCCCCCCCAGATGTTGCGGCCGGTGCAGCCGCCCCCCCTGCACCCCCCACGCTATGCCACTGGACTTGGATGCAAGTTATAATCGGGCTTTGCACTGTGAGAGGCTTCATCCAGTTATGTCCAATAGACTGGTGCATTCCAGCTGAAGACTGCTCTAACTGCAGACTTGGGAAGCAAAGAACTTCACCAATCCTCTCTACTTCCTCCCACCCAGTCTTGCTTATCCTCCTGCCTGGTTAAGAGATCTGCAGAACTCAAAAGCTTGCTTACTATTTTATGACTGTATATTGCCCTAAAGTGGATTTTATATTTTAATAGGCTATGCATTGTTCTGTATCTGACTAACATTGCAGAAACGATTCATTAGGAGCAATGGCATTCTTATTTTTACTGCATGCTAGCTTGTCAGCAGCAAGGTCGTTGAATCAACAATTGCTTTCCCTCAAGCTAATTTCTGACAAACTTGCCGGAGGCAAGGAACGTAATGCAAGGAAAAACATTTGATTAATGACATGATCACTTGATAATGAATTGAAGCGAAGAGATGTTTGATTGATTTATGAATAATTCTAACTATGTGCTCGTCTTCTTACCAAAAGATTTATGAGAAATTTGAAAGGCAAAACTAAAAATTATACAAATGAATACATTAAGTTGAAGATTAAATGGATTCCCCCCTCCCCCACCACACCCTGCTGTTACCCTTTGGGCTAACTCTGGTTGTTCAGATAAAATTACAAATGGCCGAAGCACTCAAGTTGTATTAACTGATGGCAGAATAGTTTGATCTTTTAACATTTATGCATTGCACTGAACGCATTCCAAAGATGTTCTTTTGCACAAGAAAACTGGTTAGTGTGGACCCAAAGCACAATGTGCAGCCAGACACGGGAATCTTCACATCTGCCCAATACATTAAAAACAGAGCCATACCACTTTAAACAGTCATAGCTTCCCCTCAAAAATCTTGGGAAGTGCAATTTGTTAAAGGTGCTGAGAACTGTTAGGAGACCCCAATTCCTACCAGAGACATATTCTTAGAGTTCCCTGCAGAGAGGAACTGATTGTCAATCAATTCCGTGAACAGTAGATCTGGGAAAGGAATAGGAGTCTCGTAATACCTCTCTTGGCATGTAGTGAAGATGGGGCTAAATTGGACCCCCCCCCAGTCCTTATTTTCCAGGGATGCCCCCGAATTTGCAGAAGCCATCTCAGCTTCAGACTTGATCCCTGAATGTCCCACTTTTCCTTAAAAAGGAAAAGGTAAAGGACCCCTGACAGTTAAGTCCAGTCGCTGATGACTCTGAGGTTGCGGTGCTCATCTCGCTTTACAGGCCAAGGGAGCCGGTGTACAGCTTCCGGGTCATGTGGCCAGCATGACTAAGCTGCTTCTGGTGAAACCAGAGCAGCACACGGAAATGCCGTTTACCTTCCCGCCGGAGCGGTACCTATTTATCTACTTGCACTTTGACGTGCTTTTGAACTGCTAGGTTGGCAGGAGCAGGGACCGAGCAACGGGAGCTCACCCCGTCACGGGGATTCGAACCACCGACCTTCCAATCGGCAAGCCCTAGGCTCAGTGGTTTAGACCACAGCACCACCCATGTTTCCTTAGGATGTCCTTATTTTCATTGGAGAAATGGGAGGGTATGGAGTTATTCGACCCCCAAAGCCAAGGAGAAAAGTAACTATTCATTTTTTTGAAGACATCTGAAGGTAGCCCTCTGTAGGGAAGTTTTTTAAAAAATGTTTAATGTTTTATTATGTTTTTATATATGTTGGAAGCTGTGGCAACCCAGTCAGATGGGTGGCCAATAAAAAATAAAACTACTACTAGTACGACTGCTATGGGATGGGATGTTCCTCTTTTCAACAGAGAAATGTTGGAGGGTATGCTAAATTGGCTGTGCTCTAATGTGGAAATGTGGCCTCTGGCTGAAAAAGGTTCCTTGCTGCTGTATCAACTATATCTTGCCAGCTGCAATGGCTGACATAATAGCCGTGTTCCCTCATTCCTCCACAGCGTCGGTGAGTACATAAGGGGAATATGACTGAACTTGCTGCTCCTGCCGGTAATGCCTTTGTGCACCTCAAGGCATACAAACAACACCCACATGTTCAGCTGAATGGGTGAAAGGGACTCCTATGTGCCAACAGGAGGAAGCAGTTGTTGGCACCTGTCTGACTCGAGAGGCAATGGAGTGTGCCTCCAAGGGTGAAGTCAAGCCACTGGAGAATCACAGCGCCTGCAGGGACCGGCAACTTATAACTGTTGCCTCCTGCGTTGCTTTTGCTGCAAGCCTGGGCAGTGTGTCTGGAGGTCCTGATGTGGTCCAAAGGAAAGCAGAGTAATACTAGCTTGGATGCAGGGGTTTCTGAAAGGAGAGTGCAAGGCGCCATTCAACTCTTTAGGGACTCCACTCTGGATTTGTGTAGGGTCAGGAGCAGAAGAAGGCGGGTGCAGGGGATGCGCTGCGCACCGGGTGTCAGCCATAAGGGTGGGTGACATCACCGCGCCACCCCCCCACCCCACGCTCACTGCGTGGGCAGTGGGCTGCTAGGGACGGTGCTGCCGTGGGCAGCTAGCAGTGCCCCCCCGATGCTCGCTGCACAGGTGACTAGCGACAACACTCCTGATGCTCGCCAGGCAAGTGGCTAGGGACGTTCGTCGCGTGGGCTGCTAGCAGCACCCTCCCCCACTCTCTGCACGGGTGGCAGGTGGCTAGGGATGCTCACCATGCAGGCAGCTAGCGGCGTCCCCCCATGTTCAATGTGTGGGTGGCTAGCCCCACGCCCATGCCGCTCCAGGTGCCAGGGCAGGTAGCTCTGTCCCAGTAGGGTTTACTCCTTAGACATTTCTTCTCCCAAAGATGTTCTGCAAGGCAGCAAGTAAGTATGCAGTATGTGCTGGGAATTCCATGCAACCCAGAACCACACAGGGCTCTTGGCTGCATGGAAACCCGTATGTACACACAACTGAATGCATGCAAGGTCCAGTTTCATGAATTTGGCTGAATGCATACATCTTTGGGTATGTTCAGAGGCTCATGCGGACATCAGGGCTGGGATCCGATGGTGCAATCCTGCTCCCTCTCTGTGCATTAATTGAAATGTGGAAACAATCATCAGAATAGGACAATTTCCAGAATAAAATAAATGGTAAATAAGAAATGTAGTAGTAGCAACAGCAATAATGGCAATGGAAATTCTGGATTTCAGCCAGAGGGTAATTAATATATCTGACTCAGTGCATTCATCAAGGGGGACTGGAGATTTCATTTATTTGATAATATTGACTGCTTACTTTGTGGAGATGGACTTTTAGCACTTGGTTCTACTCAAAGAACAGGCCTTCTTGTGACACTGGAGCTAATAGCACTAGGATGAGCTGGCACCAGTGATCATCAGTACTTTGAAATTTTCTTGGGAATAGATAAGAAGTCAATGAAAATTAACAATAACTCAGCTCTTGATTTAAAATGGTAGAAGCCACCCAAAGGAAAAACTTGGAACCAACTGATTTGAAATGAAACCTATTTCATAGCCAGCTGTGCTTAGGGTGGGGTGAAGGTAGGTTCTGAAAAAACTTTTTGACCACAAACTATTTTATATGTGTTTGTTTGTTTGTTTGTTTGTGCATGTACTAAACTAAGCCTCACATTCCTGGCAGATAGTTCAAACACTTGCAAATAATTTCTTCCTTTTCTGCATTAAGTATTGAGCTATACTGCTTGGTTTGTCCCAACAGTAATTCCAGTAAGAAGTTATATTTCACCTTTCTCTTGAGCACAGATCAAGAAAGGCAAATTGTCAGAACAGGCTTCAAAGAGTGGGAGAGTTCACTCCATTTGGAAGCAAACTAAAGCAACAAGGAGTTTGCAGAGAAATAGCAGGTGTTTGGTGATATCCGCTGCCTGTTGGACAAAGGAATTATGCAGCGGGATCAGTTAAATTAATTGTGTTGGGCTCAAAACTTGTACAGGCAATATATCACACAAATAGTTGGGAAGCCAGTCTGGCTGGAAACTGGATACTCAATGAGATAGTCCTTTGGCCAACCCAGCACAACAATTTCTAATGGCCATGTAGTCCAGGGGTCAGCAAACTTTTTCAGCAGGGGGCCAGTCCACTGTCCCTCAGACCTTGCGGGAGGCCAGACTATTTTTTTTGGGGGGGGGATGAACAAATTCCTGTGCCCCACAAATAACCCAGAGATGCATTTTAAATAAAAGGACACATTCTACTCATGTAAAAACACACTGATTCCTGGACCGTTTGCAGGCCGGATTTAGAAGGCGATTGGGCCAGATCCAGCCCCTAGTTTGCCTACCCATGGTGTAGTCTTTGAGGATCAGAATCCCTTTGCAATTCTTCTCACTTAATGATATAATTTGCCCTTTTAATCCTCCCCCCCCCCCAATTCCCAATTTTTGGCTTGCTTTGGTTTAGGTGTCAGGAAAATGAAGTGCATTCTTTCCCCCAAGGAATTCTGGGCACTGTAGTTTGTTAAGGGTTGCTGGGAATTATAACTCTGTGAGGAGTAAACTACAGTGCCCAGAGTTCTTTGAGGGGAGAAATGTGCTTTGAACATGCTTTATAGTTATTGTGTGTATGCAACCTTAGTTCCTTTAGTTCATGTTAGCTGCTGGTAACCTTTCCCTGGACAAAGGTTCTTCTTCCACAATACACAATGCAGTTCTATTGCTTGAGCCATTTATATTTACCATATTAAGAGACCTTACTTCAGTGTGATGGGCTCAATTAATTTACCTTCAGGTATATTTTATCGCTGTTTTTGTGTAATATTAATGGCCATTCCCTGGTGAGTCTATTTGTGAAACATTTCCACCACTTTCTCCCCCACGCCCCATTTCAATTTTGAAATATTAGCAGCCAAGGCATCAGTCAGCAGTAACAGTATCAACGAAAGGGCAAAAGGACGATAAGGGGATATTGCATCTCTCGCCAGAATTTGTAAAACAAACACAGGGCCCTCCAAATAGCTGTATGAGCTGCTTTCAATCTTATGGGGTCTTCAAGAGTGAGAGTGTAATCTTTAAAAAATTAAAACACTGCCACCCATCCTAACACCTGCAGATTACTTCACTGCAATGCCATTCTAACAGTTATAATTGGAAATTATAGGTCATTCCAAGGTGAAATGCTGCTCCTCACACAGCAAGGTTTTTGCACACAATGACCTCATATCAAAAATTGCCTTTTCATATTCAGAGCCTCCTTGTGAGTCTGTGACTTCAATTGCTACTCTTATCCATCTACAAACAGGTAATGCAGGGAAACCAGGTAGACATTCTTGATCTTGTTCACCAGCCCATAGAACAATCTCAAGGAGATGGTTTAATTTGAAGGATAAACCAAAATGGACAGAGCCCAGCAATGTGTGCAGACTGGAAATGAAAAATCCACCATACATGAGATGGAGATTTACAGCGATATTTAAAAGAGAGACGAGTTAAAACACTCCAGGTATAGAATGAATGGGAGTAGGAGCGCTCTGCAGACTTGAAAAGGAGAAGAGCTATTCTGAATCATGTAATGTTCAAGGTTTCAAGTACTGGGACCAAATCTCAAATTCTCTGCTGGTTCAACAATCATTCATTCAATTTTTTGAAGCTAGAGGGTTGGGTTGTACAGTGGTACCTTGGTTCTCGAACGTAATCCATTCCGGAAGCCCATTCAACTTCTGAAACATTAAAAAACCAAGGCGCGGTTTCCAGTTGGCTGCAGGAGCTTCCTGCACTCAAAACGAAAAAACGTTTGAAAACTGGAACACTAACTTCTGGGTTTTCAGCATTCGCGAGCCGATTTTTTCATCAACTAAGCTGTTCGAGAACCAAGGTTCCACTGTATAGAACAAGCCTGCTCTTGACAGGCTAAGATTACTACAGCAGCCAAGAGGTCAACTTTGAGCTCTTCCTTACCAACACAGCCTGCTAGCTATTAAAATTTTAAATTTTAAAAGTTTTTTTTTAAGAGAATAGGCTGGCATCCTGAGTTTGTTGCCACTGTTGGGAGCACTGATAATAGGGGGGAGCAACTAACAATGGGGGGAATTAAAATGATTCTCATAACAGTAATCTACTGTTATGTAGAAGGAGCGTCTCCACCCCCATCGTTCTGCCCAGACGCTGAGGTCCAGCGCCGAGGGCCTTCTGGTGGTTCCCTCACTGCGAGAAGCCAAGTTACAGGGAACCAGACAGAGGGCCTTCTCAGTAGTGGCACCCGCCCTGTGGAACACCCTCCCACCGGATGTCAAAGAGAAAAACAACTACCAGACTTTTAGGAGACATCTGAAGGCAGCCATGTTTAGGGAAGCTTTTAATGTTTAATAAAAAAAAGGTAAAGGTACCCCTGCCCGTACGGGCCAGTCGTGTCCGACTCTGGGGTTGCGCGCCCATCTTGCTTAAGAGGCCGGGGGCCAGTGCTGTCCGGAGACACTTCCGGGTCACGTGGCCAGCGTGACAAAGCTGCTCTGGCGAACCTGCACCAGCGCAGCACACGGAAACGCCGTTTACCTTCCTGCTATACAGCGATACCTATTTATCTACTTGCACTTAAGGGTGCTTTCAAACTCCTAGGTGGGCAGGAGCTGGGACTGAAAGACGGGAGCTCACCCCGCTGCGGGGATTCGAACCGCCGACCATACCCACAGCGCCACCCACGTCCCCAGCGCCACCCACATCCCATGTGTTTAATAGGCCATCGTATTTTGATATTTTGTTGGAAGCTGCCCAGAGTGACTGGGGAAACCCAGCCAGATAAGCAGGGTATAAATAAGAAGTTGTTGTTGTTGTTGTTGTTGTTGTTGTTGTTGTTGTGATACAATCTATGGCCTCATTCTGCTTTTTATATATTGCTCCAGTAATCAACAGAAAGGGTATCAGTGTATTTGCCTTGGCCACTGTGGCACAATGGTTAGAGTGTTGGACTATGGACTGGGAGACCAGGGTTCAAATCCCCACTCATCCATGAAGCTCACTATGTCACCATCTCTTAGCCTAATCTACCTCATAGGGTCCTTGTGGGGATGAACTGGGAAGGAAGTGAACCAGGTATACCACCTTAGATTCCTTGGAAGATAAAGGTGGTATATACATGTAATAAATAAAATAATAAAAACATACAAGAGAAACCATTAATTTTATCCAAACATCTCTAAACTTACCTGAAAACGAAACAAAACATTTGCATTACAACTTGACCTTAGGCATTTTGCAGGTTTAGCTTATGCCTCCTTGACATGTATTTAAAATGGTACCAGATTTTGATCTTCAGAGCCTGACGGATTCAAATGCTTGGAGAAATCCACCTGTCCCCATTTCTCCCACCTCAAAAGCTCATTTAGACTGCAGTCCTACCTGCACCATGAGAGAAAGCCCAACTGAACACACAATCCAAATGAAATTGATTATGAACCATAATCAAAATGAAAATGTTTAGGACTGCATTGTTAATTTGCTCTTTGGTTCTCATACACAATTCAGGAGAGGAAAAACCAGCGACTGAAAGACATATAAACAAACACCTGTACTTACACGTGTCGGGCTTGAGTTGACTATTTGTGATCCCAAAATACTGAGGGTTTTCAATTACGGGAATCTTTGTCATTCCAATAATTACTGCATCTGGTCCGCCCTCGGAAGAAGATGGAGTGTTACTTCCATTAGAGATGTGATGAAGAGGACTCGCTGAATCGTCGTCATTGCTGATAACTGAAGAAGGACCTAAAGTTAGAAACAAAGATGTCCCTGTAACTTGACATAGTTTTCCCCTCCCTCTATCATTGCTCTGGTCCTCACTATCTTGCTTAGAACCAAGCATACTGTAAGGTTTTGCGCAGAGGATGCGGGGAAAAGAGCTTTAGACCAGGACACCCAGAGGCCTAGTCCCTTAACGTCTGCCCCTCCAAGGCAGCAGACCTACCAAAGGTTGAGTTGTGGGGCCTGTTTACCTAGCATTGACCAGGCTGCTTGCCTCCGACCTCAACAGCTGCCGCTTCTGGAAGTTGACCTTTTGCCCATCACTTTGGCTCTGATCCTGTTACCACTTTGGAAGCTGATCCACAACAAACTGTGGCAATTACGTATAGACAGTGTTGACTTTTAGAAGGTTCCGAAGACGGTTTGCCCTGCTGTTTTGCTCCAATTAAAACTCTCATTCTTTTCCATTTGGATGGCATTTTGTACTTTTCAATAAATAAAGTGCCCACTCATACAGCACATTAAACTCAGCTATATATGAGGAGCATGTAAATGCAACAAATAAATGAATAATAAAACACAGCAAATGTATAGATGACGACTCATGTCCTAAGCGGGTCTCCTTGTCAGATACTGGTGACTATGTAAGCCATGGAATGTGGATGCAATGGAATGGATGGAGAAAAACAGCTCATCAGCAGCTCAAATGCACCTTCTCCCAGAATGGCTTGCATGGTGAGGGAGGCGACAGCGCTAATTTGAGCTGCCTTATACCGAGTCTGGCTATCTCGGTTTCTGAGCACAATTCAAAGTGTTGGTGCTGACCTTTAAAGCCCTAAACAGCCTCGGTCCTGTATACCTGAAGGAGCGTCTCCACTCCCATCGTTCAGCCCGGACGCTGAGATCCAGCATCGAGGGCCTTCTGGCGGTTCCCTCATTGCGAGAAGTGAGGCTACCGGGAACCAGGCAGAGGGCCTTCTCGGTGGTGGCACCCGCCTTGTGGAACGCCCTCCTATCAGATGTCAGAGAGATAAACAACTACCTGACATTCAGAAGACATCTTAAGGCAGCCCTGTTCAGGGAAGTTTTTAATATGTAACACTGTACTGTTTTTAACACTTGATTGGGAGCTGCCCAGAGTGGCTGGGGAAACTCAGCCAGATGGGCAAGGTATAAATAATAAATTGTTGTTGTTGTTGTTATATCTCGCTCAGCACTGTGTACTCTGGCAATGGGGAGCCTCAGGCCCTGAGGACAAATGCAACCATTGAGGTCACTCTCTCACTGGTCATTCCTCCTTCCCAGGCCATGACCACACATCCCTTTACTAGTTCCCCCTTTTGCTCATGTTGTATTGTAAAATCACCGTCCAATGCAAAGTACTCTAGAGGCTTTTCATAAATCAGAATTCATAAATCAGAAAGTTAATTCAATCCACTGACTATCTTGAATTCAGTTATATATGACACGGTGGTTCCTACCCCCTTCACTTTACCTGAAAAGCAATGACTTGCACCACAGTTACTATGGCTGCTTGCCACTACACCAGGGGTGTAGTGGGAAATCTTGAAGCTGGAGCGTAGTGTAGTGAGAGTAAACGCCACTGAACTCCTCCTCTTACTTTGGACCCCAGCTTAGAAAATACTTCAGGCTTCAACAAAAGTTCTTCATCCAGCTAAAACGCAACCTTTAGCACTTCATTAGAAATGCAAACAAGCTTGCAAACAAGTGTTAACATATCACCTGCTGCTGTGAACCAGGAAACCCATCAAATAACAGGAAAGAAGTCTCCAGTCTCTGCTTGATGGTGTTCCTCATCTTCTGACTTCCTCTATGCTACTCTGTTACAAACAAACTTGTAAATTTCATGATAGTCACTTCAGCAGATGACTTGGAACTGAAATTTGATTCTACTTATGGCCAAATATGTCTCCTTTCTGCTTCAGCGAAGACAACTGGAGTAGCATTTTGTTTTCTTTGCAATTGCTTGTTTCTATGGGTACCTTGCACGAAATGTTGAGTTCCTTTTACTTGTTACTTTCCATCATATTAAAAGTTGAGGGGCTCCTCTGCAGAGCAACTCCCTGGCTCCACCTGGCTCTTCCGGAATGGGATTAGCTCTTAGAGAACTAGGGCATACAATAACAACAGCTCTAGAACAGGCATAGGCAAACTTGGCCCTCCAGATGTTTTGAGACTACAATTCCCATCATCCCTGACCACTGGTCCTGTAAGCTAGGGATGATGGGAGTCGTAGTCCAAAAACATCTGAAGAGCTGAGTTTGCCTATGCCTGCTCTAGAAGAACCCCCAAGCTCTTAGGGGAGTGCTGCACCACTGAGAACAGGCCATCTACCTAACTCCAGGACCTGGAAACCACCCATCAACAATGCCTCCATCTCGCCAGGATTCATTCCCAGCCTCTTGACCCTCATCCAATTCCAGTTATTACTAATTCCAGGCCTCTTCCGAATCAGATGAAAGGAGAGACAGAGCTGGGTGCCATCTGCATATTGATGACTCTCCAAATCCCTGGATGATAGTTCTGACCATCTTCATATAGATGTTAAAAAGCATGTGTCCTGCACAAATGCCAAGGAACTGAGCAGAAGACGCCCAATGCTACTGTCCAGGATCAGTTCTGCAGCTACAAGAGGAGGGCCTGTAATATGGTGTCAGTACAGGAGGATACAATAGTTAATGGTATCTGGAGGCTCAGGGGACTTCAGTGGCTATAAGTGTCTCTTACCAACTGCAGCTTGTTTGACAGGGAAGGCCATTCCTAGTCCAGGCAAGCCTTACCACAGCAGTCCATGTGTTGCTTGCTTCAAGACTGTATTACTGCAATGCACTCTGTGGGGGGCTTTCCTCACACTTGAACCAGAAACTATAGTTAGTGCAGAATGCTGGAGCACGATTGCCGACAGGTGAGGCCCCGTGCTCAAGAGATCTGAAATGTTGCTGATTTGCTGCTGGGCCAAGTTACTATTAGCATATAAAGCCCTTAACAACTTGGACCAATTCACTGTACTCTTTTAAGCACTTGCTAATAACATTCTGGTTTAGACAAGCCCACCCAGATGCTAAGAAAGCTGAGGTAATCTTGATCTGTTTTTAACTTGTTTTCTGTTCTTTCCTTTTTCTTCTTATTTACTTTAATTGACTATAATAATCTCAAAATCAGGAAAAAAGAAAGTTGAGGTAATCTTGATCTGTTTTAAAGTAGAGTTATCATTATTCTTTAATTATTCTTTATTAAATTTATATACCGCCCTACACCTGGAGGGTTGTGATTTTTTCTTGATTTTACTGTCTTATCTTTTGTAAACTGCCTTGAGGTTTGTTTGTTTTTACAATCAAATGATGTATGCATTTTATCAAATGATATCAAAAGCACAACGGGATCAAGAACCAACAGAGTTGCACTCCCTCTTGTCGCTTACCTGATAAAGGTTACCAGTCAGGGTGACCAAGGTAATTTCAGTGCCATCTATGATGCCAGAGTGAAATGGGTAGCTTCATCCAAGCAAGCCTGAAACTGTTCAGCTGCCATCTCTCAATCCTCTTGCCCTGGACATTTGGAAGTGGATCATAGCTATCTAGAATTTCAGAGTCCAGGGAGGGACTCTTGAGAAAGGGATCACTGCTGCACCATTTTTTGGGAAGAGAAGTATCAACCCACCCCCATCTCAACCAATTCATATGATCAAACCTTCCTGGCTAATATTTATTAGCCATGATAGGCAAGGGTCAACAGAACACACAGCGCATGAGGCAGTGTCCAGTGTTAGTTATATTTTATATTCAGAGTAGAACCAGTAGAATTACAGTGGTGCCCCACAAGACGGATGCCTCGCAAGACGAAAAACCCACTAGACAAAAGGGTTTTCCGTTTTGGAGGCGCTTCGCAAAACGAATTTCCCTATGGGCTTGCTTCGCAAGACGAAATGCCTTGCGAGTTTTTCTGACTTTTCCCCCCCCCCCTTTTCTAAGCAGCTAAGCCGCTTATCTGCTTATCCGCTAAGCTGATAAGCCGCTAAAAGCCGCTAAAAGCTGCTAAGCCGCTAATAGTGCTAATCCGCTAATCCGCTAATGGGCTTGCTTCGCAAGACGAAAAAACCGCTAGAGGAAGAGAATCGCGGAACGGATTCTTTTCGTCTTGCGAGGCACCACTGTAATGGACATGATTCACTTAGACCCAGAGTTCAACCAATGACATGGCTGGAACTAACTTAGTTGAATGTAAGCTGTGATAATCCAGACCCCTGCCAGTATCCTGTCCATATCCTCAGGCCACAACAAGTGAAACTGATCCCACAAACCAATATTAGATGGTGCTCTGAAAACCTTCACCTGACCTACATTAATGCCACACAAACAGCCACAATGGAAAACAATGAAACAAAAACCGGCATCATATTTTAATATCCTAAAAGAAGATAATAAAATACTCCAGAAAAAACTGTGGCAATGAATGAGCTTAGTGCAAGTGTTCTGATTTCGCAATGCCTACTTTTCCCCCCTTTTGTCCTCTATTTGTTATGTAATTAACAGATGGCAAATCTCTGTGTGTCAGGAGACAGCTAAATTTACACCTCTTTAAATACCTTGTTTGTCAGCTCCCTTGATAAATGTGAGTAAACTGGCGTACAAACTGTTTTAATGCTTGCTTATCTGACAGACTAGCTATTAGATGAAAAGCTGCATCCCATTTCCTTAATGCACTGCCAAATTTACACCACAGTCAAAGGCTATGCTATAGAGCCAACACTTAATTGAACAACCAAATGTATGCGTGAGGTTTCAAGAATGCAAAACAATTTTCAGAAGGGAATTTAAAAACACTCACTTCGAATTGGAAGTAGCTTTCACTGTTCCATCAACTCTCCCATAAGCACAGTGTGTGAACTTTGAGGCAAAGGGTAATTTTCCACCCAAATGCCGAAATTCTGCTGCATCTGGTTCAAATGGGGTCAGCTAATTACTTGTCAGAAGCAGAAGGAACCTTTTGATAACACCTATTATTGATGTTGTTTTCACAAATCCAGCTTTGGCTTACAACCAAAAGTTGGAAAAGTACATTTAAAAAAAATATGGCTAGAAATGCAGGTCACTAATTGCTAATAGTAACCACATATGGAGTTCCGCTTGATGTTGCCAGCTGAATTCATGTTTATTTTTTTTTCTTATTTTTTAAAGTCGGAAACTAAAAACAGATAAGAAACAGCAATCTGCCTAGGAGAGAGAGAACATAGGAGAAATACTTCCTGCTCTAGCTTTCCGTCCTTCCTCCTTATATCAGATGTACATTCTGAGTTGCATGAAGTTGTACGTGAATCATTTCCAATACAGAGTCTAGCCTGGAGATTTGGAAAAGCACTGTATTTCTCCATGTATAAGACTAGGTTCCTCTAAATACAGTGGTGCCTCACAAGACGAAAATAATTCGTTCCGCGAGTCTCTTCGTCTAGCGGTTTTTTCGTCTTGCGAAGCACAGCCATTAGCGGCTTAGCGGCTTAGAAAAAGGGGGGGAAGGGGGGAAACTCGCAAAAAGGGGAAAAACTCGTTTTTGTCTTGCAAAGCCAAGCCCATAGGGAAATTCGTCTTGCGAAGCACCTCAAAAACAGAAAACTCTTTCGTCTAGCGAGTTTTTCATCTTGCGAGCCATTCGTCTTGCGGGGCACCACTGTAATGTCAAAAATTAGGGGGCGTCTTATACACTGATACATCTCCCCCCATTTTCTTAAATCTGAGTCCCCCAAAATGTCTTATACGTGGGGGCATCTTATAGACATAAAAATATGGTAGTTATCCATGTTTCTTATGTAGGTTTCTCCCCCCCCCCCTCCTCAAAAAATGCATAGATTGTGACTGGCCCTTCTGGGGTGTGTCAACGTTCTGGTGGAGGAACCTTTTCCTGCTGCACACAGCATGGAAGTGCCAGAAGCCACCATACCATCCTCTGCCCCCACCCAAGAGCCTCACTCCCCCACAAAATGTCCACTGGCTTACATTTCCACAGAGAACTCTCACTCCAGGAAGCCATCTGTAGTGTCATGCAATAATAGCAGAGTACTTTACTTGCCCACTCAAAAAATCTGCAAGTCCACGCTTCCCAGTTGCTACTGCACCCAATACATCTGATATCAGAGACCCAGCCTGACTGAATTCCATTGCTGTTCCCGCTCCACCTCTTGCCCAACAAATGCTGGGGCAACTTAAGAAGCTAGACTGTGAAGGCTGCATCAACGTCTCTGAAATATTAAAGCAATAAAAGACTTCATTCTTTGCCAAAATGAGTAATATGTTGGGCAGTGGTTGTTTTTATATTTATAGCTTTACTTATTGTTTGGAGTAAGTAGGTCTTATAGAAGCTGGGTCTACTTCAGAGTTAGCCAGCATGCTGCCTTCCAGATTTTGTAGATTCCAGTGCTGGAGACAGCAGGCCTGTGTGCGCCAATTGGGGGGGGGGGTCGCAAGTAGCAAGAGTGCTCTGACACTCAGGTCCTGTTCACTGGCTTCCCACTGGCACCTGGGTGGCCACTATGAGAACAGGATAATGGGCCTTTGGTCTGATCCAGCAGGGCTCTTATGTACTCCTCATTGGTCCCAGCCAATGGGGCCATTGGTCAGGGATGATAGAAGCTGCAGTCTGCCATCTGGAGAAAATCCTATTGCTTACACCTGTTCTACTTCTGATTCTGGAAATGGCACGCAACACATCCTAAGTACTTATCATCTTCTCTAGTTCTTTCTACCCTATCCCATAAATTCCTGTGTGCCTCCCATATTCACTTTTCTCTCAACACCCTTGCAACAGGATCATTCTCCCCTTAGGAGGTTGGATTCTCTGACTTCCTATAACTCTTCCAGAGGCTACAAGAGCCTTGCACTCTCTCTCTCTTGCATTCCTATATGTTTAAGCCAGGCATGGCCAAATTTGGCCCGCTAGCTGTTTGGGGACTATAGTTCCCATCATCCCTGACCACTGGTCCTGTTAGCTAGGGATGATGGGAGTTGTAGTCCCAAAACAGCTGGAGGGCCAAGTTTGGCCATGCCTGGTTTAAGCCATTAACAGGATACAGCAGAAACACTTGCACACAGCCACAGCTAGAGGACTTCCCAACAGTCAAATGGTGAGACCTGTCTTTGAAAGGTTATCTTTAGGCTACATACTGTAGCCAGATTTTCTCTAGAATGCTGAACATTAAAGGTAGATTCTCATGTTTGCTTTCTGTTTCCATTGCACATATGGTTTTTCCAGTTAGTTTTTTTCTTTATGGTATTGGAGGGTGTATTTTTGGATGACACACCTAGAAATGGAGTACCTTCCAAAGCAGGCTTGCTGGTCGTCCTTTTTTGAGTGGTGTGATACTTCTGTGGGTGGCACTGACAATGCTGAGATACAGTTCCTTTGCTTTCAAAAAGGAAAAAGAGGGAACCCAATGAACTTTGGAATTTTTCATTCATCCTTGTCCACAGCATCTGTGGAAACAACAGTGGGGTAGGCCTCCGTGCCTTGCTTGCAAACAACATAAGGAGGTCCTTCTGGTCTGGTGGGTCTTGCCCTACATTGACAACTGCCCCCCCATTCTTAATTTTCCAGAACGCCATGAAACATAACAACAATGGGTGCTCTCAGGCCCCGTCAGGTATTTAAAATGGCAGCTTTCCTGATCTGGTGCAGCAGGACCATAGCAGACATTAGCACTGGTTGCCTTCACTAGGCCCCAAAGGACTACATGATGAGGCTAGGTCAATTTGTGGGCTTCCCACAGGTATCCGGCTGGAAATTGTTAGAAACAGAGAGAATGTGTGCCAATTTACTCTTCATTTCTAATACCCTGTTCTATTTACCAAAGCTGACTGGACTGGCAGTGGAATCTTACTTCAACACTTGTGATGGGACAGGCCGGCTTAGGGGAGACCATACCGCACAAACAGCTTTAACCTCCCTCCCCAAAATCTTGCTGCTGTTCTCTGCACCAAACATTTGTCATCTGAAATGGCTGCCTCACTCTGCCTAATGGTAGGGCAGGCCTCATGTACTGGGCTTTATTCACACCATCATTCCTTAGTGTTGGCCTCCAGCTCTTTTCCTACTGCGTATCATTGTGCTGCTGGCTTTGGTGTCCTTGGCTTTGGCAGCGCCCCTGAGTTTTGAGTGTCACTGTAAGCACATGACCTCCTCAGCTTATGGGAAGAAGCTCCAGCTCCTGGAAGTTACACAGGAAATTTGCAGCACGCTCAAGCAAGAACACTGGTGTGCCATGCGCCCAACCCTATGGCCTCATCTACCAGGGGAGAAAATTGTAGGGTCATGCTGGAGCTCACAACGTATTTCCCCCAGGAACATTCCCAATCTATTTGTACCTATATTTAACTTAATAAATCTTGTTTGACTTCTTCAGACGGCTGATCTCTCTTGAAGTATGTCACTTTCCCTCCATTCAAGCATTCTGGGTAGCCTGCCTATTTCAGCGACATCTGCAATGTAGTACGTGGAGGATTTCCTCCTGACCTTTGACAGGAATGGGCTGGCTGCCTATGCAATAAAGTTCAAGTTCAAGAACCAACTTGCAGGTTTCACTCCCCCTTGGCTGAATGGGATCCAAGCTCAAGGTCACAGTTCATGAATCCTGGTGGAATGAAACACTTCTTTATACAGCTTTCATTCCACCTATCAGGCCATTGTCATGTTACACCTTTTTTGGTTGACAGGGAAATATATTTCTCTAAGGCTTGAAGAGAACGGCAATGGGTTACCTTGTAGTTCGACTTTGATGAAGAGGAAATGCATTGAAGTGACATTTTTAGTGTTCAGACAAATTTGGCAATAAGTCATAGCAAGGGCAGTGAAACAGTTGCATTCTGGTTCATCCTAAATAATCAACAACAGTGTCAAAGGGTTACTCTCGCTAATTTAAATAGAACTTTAAACCTTTCATAAACAGATCCTGCATAATAAATGTTGATGTCAAACACGCCAGTTCCCTAGAGAATGATGAAATAAACCATTGCCCGATTGAAATGAATATATACTCCTTTCAGCTACTTGTATTTTATTATAGCTCTGCTATCAAAAGTGCTCACGGCTGCAAGTTTGATCCAGAAACCATTTTATTATGGCAACCAATGTTAGTGGCCTGTTGGCATACAATGAACTCTCCACGTGAGATCAGACTGTTGTGACTCTATGCTCACTTCAGACCATTGGAAGGTCTCTTAGACCACCAGCTCAGTATTGTCTACAATGAGGCTCTCTAGGATTTGAGACAGAGGAAAGACATTCCCAGACCTATAGGGAGAGGCCAAGAATCGAACCTTATTAGTCCTAAATGGAAGGTAGCAGAAACACTGGTTGCTGATAAAATCAGACATTCCTGATTGCCCTTCTGTTCATACAAGGGTTTTTTTCTGTAATCAGGTGGAAATAAAGGTAAAGGTAAAGGTACCCCTGACTGTTAGGTCCAGTCGCGGATGACTCTGGGGTTGCATGCTCATCTTCCTCTATAGGCCGAGGGAGCCGGTGTTTGTCTGCAGACAGCTTCCAGGTGACCAGCAGGACTAAGCCACTTCTGGCGAACCAGAGCAGAGCACGGAAATGCCGTTTACCTTCCCGCCAGAGCTGTACCTATTTATCTACTTGCACTGGCGTGCTTTCGAACTGCTAGGTGGGCAGGAGCAGGGACCGAGCAACGGGAGCTCACCCCATTGCGGGGAGTCGAACCGCCGACCTTCTGATTGGCAAGCCTTAGGCTCTGTGGTTTAGACCACAGCGCCACCCACGTCCCTAAATCAGGTGGAAATACACAAATTAGAGGAGTGGCATTTCAAATGTGAAATGTGCCTGTCTGCATCATTCTTCCTTATCCTCCTTAAAACACATACATCCTCTTTTGAGAGTGGAGAGTATAAATCAGTGAATGATAAAGAATTGTACAGGGAGACACAGACAGCACTTGGGTGTGTCTCTTGCTTGTGTTTGGTAGTTGGGCCATCTTGGCTGTGGGTCCTGGAAGACCTGCTCCCTGCCCTGCAGGACTTTCCCACTTGGGCTGGGACGGTGGGACCCTGACTGATTCCAGCTACAGAAGCCGAGGCTGCTGAACAGACCCTTTAGCTGAGGCATTCTTTGGGGGGGGTTGTTGGGTGGGGGGGGTTATTGTTGTTGTTGTTAATTTTTTGTATTTTTATTTTGGAAATTATGATTTATGTGGAAATTGTTCAATTTGATTGTATACGCTTTGATGTTTTGTTTATTGTTTATGACTACTTTTGTTTGTAGTTATGTATTTTTTTATTGTTGCAAGCGGCCTTGAGCATTGTTTTAACTTTGGAAAGATGGCATACAAATACAATGATGGATTGATTGGCACAGTGGTGCAACTAGGTAATTTTGGAGAGGGGACTTTATGGTCTTATGCCCCACACCCTTCAACACCTTTAGTTCAGAGCTTTCCAAACTTTGTCTCCTGGTATGTCCCACAGAGGACCCTAAGGTCCATGCATAATAATAGCTTAAAGGTCCCGGGCCCTAAGGAAGCCAGACTATCCTCCACAAGGGGCAGGGCTTGTTCAGTGACGGCTCCGACCTGATGGAATGCTCTGTCCCAAAAGACTAGGGCCCTGCAGGACTTGATCTCCTTCTGCAGGGCCTGTAGGACAGAACTATTCCACCTAATTCAATCAGAATTAGGCTGATCCTCTATTCCCTTTTCCCTTTCCTCTTCTATGAAGAAACCCTTTCTGGGTCCCCAAGTTTAAATTCTTATTCACACACCTCCTTGCTGGCCCTAGTAGGACCAACGTGGCCAGTTAGCATTGGTGATCATTCGATGTCTACTGTCAGGGTCCCCCTCCCCCCCAAAAAATGACCCCTGCATTTTAGAATATTAATGATACTGATGCTGCATTTTATGTTGTATTCTATGCTGTTTTATGCTGTTTTTAAGTCGCATTTTAATCAATGTTTTATATTTGCTGTTAGCCTCACTGAACCCGATTTTTAAACTGGGAAGGCTGAGGTATAAATAAAAAAAATTATTATTATTAAATTATTAACACATTAGTGTGTTGTCTGCAGTGTGCAGGTGTGTCGCGCGAATCCTATCCACACTTTTGGAAAGGGGTTAGTTTAACCTCCGGTTTGCTAGCAAAACCGAACTACCGCGTCACGAAATGACGCTTGTCTAAAAAGTGTGTCACCAATGTGAAAAGTTTGGATATGGTAAGATGACCCTGCAGCATTGAGGGCTCTTCTACTCATTCAGCTAAGTGGATCTGTAACAGTGAACCATCCAGACTTTCCTAACAGACTGATCCTGTGCATGTTTACTCAGAAGCAACTCCCACTTAGTTCAGTTGGACTTCCTCTAAAATAAATGTGAATGAGATTAGATTATTAACTCGTAGCCTCATTATACATAACAAGTCCCATGTGAATGAGGATCAGAGAAGCCCTCTCTACGTGTTACGCACATAGAGGACCCTGGCGGGCAGTAGCTACTCATGTGTAGAGGTTCCTCTTCAGAGATCTCTCTGCAAATAGAGGGGGCAGGCCAAGCTTTGCTAAGCAACCCCCCCTCCACTATGCATGAGTGCTCTCCAGACCAGTAAAGCATGAAGTCTTGAAATAATCAGCGCATGATTTTTAGCAAATGACGTTTTCTGTCCTGGAGAGACAATAGTTCATTTATACAACTGCAGATTAATGTTCTGCTGTTAAGAATGAGTTAAAGTAATACATCTTCCTTATAGTCCAATGCCGTGCAAAGAGGGAAATGATGGATCTTTGGTCTCTTATATTACAAAGAGCGACAGTTTCATGTCTACATAATGTTTAATTGAAAATCTATGAAAATCCATTCCTCATTTTTAACCCCTGAGAAATTAATGCAAGATCAAATCTTGAAAACTCCTTGGTTCATGCTGAGACAAAACTATCAGTGGGAGTTTTGCCAGAGTAGGTATTAAGGACTTGCATGACTTGGCCCACAGTACCAGAGAAATATGAGCTATTAGCTCAATTCATCTATGTCTAAAGTACATTGCTCAAGCCCTAACATTCTGCTAGAGCCTGGCTTTGCCAGACTGTTTGGCACAACCACTAGGGCTTAGCAGCTGTTACAGATTTGTGAGGACGGCAGGACTGAGTTCTTTCTAACAGTTCTAAGGAACAAATGAAATGCCTTCTGGTCAACGTGCCCACAGTATTTGCCTCCTCACAAACCCAAAAGACAAATCGTAACGTAAACCAAAGTACACAACTTAAAAGATGGATCACCCCTCCAAATGAATTTTATGAAGACAGTACAAGCCCCAAAACAGCACTGAATGCAACAGCACTCTCCCCATCCTTTCAGCTCAGCAGGTTAGGAATTGAGGAGACCTGCAGCATTTGTTAAAGCACAATTCTAAACATGTCTACCCAGCAGAAAGTTCCATTAACCTTATTATGTAATATTTGTCAACATAAACTACTTCCTAGATGGGGTGTGGGGGAAGAAGAGTCATGGAGGCTGCACTGAATTTTGGAGAGGGGATAGGATACAAACAAATAAAATGGATGAAGTTCCTGAAACAGAAAAGACCCTTTGGCTTAGGAGTGAAATAAAATTAGCTGAGGTTTCAGCCTCATACTCATTTGCATAGGTAAGCCCCACTGAACTCAATGGGGGTATGTCGCTGTGATGGGATAATGAGCTGCTTGTGCGTAAAAGCTGAATCCCTCAGAGCTTTGCATAGGTCTCAAAGCTCTGCCATTACGGGAGCCCTCAAAGCATGACTCCCTCAATCACTGGCAGAATCCGTCAGTGGGCGCTTCCGGAATTTACGCCAACATAGGAGTTCCTTAACGGAAACCCTCCTTTTGGAATCTCTGCGTGACAGTTTCCTGTGCGGAGTGGGCGTCCCCAGCGGAGGTCCAGAAACCTCTCCACTGTTCTCACTGGAAGTATCTTGGAGCCATCCCTCCGACTGAGTTTCTGCGGGAACTCTCTCTCTCCCCCTGCTGGTTCCTTCCTCAGCATCCGAGGGTCTCCTAACCTCCTTGAGCCCTTCCACCACCTGACTCTCCGATGGCAGTTCCCTGACAGTAGCTATAGGATTGTGCTGTTCAGGCTTTTAGATCCTACCTAGGTATTAAAAGCCAAAGTCTATAAAATGTCTCAAATTCAGAAAGTCTTTTAATTTTGCATTCTGTAGTACTTAAAAAAACAACACTGGAGCATGAAACTTCTTCAGAGGTCAGGACAGGGAAAACTTTCTGTTATCATGGTGAATGTGTAGCTTTATCTCTCCACTTATAAATAATGAAAAGCTGGCATCCACTTTGACATTAAAAAACCCTCTAAGTGACCTTTTCTACAGAAAGTTGCTGTTGCAGTAATAGAATTATTATTATAGGAGTATTGTTAATCACTTTTTTTTTGCAAACAGACGGTAGACTCAGGTTGCATTAACACAAGCAACAAATGCCTTCAGGAATGCACACAAACAGCAAAGTGTATTTCGTTTGAATAAAATACATAAGAGGGCTTGTTGAGCAGGTACATTTGAGAAACGCTCTAGGAATCCACAAAAGAATGGCTGTGGATTTATATATATTGTATTTATGTTTGTGTAAGGTTAGAGCAACAGAAGGTTAAACATCTGCATTTTCTTCTGGGGCTTTAAATATATGATATATATTGCGAAAACAAGGTAATGGAAAAAGTATTTTGCATATGGCTGATCATGGATAACTACATTTTCTTTGAAATATTACGTGAATATCGTGTTTAGGCTAGAGAAGAAACAGAAACCACTGCTTGGTCATCAGTCCATTACTTTTGCAATCTAGGCCAAGGCCTTCCACACTATTTGTTCCTATATATACTGTATTTTTCGCTCTATAGGAAGGACACACCAGACGATAGGACGCACCTAGTTTTTTGGGGGGGGAGGAAACAAGGGGGGGAAATCTGAATCCCAGAAGCCAGAACAGCAAGAGGGATCTGGGTTCTGGGATAGCCACTGGGATAGCTGGTCTAGCTTTGCGCGAAGCCTCCGCAGGGCACAGGGAGCCTTCATCCCCTTGCCCTGCGGAGGCTTCTGGGACAGCCCACGAAGCCTCCGGAGGGCAGCGGGATGAAGGCACCCCACTGCCCTGTGGAGGCTTTGCGCCGCTAACCCCAAAGCTAGAACAGCGAGACAGAGCACTGCGCAGCACTCCGTCTCACTGTTCTGACTTCTGGAACAGCCCATGAAGCCTCCGCAGGGCAGCGGGGTGAAGTAACCCTGCTGCACTCCAAAGGCTTCAGGCAGCTATCCCTGAAGCCTGGAGAGCGAGAGGGGTTGGTGCGCACCGACCGCTCTCGCTCTCCAGGCTTCAGCGAAAGCAATGCGTAGCCTCCGGAGTGCGGAGGGAACGCTCCCTCTGTGCTTTGGAGGCTTCACGTTGCTTTCACTGAAGTCAAGGAGCCTGCATTTGCTCCATAGGACGCACAAACATTTCCCCTTAACTTTTGGAGAGGGAAAAGTGCGTCCTATAGAGCGAAAAATACGGTCGGTGTGTGCGTGTGTGTGTGTGTCCCCGTGTCCAGCATATCATAAAATTTCAGGGCGGTGAACGTTATTAAAACCAATAATGAATGTGATTGGCTATTTAAACAGCTGCAAAGACAAAAACCTTCAAGAGATACCTTGAAGTGACTAGCACATGGGAAAGCCCCTACGAAGGCCCATACCCTGGCAGTAAGTGCACTGTCAATAAAATCCTGGCTCTATTTTTTCCTCACTGCTGCCTCCTCATTGGCCCAGAGGAGGGTGAGGAATTACAGCAGCCACTGCTTGCTTCCTCACAAGCAGCTAGAACAATAGTAAGGAGAAAGATGAAGGCAGAAGGCCCAGCATATGGTGCCCCAAAGCTCCCAAACTCCGTAGCTAACCCTGGGATGTACGAGACCCAGCTCTCTGTTCCCGTCACACTCTTGACACTTGTGAACATTTCTTCTGGCATTTAAAGATATAAAGTGGAACGGACTTCATTAAGCAGAAGTTAGAAAGATTTGGCCATTTAAACGGAATGAAAGAATGTTTAACACAGAATGGGGGAGGTACATGGATTATCTAAAAAAAATATTGTAAACAATTAAACACACTAGCTAGCTAGCAGGATTAATTTAAAACCGAGCAGTTAAAAGGTGACTTTGGAAGAAATATAGAGAGTAACAAATAAAAGGAGTTAAGGGGGAGATGCGGTTTTGAAAATGTTTTTACAAAAAACCAAGGAAGGGGAGGAGGGAAGTCAAAACAAGTATGTATGTAAATATAATTGATGATGATTACTGTTAAATTGAACACTGAATAATAATATGTATAAAAATAAAATAAAAGGAATGGAAGTGGGTGATTTAGAATGTCAGGACAGAGAAGTTGTAATAATCCAAAGCTCTATATGTGCAAATGGAATAAAAGCTCCTATCCCCATTCACTTACATGAAGACTATAGTTCCAGATTCCCATCTCTTTGTGTATTGAAATAAAATGGGGAGTACATTATGGAAAAATGAACTCATATGTGCATCAGAGCCAGTGTAGTCTCACAAGGGATCGCTGGATCTGGATTAGAGCAGGCATGGGCCAACTCAGCCCTCCAGATGTTTTGGGACTACAACTCCCATCATCCCTAGCTAATAGGACCAATGGTCAGGGATGATGGGAATTGTAGTCCCAAAACATCTGAAGGGCCGAGTTTGCCTATGCCTGGATTAGAGTATATAAAAGTGCTCTTACTAGAAGGAGTCCTTTGCCCAGAAGGGCAAGGAAGAGCCTGTCTGGAAAATTGTAGAAACCAAACATTTTGCTGAAAGTATTAATCAAATACATTGCTACTATACCCAAGGTTGCAGGGTGAGCCCAGGAATATTCTGCCACTATGGAATTATCATAAATGAACATAGGAGCATAGACATGGGCCTAACCATGGTGAAGAAACCCTGACATGGAAGTTTGTGATTCTTAAATTGGCCTAATTTCTTTTGGATGGTGAGACAGTCTAGCAATGTGTTTCCAATAACAGCACATTCCACACAAGAACATTCCACACCCAAGAGTGATCTGCATATTAAATATACAGTCATACCTCGAGTTGAATGTGCTTCAGGTTAAGCGTGTCCGAGTTGTGCTCTGTGGCAACCCGGAAGTAACAGAGTGTGTTTCTTCCGGGTTTTGCTGCTCGCGCATGCGCAGATGCTCAAAATGACGTCGCGCGCATGCACAGAAGCGGCGAAACGTGACCCGCCCACATGCAGACGCGCCGTCGCGTCTTGCATTCCGTTCGGGAGGCGAATGGGGCTCCGGAATGGATCCCATTCGCACCCTGAGGTACCACTGTACCATCCAACACCATCAGCTATCATGTCTGTTTTAAGAAAAAAATAGTTGTCCCCTATGGCCAAATTACGCTGATTGTTAAGATGCTGAGGAGACTTCTGTCTTGCCAGAAAAGGGGGGGGGGGGGAAGACTGCACATTTTGCAAACACAAACAACTTAGATTGTAAAAATCTGCATCTGCCAAGTTAGCAGAACTAGAATATTCAAAACCATGGGAAAAACATGACATGACTGTACAAATAGCAAGAAAGGGCAATGTTGAGGCATAATTGCTTTAACACTCATAGGATTGTTTTCTCTTCCCTTCAGGAAAAAAAGCAGATACGACTGCCCATAATAACCCACTTGCATTCACATCAACCAAAAATGTTTCAGAGTTTTTCCATTCCATTTCCCTGCTATGTTATAAAAAGAAAACAGCTTGTTTCCAGTGTGCCTATGCAGAATCTATTCTAGTTCTGTGAGAATATATATATTTTTTATGTGCAAAAATCTGAAAAACTGACCCAGTTATCTCAGTGTGGTTCTCCTAGTGACCTTCTCATGACAGAATGAGCATGAAAGCAAGGAGCTGGGGCTGTAAACTGACAAAGCGTACCATGGGCATAGCCGGGGGGGGGGCAGCTGCCCCCCATCAATCAAAATCAATACAAATCTGAGGTTCTGCCTCCCCCTAACAAAAGCCTGCGCCCCTAACAAAAATACTGTCCACGCCCATGAAACGTACAGGCCTCATCTAAAGGAATACCCTGAGGCATATTTAAATAAGGTGACTTGCCAGATATGGTGGGAAGTTCTAGAGCAGCGGTTCTCAACCTGTGGGTCCCCAGATGTTGTTGGACTACAACTCCCATCGTCCCTGAGCTCTGGCCTTGCTAGCTAGGGGTGATGGGAGTTGAAGTTCAACAACATCTGGGGATCCACAGGTTGAGAAAGGCTGTTCTAGAGAGTCCAGCTGTTCCATTGTCTTGGCAAGGGCACTCAGGCAAAATTGGGGTTGATCAATTCCTTAGGCACGTCAGGGCCAAACAACACTGTGCTATGGCTATGCAGCTGTGCAGGTGCTGTTGTTTAGCACAAACTGCCAGTGTAGGACCTGCAATGTAGTGTTGTGTGTTGGGGTTAACCCTTTGCTCCCTGCTAGGATCCTCCACTTAGATTGGAGGCACACAGATTAGCCGCTGGAGCAAGCAGCAGAAGAAGAATGCCCTCCACTATCTCAGGCACCATTAAAGTGGAAACACCACCAGATTGATGAGTCCTGTACACATCTCTGGTCCCTGTCATTTGCCAGTTGAAATGACCTCTTTTGTCAGAACTGGGACACGTTCCACACATATCCTGATTAAGAGAAGGGTCCTAAAAGGCAATAAACCTCAAAAAGTGAAACTGAATAGCATAACAAACAAACAAACAAACAAACAAACAAACAAACTTACCTATGAAGCCAGTTCTATGACACGAAACACCAATGGGCACCCATATGCCAACAGAAGATTTTCCTGGCACCAGCAGGGTCTTCCCCTTTCCCTGGTGAAATTAGGCTTGAAAGCAGCCTTCTATTGTAGCAATAGGCAGCTTTTTTTTCAAGCCTAACTGCGGTGCAAGGGGTGACTTTTGGGGGAGAATTAACTGCTGCATGGTGATGTATGAGTGGTTGCAGCACTTATGTGGGGTTCCAGATTCTGCCCACAAGCCCCCAAAGACTGGTGACCCCTGATCTACAGTATTAAAAGGTAAAAAAGGTAAAGGACCGCTGGACGGTTAAGTCCAGTCAAATGCGACTATGGGATTGAGGTGCTCATCTCGCTTTCAGGCCAAGGGAACCAGCCTTTGTCCACAGACAGCTTTCCGGGTCATGTGGCCAACAAGGCTAAACTGCTTCTGGTGCAACAGGACACCATGATGGAAACCAGAGTGCATGGAACTACCGTTTGCCTTCCTGTCATAGCAGTGCCTATTTATCTACTTGCACAGGTGTGCTTTCGAACTGCTAGGTTGGCAGAAGCTGGAACAGGGTAACAGGAGCTCACTCCGTTGCGGGGATTCAAACGGCTGACCTTCCAATCGGCAAGCCCAGGAGGCTCAGTGGTTTAGACCACAGCGCCACAGCAGTGCAAGTAGATAAATAGGTACTGCTGTGGCAAGAAGGTAAACAGCTTTTCTGTGTGCTCTGGTTTCTGTCATGGTGTTCCATTGTGCCAGAAGCGGTTTAGTCATGCTGGCCACATGACCCAGAAAGCTGTCTGTGAACAAATGCTGGCTCCCTCAGCCTTACAGTGAGATGAGTGCCGCAACCCCATAGTCACCTTTGACTGGACTTAACCGTCCAGGGGTCCTTTACTTTTTATCTTTACAGTATTACCTAACTGGGAAATCATATTTGTTCCCCTTCTATTAAAGTTGTTTTAAGAAACTGGCATAGTTCCAACCGTCATGGTTTCTTACCTGTAAGATGTTTCTTATCAGTTCATTTTGACATTGCAGTGTTTAAAACAAAAGTGAAAGAGACATTGCTAAGATGCTTGATCCAGGAATGCAAGTAACTATTTACTCCTTCCTCAGTCGTTCTGCCTATTCATGTAGCGACCTCATCCTTTTTCTTATCCCCTCTCTATCTGCACATTCCCTTCGTCCGTCCCCCCCCCCCAGTTCTAAACCTAAAGAGTATCCCACCCCCCATTCTACCATAATGCAAATCAGAAAATGCTTTGGAGACTCAGTTTAGTAGTCTAAGGGATTCCCAATTATCATCAAAATGCTAAATAATTGTGGGATGCTGGATTAACCACATATATTTGCCTCAGCAAAATATTACATTTCTCTTACTTTCAATTCGGAAATGGAGTGATTTTTACTTGTCTGAACACACCCCATACTCTAAATTTCAAATAAATTTATGAGAAAAACTTTACCAGCTACATATTTTAGAAAAGCACCAGACTATAAACATACACAAATATCTACAAATTTCAGAGAAACAAAATAAAAAAATAGAAATCAAAACATAAGAATGATACATCAATGGATTCCATTTCTGGTTAGACTTTCACTGATGAAGGACTAGGTGGATGCTACATACATTTACAAAAAATGCAAGACACAATGGTAATGAATTATAAAACTTTATTGGCCTGTTTAAAAGAAGTTTAGAAATTTCAGCAAGTACAGTCTGTCCATATTGTCAAGATCGTGCTTTGAAATAAAATCAGTGATTGTCAATTATTTACAAGAAATTTTATATATATATATATATATATATATATATATATATATATATATTCCTTTTAAGATGAATTGCAGGCAGAGTATCTAAAGTTTCACATTGTTTATGGATTACAGCAAATGATGGGAATTTTCCTCTTACTCAAATGGAACTACAATCTGTATCTAGTACTGTTCCAGTGAGGTTCCACTGCTACAATAGGACTTCTGTTTTCTTCCTCCAACACCCCCCCCCAAAAAAACCCCCACCCTGCTCCAGAGGGTCTTCCAATCCTCTAGACCTAATTTTGAAGGTCTATGGGGGAATGACAGGAGAGAAAAAGGAAGTTCTGTTGTGCACACAGAAGTCCCTTGCAACAGCTGGGCTGCAGCACTGGATACAATCCTATGGTCCAAAAGAAATGGTGTCCTCTAATAGCAGCTATATTAAAGCTTTGATATGATTTAATTAAATTGTAAACAGCCTGATTATGCATATGTCAGGAATTATGGGTGTTTGGATTTGATTTAAACTCAAATCAATTAAATGCTGCATATGTCAGCATCAGCTTGTTCCGGCTAGGAGAATAAATCCTGCTATTCTTCCTCTGTAAGGCACAGTACTGTATGAATGGGCTAGCAGAGTATTGTACACATTAAACCATAGCTAAAAATCAACAATGGTTTAGTGTGAATGTGCAGTTGGTAGACACAGCTGAAAATTTCTCACTGTGCTCCTCCCTGCCTCTTGCGATGTCCAAACCTAGGCTTGTGCAGAAAGCCAAGAATAAAAAATTATGTTCCCACTTGTTTCTTTGGAGAGAAACAAACTAGGCTTTGGACATTATGACAAGCCAGATTCTGGCTTGTTTCCTGGTAGTGGGAAGCCATGAGGAAGTGAAGTGAAATTTTTTCATTCATCTTAAACTGTACCTTGTTCGATGAGACATATGAACCAGGCGACTGGCATCCCATGACTGGGTAGCTTCACTGGTCAAAATCTTCAAACCACTTACTTAAGAGTAGTGACCCTAAAGTCAGTGTGACTTTTCTAAGATAAGTGCTTGGAGGATTTCAACTAATGATACACAGGAGAGCAGGACTTTCAGGAGAACATTAATCCACTTCTACGATAGGAATCTAAATGGGTGGTATTGTGGGAGACTTCAAGCTTACACCCCCCAAACTCACATGGAAGCAATAATTTAATTAGAGGTCAGAACAATCCAAATTCTGCCTGGATTGACCCCTGCATTGTGGGCATGGTCGTCAGGGGGGAAGATTGTGGGGAGAAGAAACCAGGCCCTGCTCAAGAAGATGGGGAATAGCTTAGGTTCCAGTGGGCCTGTGGTCAGTTCTGTGGTGCCTCAATTCTAGGCCCTATGTTGGTTACCACCAGTGGAAACATTGCGGGTGGTAGCGGCCCTGCCATGCTGCTTTCTTTAGATGCAATGGAGCCCCCACAGCAGCAGAGCTTCCCCACCTCCCAGGCCACAAATCACTTTGTGACCCTTATGTGAAGACCGCTCTAACATCACTCCACATGGAAATGCTTATGGAAGTGGTCAGGCAATTTCTTTCACACCAACAGATGGGTCCTTCTGGTGCATCCTAACTCTCCCCAGTAGAACCAACTTAGTAGCCTACAATCTAAAACCAGGAACCCAAGAAGAACTAGTTTGGGAGTGTTTTTCACTCCACTTGATGAAGGCAAGATTCATTTTCTGACTCTCCCCCACCCCTTTTCCAGAACAGTCCTGTTTAATCCACACAATTTACGTAATTACACCAGTTCATTTTTTCGCTTTATTTTTAAAAAATGCTAAATGAAAATGGTCACAATTCATCTTAATGTGTCAGCTTTACTGTGTCATTTGCTAAGAATGGTTCTACTAACTAAAGAATGAAAATGAGTCAAAGCCTGAGCTATATAGTTGGACAGTAGTTAGCTATATTGCACGAGGAAACCCAAATTATAACATGATAAAATGTAAGCAACGCGTACAAATTAATTTCTAGAAAATTTAAAGGCGGGCAGCTACCCCTTTTAAATGGTGACATTCCTTGTGAATTTTATGTTATGGAACACTAATGTGTCTGTGATTAAGTGGGCATTCAGGGCTTGATCAAATATATACACTCTACACAAGGCACCATGTTCTAGCCATGCATGCCAATAGCAGAGCTCCCAATAGAATTCAGCAAGAAAGGATACAGTTTTATTACAGACCTGAAGCTGCTCAACCTAAGTAAGTGAATAGTTTCTGAACATGATAGTAGTTTCAGATTCTGGTTCTTAACACCGCCCCCCCCCCCAAGCAAGAGCCAAGGACTGATTTTTAAGGTATGCTGCAATTAGCCAGCATGACAGTTAGCTAGGCACAACTGGTAGCAATAAAAATACACTATTCTACCCGTTCAGGTTTTATCAATGTGTAAAACAGACTTTCAGCATTCTACAAACCCTTTTTACCGCCTAGCAAGATACTATTAACACCACTTTAGCAATGAAAGCTACGCCTTTAGCTATTTTAATGGCCCTGGCAGATTTCTTGGGATGATTTTCACTGTGGTTTAAGGGGTCAGTAATTGTATAATTAACCATGATCTTTGTAAACTCAACACTATTTGGACAGATTAAAATATCCAGAGTGACAGGCAGGGTCATTAGTAATCCAAATGAAATAAGCATACTGCAAGTTCCAACTTCAAAATTTGGCTTCAGTAAGCTTTATCTGCTCCCATATTGGAAAGGAAATCGGCAAGCAAAGCATGCCCTATTTCATTATTTAAGCATGGCTACTGCCAAAACACAAACAGCGAATAGCCATGTGCTGTAATCCATAACACATTATGAGTAACTATAGCATGAACAGTGCATTGGGTGACTAATGTGGAATACAAAAATACCCAGATTATCCTATATTGCCTGTGTGCATATATAAATTGGTGGTGCACAAATCAATTCTGTTTTATCAAAATAAATGCCTTGATTACATAGAATCCAAAATAATCTGTCAGTACACGTAGAGCTATTCCAAAATCGTACCTGTGTACCTTAAAGTTGAACTGCAAAATACTACAAGAATGTTTTATAGAAATACTGATAAAGATCCTAAACCTATTATGGGACAAGTAGTGCATCTGGAAGCTTCTTTAAAGAATGGAAAATTGAGACTATTTTGAAGTTTGGCAATTCTCAGTTTGGTATTTAAGATATCCATCTATTAATGTTTTTTACACACATGAGAGTTTGCAGCTTGGATGAGACTGGAATAAGCTAAATAGAGCATTTGTTTTGTTGCCCACCTTTTGTTTAATGGTTTTCAGTCCATTAACACCAAATATAAGTTCATACCAATCAGGAGAAAGAATCAGTCTCATTCCCAGAGGTGAATTATATTGGAGATGACAAAGGACTGGCAGGGATAGGCAACAAGATGTTAGACACTTATTCTGTGCTCCTTTGCTCCACAGAACACTTTTCCTTTGAGAATGAAACCTTTTGGGCAACTGCACCAGAACCCACCATGCTTTTTATATTTAACAGAGCAGGCTGTGATATAGTGAGAGATGTGCCACTTTTCAGAGAGGTCTGAAAAGGGGTTCCTTCTGTCTCAGATGCCACCACAGCACCTAGGCATATGTCTGGCATCTACCTTTGTTCAAAAAAGAGAAATAGGATATATATATATATATGGGGCAACCTAAGTGTTTAAGGGTGGTAATGCTGTATGAGAGTAATCGCAATAGTACTGCTGTTGGGTTCAAGACCTAGAAGACCATGCAAGTACTTGAACTGCACATACAGCAATTTAGTATATTTTATTTAATGGTAGCAGTGGTGGAGAGTCATATAATGTTTTCTGACTAACTGATTTCTTGAGAATAGCAAAGAGTGATCTTTGAACATGAGATGGCACACTGCTAAACAATGCCTTAACTGCAGCATGTTAAGAGGCAATTTTTACAGCTTATTTTCTCTCCAGAGACACCAGCTCATGCTAAAGACTACTTACATTGAGAGAGCTTTGCGGAACTACTTTTTATTGGTTTTAGAATGTTTGATCAAAGTCCTGCAAACATGCAAGTGCTCAGGTTTTAAGTGAGCAATTGCGCCATTGGTATGAATGTTATAATTCAAAGGCTGGAATATAAGAATCTGTAAAATGAGGACATAAAACATTTAAACTTTTTTTAGTACACAAAGCATTTGCAGTTCACCTTTAATAAATATTATCTATAAAATTAATTCTCTTTCCAGCTAAGTTCAAGCAAACAATCAAATTGAAATAATACTGTGGAACTTTGCTAAAATGCCACTTTGTGAGCAGGATCGTTGCTACAGAATACAACAGTTTATTTTTGTGCTTTCTTTATAGCTGCCTGGGGCTGATTTTGAAATGAAGTTGCCAAAACAGTGCAGAGTCCTCCAAACATAACTCATCTCTACAAGAGAGGTCCAAGGAGTGTAGCAATTGACAGCACAACAACATGTCCACTGCCTAGTGAGAAGCATATAGATTCAACACGCCCCCTCTCTTTTTTTCCTTATTTCATTTACCCTTCCAGTGGGATCTTATGAAACAAAACAGAACCTAAAAGAAACAAAATAAACATATGAGAAATCATGCTTATAACAGTCAAACAAAATTAACAAAATGAATCAACATAAATATTTTTTAAAGAATCAAATAAATATGGAATGCATTTAACAAAACACATGACATGACCATAAGGGGGGAAATGTGCTTGACGCTTAAGAAAAAATATATTTCAACATGACTTGCATGCATGGATTTCTCTTCTTTTTCCCTTTAAAAGGCATTTACTATTTAGTGTATGGTTATATATGCATTGTGTGAACAAATAAAATATTCAAAATAGAAAGCAATGTAATATGAGCAGCACAAAAATGAACCTTGGTTACGGACATGGATGCCACGATTCAGAACCACATACAACTGTGTCTGGCTCAAATGTTCAGATCAAGGCACCACCACAATAACCAAGGCTTTGTTTCAGGGGGAACTCAGTTCTGGCACCTCTCAGGTGGGCGCCATTGCCATCATAAGAGAACCAGGGAAGCAGTCATGGTGAGATCCAGCACCTCTTTTTCTAGAAAAATAGCACTGACAACAACATAGCAGAAGACCAGTGCAAGTCCCTTCCCAATCACACTGCTGCATAACTTGGGCCTTCCACATTAGCATCCAATCTTGAGGAGATCTGGTTTGTGTGATTTCCACCCCACAACCCCAAAGTGGGGGAAGATCACATGGATCAGAGAGCCACCCAGAAAAGAAGACAGGCCACAATAAAAAAAAATAATAAATGGATGAGTTCTCATCCTGTGAAACATTCTCCAATGTGCTTCAATCGTAAAGGAGACTTTTGGAACTTCTACCTGCTCCAAAGTTTATCAATACAGGCTGTAGAGCTTTGAAGGGTGTAAACAGCAATTACTTCATTTGCATTCCACTTGATTGCTAATTTAACACCTGAGGCAACAGTACTATTTGCTGCTTCACTCACTGTAGGTAATGACACATGTGCAAAAACAAACTAGCTTATTAGGAGCTATTTCATGTTTCCAAGAAGGTTTGCCTAAATTCCTTTTTGCTGAAACAATCACTACAACGTGGAATGAAAAGCCAACAAAAATAGAGAGAGTAAAAGGGATTTGGCTAAACCACACACAAAATTATAATCTCAGAGCAAGTGTAATCAATTTAGAACTGCCAGGATTCTGTAACGGGGCGTTCTCATAAGCTGTTTTGAAGGAAAGGCTTTAGGACATTAAGAAGATTAATTTCATAAGGTAATATTTGCTGTAATGACAACTACTTCTGAGGAATACCACATTCACTGATGTGATTAACACTTCACTGTGATTTATTTTTAAGTGGCCCTCTTACCTCCCCAGTAAGCTACTCACATCTTGCCAGGGACAACACAGAGACATGCTGCAACTTCCAGCACACCATGGCTCATTCCAATATCTAATAGAGGAGGTGTGCACAAAGCATTTTGAAATAGAGTTGAAGTAGTGGGGCAATCATGAACTGTGATTTTTTTAGCAGAAGGATTTGTACTTCAGGATCACAGCTAAGCACCACTTGGAAAATCCAAGACACTGCTTAAAGCAGGACACAAGAAAGCACAAATGGTGTGTGCTTGGGAGCACTACTGACACCAACCACCATACTGATCTTATATTTGTCCCATCAAAGTGGCTGTTATACACAAGCAGGGTGAAGCTGAGAGCTCTCATCTTTCCCAGGGTGTCAATTTTACTTTCTAGCACTGCATGATTACCAGTTTAGCAGATTTTGGGGATGTTGCGGCCGTAATTCTTATTGTTTTATTGTTTATTAAATTTGTACACCGCCCTTCATTCAAAGATCACATGGTGGTTCACAACTTAAAAATACCAAACGGGAACACAAAATACATAATAAAACAAAAGCAAATCAGTAACCCTCCTCCTACAAACACATTTAAAAGGCCAAAGAATGTTTAATCAGCCAAGGCCTGGTCATAGAGAAACGTTATCCCCTGGCTCCTCAAGATATTTAATGATGGCACCAGGCGAGCATTCCACAAGCAGGGAGCCACTACGGAAAAGGCCTGTTCTCATTTTGCTGCCCTCCAGACCTTTTGTTGAGGGGCTACATTAAGAAGGGCCTGAATCGCAGGGCCTGGGTTGGTTCATATCAGGAGAGGTGGCCTTTGAGGTATTATGGCTGTGACTTTTTAGCTTTATAGGTCAAAACCAGCACTTAAAATTGGGCCTGGAGATGAAACTGGCAGCAAGTGCAGTTGGGATAGGATTGGTGTAATATGCTCAAACCATCTTGCCCCATTGAGCAACCTGGCCGCCAAATTCTGCTCCAGCTGATGTTTCCAAATTGTCTTTAGAGATAGCCCCATGCATTGAAGTAACCTTGCTTATGTTGATTTCAAAAAAGCATCTCTCTCTCTCTCTCTCACACACACACACACACACTACATTTTGATTAGCAAACTGTTTACATGCAGGTTATAGGAGAATACAGCCATGTGGATTCACAGGTGATTATAAAGAGTTCTCATCAATAGTTCCTCATCAAACTGGAGGGAGGGTTGCTGCAGGGCTCTGAACGTGGCCTGGTACCTCATATTTTCCCCATCATGTGAGGGATAGGCGAAGAATGAGTGTGTCCTTAATTGGAATGGGTTTGGAGGAGAGCGACCAAAATGGTCGGCGGTATAAAAACAAGTGCTATTAGGAAAGGGTGATGGGGCTAAATATGTTTAGCCTGGAGAAGAGAAGACTGAGCGCGGCATGGTAGAACTCTTCAAATATCTAAAGAGCTGTCACACAGAAGAGAGAAAAGACTTGTTCTTTGCTACTCCAGAGGGCAAAGTTAGTGCCATGCCTGCTCCTGATGGCTCTACAAGACCAGATGTACAAAGCACAAAATGGTGAGAATTGTCAAATGGGAAGTGAGGCCTCAAGTAAATAAAGACAGGAATGAGATGAGATCTGAGAGAAGCTGAAGAACACAACCAGAGGAAGAAATGGAAGGAATCAAAGTGAACAGAAAGAAAGTGAATTCTGACAGACTGAAAGACCTGTGCCAGATGGACTTGTGCCAGACTTAAATAGAAACAGTTAGCTGACATTATTTGTTAATAAAATCCACTATTGCCAAGGAAGCCACAGTGGTTTGAGTTGTGTCCTTCTGGAACGCTTTGTTTTGTGCATTTGTTTTTATAATGGGTCATTGACTGGTTATGTGAATAGTTTGTTGCTGTTGTTGTTTACTTTTAAGAGATAATGGATTATTTTCATAGACTTTGGAGTTATTGCCAATCCGCCCCTCTTCTCAATTACAGAACCCTAAGGCTTTACACTAGGGCTACATCCACACCATTTAAAAAACATGGCATTCAAAGTATAGCTTTCCCTAAAGAATTCTGGGAACTGTAGTTTGCTTAGGGTCCTGGAAAACATAGTTCTGCAAGGGTTAAACTTAAAAGTCTCAGGATTTTTTAGAGGATGCAACATGCTTTAAATGTATGATGTGCATATCACATAGATCTAATGGACTTAAGTCATTACAGGAAGGGTAGATTTTGGTTTTACATTAGGAGAAGCAGAATGGTAAGATCAGTTTGACAATGGAAACAATTATCTAGAAAGGTGGTGGGCTCTTGCGATCCAGAGGTCTTCAAGCTGAGCCTGGACAGCGCTGGATTTCATGCACTGAGTTGGGCTAAATGGCCTAAAATGATCACCACGACTCTGTGATTCAAATTGGAGACGCAGAGTCTGAAAATTCTTCTGGCTTTAAATTCTGACTAAAATTGAACTCCATTTCTGTCTCCCACTATATTTCCTCATATATCTCAAGCATATTGGTGTTATTTCATACCCTATGCAATCTCAGCTATTTTAAACAAGATGCAGACATAATCCGTAACAAGACTTGTATCTGTGACCCATTTAAATGAAGAATGATTTATTAGGAGAGAAATGAAGAATAGCGGAGTGTTAAAGGGAAGCAATATAAAAAAAAGAAGGATGCTGCTGCAATGTTACCTAAAAAGGAAATTTTATCAAATTTGTTCAGTTCTGATTCCAAGAAGAAAGTGAAATGAAATAATTTATCCTGTTCAGTTGCTACTTCGCAATGCTTGCTAATGTTGCCGCCTTGTATTTATTTATTTATTTATTTATTTATTTATTTATTTTATCAGAAAGCCAGGGAATGTTCCTGCCTGGATTTCTGGAAACTGTTTCCGTGTATCATCATCATAATGCCAAGCAGTAGATAAAATATTCAGAAAAAGCCTCTTAATCTAAAATTTCATGGGAAATTATAGCTACAGCTAATACATAAATTTCTCAGAATTCTATGAAGTTTGCCTTTTAAGCTTCCTTTAGCTATCTCTCTCTCTGTGTGTGTGTGTGTGTGTGTGAGAGAGAGAGAGAGAGGGGGGGGGAGCTCAAATCTCTCTCTCAGATGACTGCCTTTTAGGAAGGGTAACCTCTCTACATTTGCAAAAAAAGGTTACTGTATTTTTTGCTCTATAAGACTCACTTTTCCCCTCCTAAAAAGTAAGGGGAAATGTGTGTGCGTCTTATGGGGCGAATGCAGGCTGTGCAGCTATCCCAGAAGCTAGAACACAAGAGGGATTGCTGCTTTCACTGCGCAGCGATCCCTCTTGCTGTTCTGGCTTCTGAGATTCAGAATATTTTTTTTCTTGTTTTCCTCCTCCAAAAACTAGGTGCATCTTGTGGTCTGGTGCATCTTACAGAGAGAAAAATATGGTATTTTAAACTTATGATAGTGTTTCTCAAATTGTGGGACACGTTGTTTTCTTAATCGTACCCACAACCTGTATGGTTTTTGTAATCACAGCTACCAGCAGCTGTGTTGAACACTGAAGACAACTGCTATATTCTTGCCATTTTATTTTTTTAACTGGTTGGTGGGGTGAAGTGGAAAGGGCCAGATTCTGGCTGGAAGGGGAGAAAGAGGGGAGAACCCTGAGTATGAGAGCAACACACACATCCACATAGCTATGTGTGATGGATTATGCCTCCATGTATCGACAATATAATAGAGATGAGGACAGAAAGGTGAATAACATTGGAAGTGAGACCTGTTCAAAATGTTAAAGAAACATCATTGTATGGTGTTTGCTATATGAGAGGCATGATTAGCAGATCAAATACTTCTGCTTATCTTCTATGATGTGGGCTCTCCACGTAAGTTACTATTCCCCACTTCCCATACAGAATGTTCAGCTGTGAGCACGACAATCAGTAATATGCTTGAGAGCTTCTGGTTTATAGGTAAAATTTGTAGAATACTGGCAGTCCACTCCACTTTCTCTAATGGCAAAGGAAAGCATAGATTTAGTTATGAATCCTTTTACCTGCAGTGTAACCATCCACCGGTACATTTGTACAGGATCTCACCACATTGATTGAATTTCCCAGTTTTGACTACACATGTAAGAAACAAAATAAATCTTGCCCTAAGATAAATGCAGCATCCAACAAGAAACATTTAACCTATCTGCATGCGATTCTGGCTGGTTTTCTTACATGGTAGCTGAAACAAATACTCAGGCCCAAATAACAGGTAGTAATCTAGTGAGGAGCCCTTACTGTGTAACTTTAGACAATTTCTAATGATTACACTCCATTCGCACATTAATTAATCAATGCACAGGAAGGTTAAGTGAATCATCAAACAAGGTCACATATCCTGTCAATGGGTGAAATGAGCATAACACAAGAGTCTTGAGTCCCATTATTAGTCTTTCTTGAACTGCCTCAGACACATAACCATTGTGGAGCTATAGACACAACCTACCAAAACACCACAATATCAGACTACTGCATTATTATTGTTAACATTTTTGTCCACAGTCCTCAACACAGAAAGAAGTATGTATGAGACACATGTGGTGGTGGTAGTGTTTTTTAAAATGCAGTTTCTTGTACAACTAATAAAAGTCACATTCCTTATTAACTGCCAAGCCATATATTCTCAACGTCTACAGAAACAAAGTTTATAATTTAAGGAGACACATTGGAATAATTAATGTGATTGCTATTGATAGTGTTCATTCATATGTTTAATAGCTTAAATAATCTATCCACAAGTTCATAAAATAAAAGTGTATCTGTGTGTGAGAGAGAAATGGAATTGTACACGCTTTAATTTTTGGAAAAGTGTTAACACTGATCTCAGTATAAAATGAATTAGTGGGGTAGGATGTTAAGATGTGACCCACAGACTCAGCATTTCTGACAGCAAAAATATGGGCAGGGTTAATAGCCTCATGCCCTGCCGGCAATGATTGCGGATTTCCTTAAACTCTTTTGCAGTGGCCTTGCCTGTAATGGGCTATTTTAGGCTACTTGACGGTGTTCTCTCCCACTGAAACCTTGAACAGCATATACATCTTCCTGGCACAAGACAGAAAGAGAAATATAAATTGTATTCAGCATTTTAATCTAGGATTTACGATGCATTTCTCAAACGCAGAGTCATTACTCTCACATTGCCCTGTGCAATGTCTAATAAGCACTTCCTCCTACGATTCTGCTTGTGTTGAAGATATAGTTCCTTGCTTTTTTATTGATTAGTGAGAATGAAGGGCATTAAAAAGACTACAGCTTTTGAATAAACTTCCTTTCAAAACGATACGCTGGCAGGTTTTGTGCTATGAATTTACATCTGGCTCACATTGCAAATAATTGCAAATAATTGCAATGGGCTGCATCATAAAACCATCCTGTACCGATACTGAAAAAGATGGCGAGTACAGATCTATATGAGATCTGGTTACAGTGGCAGCTCTTGCTAAGAATAGCAAGACTGAATTAAATTAAATTAAAATTATGTTGTATTGAAGTTATCGGAAAACTTTACAGTGTGTTTAAAAAAATGGTATTTTTGCTATTACTAGTGTACCTAGAAGTTTATTCTCATTATGTGTAAACCCCTGCACCTACTACATCGATTCTACAAGAACCTGTTTTGTAGGACAACATTCCTGTCGAGATACAACATGAACCCACCCTCTGCACTTTCTGGAAACATTTGGAGATGTTTTTGTTCCAACAGACTTTCCCAGCTGGATGGAAAGGTCTCGGCTCTGCCTGAGTGCCTACTTTGCACTGTTTTTAAATTCATGAACTGTTATTTTCTGTGCTGTTTTTAACACTTTTTAAAGCTGTTTTATTGGTATTTTGTACATTGAAATTGTGTTTGGAAGGTGATAGTTAAAGAAATAAATATGAACCTGCACCATGCATTTTGTAAAGAAATGGACACAGTGTCATTTTAGACAATTTCCATGGAAACGTACAGGGGAATGAATTCAGCTAAAGCCACCACTGATGTGAAAAGAGATGGAAAATGAACAGGATATAATGCTACTACCAGTGTGGATGTTGTCTCTACCAGACGCCTAGATACTACACAGAACTAGCCATGGTTTCAATGGGATTCAGCATGCTTAACTCTGCTGGATCTGGGGCTATATATGCTTAAGGAATTGAAAAACAAAAGAAACCCTTGGTATATTTCCAAGTTTAACTAGCTCCAAGTTAAACTTAAGAAGACTTTTCTGGAAATTCAGCCCAAGTGTTCGAGAAGAATGGAATGGTAATTAAACATTACCAAATTAATTAACATCAAGTTAATTTGAGAGTTGAGCTACGTTGGACAGTAGGCTATGGGTGACTTACTACATGGTCTACCAGGAATACCACTAGAAAGCTAAATATTAGAGACTAGGGCCCTGTGGAACTTGACATCTTTCCACAAGGTCTGCAAGATGGAGCTGTTCCGCCAGGCCTTTGGCCAGGGCACAGTCTGACCCCCTCTCTCCTTCTGTAATCTTCATAGAACTCTAACCCAACGGTTGCCATTAATTTGATTCTGAATTGATTTTAGAATGTATTTTGATTAACTGACTGCGATTTTATGTGCACTGTGCTATTTTTACCTGTTGTTAGCTGCTCTGAGCCCGGCTTTGGCCAGGGAGGGCAGGATACAAATATATTATTATTATTATTATTATTATTATTATTATTATTATTATTATTATTATTATTAAACCAGGGCAATCTTATTTAGTGACATTTGCATTTCTGCCACCAGCACAAATAGATTTCAGCTCAGAACTCCTCATATAACTAAGTTTGCTGGCTTTTTTATAAAAACAATAACAAACCAGTCCAGTCTGCCAGTAGTCTGCCATTAGAAACATAGAAAGCTGACTTATAATACCAGGAAACACTATTTGAATTGTCTTTTATGCATGATGGAAGCTGCTTTCTGAGTGTATGGCCCTAAAAGGCAGTCTAAAAATATGTTAAATAAGTATTTGCCCATCCAGCCCAGCATTGTTTACTCTATGAGGCAAAAGTTCTCCAGGGTCTCATGCCAATGTCTTTCCCATCATTTGGAACCCACAAACTTCCTAACTGGAGACATTAGAGATTAAAGTTGAGGTTTTTGAATGCAAAGTATATATACTCTGCCACCCCTCATCTATGACCCTTTCCCTCTTTTTAATCGCATTAAAAAGATTCCAAGAAAATTTCCATACCCAGAAAGGAAAGGAGCAGAGCTGCTTTCCCCCACAGCTTTCACATACTGAAATGGTATCATGAGTCAGTCCTCATGTAGGAACATAGGAAGCCTCCTTATACTGAATCAGACCAGTGGTCCATCAGTAATGTCTATGCTGACTGACAGTGGCTCTACGGTGGCTGTAGATGCTGAGACCTTATGACCATAGAATCTGGGACCTTTGGCATGCACATCAGATTATCTACTACTGAACTACAGCCCTGACGTAAGGGGCTTATAAGCTATGTGCTTATTGTACATCTATGCATTTTGATTATGTATTAGGATTTATCATATTGTAAACTGTGCATAGTAAGTGACCTATAATTAGAATGGAAATATAAATACATGTTGATGTCACCAGTCAATCTGCAAAGTACTGAAGCAGTTTTGTGAATGGTTCAATGGGTCTTTGGAATGAGACTCAAAGAGTCCTAAGAAATCCTCAAACTTTAGGGCAAACAAAGGTATGATTAGAGAATATTTCTTCAGAGGCTTAAAGGGAGAAGGCAACATACACATCACTGGAGCTTTGTTATTTAATTTTAAGTGCTGTGGGAAATCTGTGCCAGTGCTGTGGCACATATCAGAGAGTCCATAAAACTCTGGGCTGGAGTCACCAGATATAACAATATGTTCTACTGAACTTCTTCATTTCACAAATTGGAGACAGGTAGTATTCCTCCTTCTCCTCCAATTGCTATGTCTCTTAGGATGGATGGATGTGAAACTAAAATGACCAATGAAATATATGGGACCACACAACACAATAATGGTAAGAATGTTTTGCGCTAAGACCACTACTATGATGGAATCATTTCATAGTATATCCATTTTTAATAAGAAAAATGGATTTTAGTCTTTATCTTCTGGTCCATGAGCTATGAGTCTATACAACTAATGGTCTCACCTTCATTATCGCAGTCTTGCAATGACAGCCACATGTGGTCTACCAGACCAACTTGTTTAAATTCAACTGCAACGAGATGCACTGGCATTAATGCAACAGAAAAGGGTGTTGATCAAGCTCAACATAACTTAAGGTCATTTAGCACAGTCCATTGCTCACACCAGCACCACTCACTCCAGTTTAACAGTCTGCACCTAAACTATTTATTCATAAGAACCTCCCTCCAGAGGGTGATTATTTACTACAAAGAAACTGAAGGAGATCTCTGCATATTCTTCCATGTCATGAACAGCCACCTCTCTGGCAGGAAAGAGGTGGGAAATATACATAAAGCTAGACAAGATGCAATTAACCTACATGCTTTTTGTTATGTAAAAAAGCAACTGAGGGTAAGACTGAGCAAGCTCAGGGTCATTTGAGATGAGGCAAAGCATTTTAGCAGGTGGCTTTTGTAGAGGCTGTGGCAGGGAAATAAATAGCTATATTTCCCTTCCCCACTCAATTTCCAAAGCTGCCAAGGCTTCCCCTTGGCCGATATTTACATAACAAGAAACTTGCAGTTTAATTGCATTGATGCAGTTAATGTCACATCTAGTTTAGACCTGATAGAAGGGCAGGAAAAGACAGGGCTGAGATTACTACATTTTAGCAGATAGTTGTAATTCTGAATTAACTGACTGATTTTTTTTTAAAAAAACTGTGTTTGTATGTGCATGCCATAAAAATGCAAATAACATGTCTGGTTTTCCCCCCCCAGCCACCCTGATTGCCTTGTTGCTAATTGTGGCCTGGATCCAAAATGCCATTTCTGGTGCACAAAAGGGCTTAGGGCATACCCACAATGACTTTTTAGTCCCACACCAAATCAGAAACCACTTTTTAAACTGCTCTCTGCTTCAAAAGAGAGCTGCTCTTTGAGAAGCACAAATTCAAAGATCCCTCTGGCACAGAGAAATGATCATGCAGTTCTTTGGATCCAGGTCTATGTTTGCACACATCAATTTCAGTCCTGTTTCAGTCCTGTTTAGATGGGAAGTGAGTTTGTGTGTTTCATTCTAAATGAATGTTTTAGAATTTCTATTTAGATCCAGCATTTGTCAGCTTCTACTCCAGAGGACTCAGAAGTAGGTCAGTAAGTCAGGGCAAAAATTCATGGCTGGAACATCCCTCTTGTCTTAACTGCTTTCTGCAAGGGGGGGGGGGTGTGCAGCTGGGTAAATGGAATAACTTCCAGCTACTCATCGAGAGGAAGATAGTAGAGGAAACCAGTACCAATTCCTTCTGAAATTAAAGGCAGTGTGCTAAAGTTAAACTAGTTTGTGCAGAAGTAGTAAAAGACTGTGTAGTTTTTTCTTTTGTTATGGAGGGAGGAGTAGGAACTGACTGGGTGGGTATGCATGGACAGGAAAAGTACTCTGTGAGCACGTATTCTTATCTATAAACAGCTGAGGAGACTGGGTGGGATGCATAATTGTGACTAAACTTGGAATCAGATCAGGGGAAACCAAGACTTTGCTCAGAACAGATTGAAACCTGCCCTACTTTATACAACAGCTTTGAGTCCAGTGATTCCATTTCTCTTAACCTTAAATGACATGGCATCTTTCATGGCATTCAGGCAGCAAGTAAGGGCATGTTTTTGTACATGTGGGCATAGTCTGTATATCTGCATTATTAGGGTCAATGTAACATGTGAGCTGATAGCCCATAGATGTCAGCCACAGTTGGGGAACAGTTCACATGCAGAAGGTTCCAGATTCAGTTCCTGGCATCTCCAGGTAGGCTGGGAAAACTTGTAACCCTGGTGTGATGGTGTCAGTTGAGTGTAAACATTGCTGAGGTAGATGGTCTGACTTGGGATATGGCAGCTTCTTATTGGCCAAATCTCAATTTCAATTTAGTGCAACAAAATGTGTTTCTGTGTAAACTCTGTATTAATCATGTCACTATCACAGAGCTGAAGTGTGTACCGTCCTACATAAACAAAGAATGAAACTAGAGACAGGCTGGCCACATAATATTTTGCAATGGGAACTTCAGCAGCAACTGTTAACTCCCGATGCAAACTAGTGATTAGTGGGGAGAGATGGGGAGAAATTCAATTCAGTTCACATCTGAAGGTGAATCGACCTAATTTAAACTTTTTGAAACAACATGTAAACCAAAATACAAAATTCACTCAAAACCACACTTCTCTGAATTTTACAGTGCAGTTCTCCAATAAGCAATGCGTACAAAAATGCATGAACTGAGGTAAAGTGTCCATAAAAATATAAATAATGAAGAAAATAACATTCAAAATGCATTATATTAACGGAATTTGTTTTTCAAATGTGTGTATATTAGACAAAATTGCATGCAAATACATGCATGTTAGGAGAAATTCACACAAACGTGCTGGTGAATTTTTATGAGGATTTTAAAAACAAAAGTTGCAAACTGCTATAGAAATGTGGAGAACTGAACTTAAAACTGGAAAAATGAGAAACTGAAATTGATAGATTCACCTATTCCTCACCCCAAGCAATGCATTTATATAGCACCGATCAAGCATTACCTTCTCCAGCCAACCCTCTGCATTTTAATAGCCATTCAGGTTGACAAGACTTTTGTATAGCATTATTTGGAGGCTGACAAGGCAAGGAGTGCAATCCCAGCCCATTGGAATGCATTTCTGTGGCCATCTGGAAACGCTGTTGATTTTTATGCAAATGAGGGTAACTGTGACAGGTTTGGGTCAGAGGAAGCAACTGAGGAGAATCCAAAATGCTGGATGGAATGGCCATTCAAAATTGGGCTGATTGACATGGCAGGCATTAAAGCCTACAAGGAATGTCTCAGGACTGACAACATATGCCAGGGCATTCCCATGGTCGTTTATGAAAAGCAGGCTTTATTATGAGAGTATTTACCTAAATTACCACCTTCTCCCTTACCAGCCTGTTTGCTGCCGAAGATCTACCCGAGAGGCCCTTTTCTGTATGCTGCTGTAGTGGAAGTATGGCTGGTGGGGAGTAGAGAGGGGCCTGTCAAGAAAACTGGTTTTTATGTTTAGGCCTTTTCTAAAAAGATGGCTCCTTTTGCTCAGCTTTCTGGGTAAATCAGCTTATGAGAATGTAGTTTTCTCTCTCACTAATAGCACATGCACCTATGTTATCTCACTGTCCCAGGTTTTCAAGGCTATCTCACTGCCATGCTAATTAAAGTTAAATTATTTCTTCAGCTTTGCAGTCGCACATATACTCTTAGACTCTAGGTTCTGGAAAGCTACAACCTATGCACTTTCCAATTGGCTATGAATACACTGGAATATTGTTAGGCAAAATCCTAGAAGTACTGTATATTCCTCTGCAGGGTGCAGGGTGGGATAGCCTATATGTAGTAGTTGGGCTCTTGGTGATTTATACAGGTCATAGTTCAGTTCCCCATCTCAACAGATTCCTACGGCCATTTGGTAACACACTTCATTGACATAGAAGGCAGCAATGCCTGTAGCTGATTCAACAGAGCTAAGATGTCCTAATGCATTCTTATGGCCATTTGACAACTCAATTTTTATGCATATGAGGGTAGATGTTGGGTACAGCAGGGCAGGCCTTAAAAACCTCTGGATGAGCAAGCAACCACCTTTGATTTAATGCTTTCCAATGGCTATTCAGAAATACATTGTGTTCCCATAGCCATTCATTTAGTGTATCCCAAGAAACACAGGGAGAGAAGGCAATAGAAATGGATTTTTCTATTAGTGGCTTTTTATGAACAACATTAAATCAGTATTACATACATGAAACCTGCTTAAACTGTAAGTATAATGTCACAGGGATTAATAAAATTGAACAGCATAGAGTCCCTGACTGATGTAGTCTTATGAGCCACTACAAATTTGGATCTGCTATATTTAACAGCTATTGATTACTTGTGCCCTTGATAGATGATAAAGCCAAATGCTTCTAATGCCAGTATTATGTAACATATTTAATCACCATAGATACGTTCCTTTCCCTTTCCATTGCTTATGTTTTTACCTTGTCCAAATATCTGATACATCTTCAAATGCCTCCTATATTCTTCTCAGATTTGGTAGCCTGTCATGAAAAATTCACCCTATCTAGTGCCCTAGTTTCTAAAACAAATGTTAAATTAAGATAGACACAGACATGTCTATTCCTCTTTTGTTTTTGGACATCTCACATACTGTATATTTTCCTACTTCCATATAAACAATCCAAACTTATTTGTCTGTTTTTACTGGAAGGCATCTGAATTATTCAACTGGTTTACACCTGCAAAGTAAATGTAATTTGCAAGCTCGTGGGATGAAGGCAATATCTACACGATTTAAATAGCCAAGGTATTGTTCATCCTTAAAGTCAAACTCCAAGTTCTTTCTATTTCCCCCTCCTGTGCAACTTCTCAGTGAAGCCTGAAAGCAGGATCTGAGCAACTGACATTTGAAGGCTTACTGTCTCTGACAGTGAAAGGAGAACACAGCCTTATCTTCCTTCAATTTATAATCTCACGGAGTGAGACAATCTATGGGAATCTGCAAAGAGAAAGTGGAAGGTGGAAGAAGGGACAAGGATTCCCCTCTCTCCACTGGTTCCATTCCTAATCACCCCCCCCAAAAAAAAATAAGTGCTAATCAAAATTCAGTTACATGCATTCATTTTGTGACAATCATTCTAACAGGAGCCAGTAAATTAAAAAGAGGTGGACTAGAAAGATGCAAATGTACTAGTATTTAATAAGAATCATGAATGGCAACTGATATCAGAGGTGGAAATATCCCATTCTCCCTCTAAAGCAATGTCCCACTAATACGTCAAGTGAATGCGAGTCAGGGTTTAGGTTAGCAAGTCAGGGTTTAACTGGCCAAAGGGTCATCACTTTCAGATTTTTCAACTAGTACATTTGCCCATAGCTTTGGGTGTAGTGAAGCTTCCTTCAACTATCTTGCATTCCCAACTTTAGCACTCTTGTTTTCTAAACCTCTGGCCTCTCTCTTTCTAGTTCATCTTTCTTTATCTTTGTGACATTGTAGATGACTCCAAGCTAAGTGGACCAGTGGTCTGACTTGTATAAGACAACTTTCTATGTTCCATCAGATCAGAACACCACACTGTTCACTTGAGAATAACACTAATTCGCAGACAAATCCTAGTTTTCTCTTTTTTTCTCTCAAGGGAAGGATGCAGCTAGTGCTAGGACATTAAAAAGTAGTATGTCCCCGGTGGACAGTCCTGTGATCCTGCTGCATATCATGGCAAAGGATAATACCTGGTGAAGATCTCAAAAGTGGCCCAAGAAGCCAAGGCTGCAGCACTCCCTATGGAATAAGCAAGCATGCCTTCAACAGTTGCAAATTGCAAGAAGTAGAGGGCAGATCTATACTTTCCTGAAGCCAGTGCACCAGGAAGGTCATAGACACTGTCCTGCCAAAGATAACTTCTTCCAAAGTAAGAATAGGGTCTGTGTTGTCAAATGAGCTTCATCCTGTTTACATAACACACGAGAGCTCTGTATACATCAAGAATTTCCCCCAAGGAGTGGCAGGCAGTTGGCAGAAGAAAAGAAAAACAAATCTTCCACCCTGTAGAAAAGGCCAGGTCAGTCTTAAGAATAAAATATTTAATGGGCCTAAATAGTACATTTCCTAGCAGGTAAAGACACAGTTCTTTCCCTAAAGGCAGAATCCCAAACTCTAATACTCAGCTTGCTGAGGTGACCACCACCAGTCAGTCTTCAAAATCAGGATCTTGAATGTAGTGGGTCCAAAGGCTTTAAGAGGTTGGGTACCCTGTGAACTGGAGGGGGGCTCATAAAATAAGCTGACAAACTATGCAAGATGACAGTAAGTTTTACAGGGTACTGGCAAGGGCTGATATCTGCTTCTGTAGAGTTCTTTGTTTCAACCCTGACTAAAGGCTATTTTGGAGGAAACCAAATCCACCACAACCAGTGCTTTCCACCCCTAGAAAAATGGGTGCCGGAACACACCATGAAGTTGTTACAGTAAGTGCTACGCTTTTTAACAACAACAAAAAGAGGTGCAGGCAGTGGCATAGCGTGGGTTGTCAGCACCCGGGCAAGGCAAGTAATTTGCACCCCCTAACCCATGGATTTGCGCCCCCTAACCCTAACCCCCAGATGTTGCGCCCGATGCGGCCGGCCCCCCCTGCACCCCCCACGCCACGCCACTGGGTGCAGGTACTGTGTACCATTGAGTACCCCCTGAAAAAAAGCACTTACCATAACTTAAGCCTAGACTGAGTTCTTTTTACCATACCACTGGCATCAAGCTACAAAAACATCCAGGTGGTACCACATACTTTTTAGTCAAAAGGACATAGATGCAAAGAGGATGTAGATCACTTCTGTGGAATAACTAGGAGCTTAGAGGCAGCCCACTTATTCTCCAAGTCAGTACAGCCCAGATTGTGTTAAAGCAGAGAAATGTGAAGGAAGAGATTTGAGGTGCATGAATGTGGCTCACGAGCTCTAAAAACCACATGCATTTTGGCCACCACTGCACATTTGCAGCCATGTTGACTAGGACACAGTGGCCCCTGATGAGGTCTGCAAAGTATAATATACTAGTGCCAGATGGATCACTATTAATCCATGGAACTTATGCTGCTTTCCTTCTTTTTTGTTTGTTACCTACATACCATGGTAACAAACAAAAGCAATAACCCTCCCCCCCCCCAAGTTTAAAAGGCCATAGATTGTTAAATTAGCCAAAGGCCTGGGAAAAGAGGAATGTTTTTGCCTGATGCCTAAATATATATAACGAAGGTGCCAGGCAAGCCTCCCCAGGGAGAGTATTCATCACCAGAGAGGCACTACACTTATTTTGGAAGCAGGCATATATTGGGTCAGTCCAGTGGCGTAGCGTGGGGGGTGCAGGGGGGCCCGGCCGCACCGGGCGCAACATCTGGGGCTTAGGGTTAGGGGGAGAAAATCCACGGGTTAGGGGGTGCAAATCCACAGGTTAGGGGGTGCAAATTACTTGCCTTGCCCCGGGTGCTGACAACCCATGCTACGCCACTGGGTCAGTCTCAATAATCTGAATTTGAAGTAGAATCTTGCCCAAGTTGAAGTATGAAATATTCATTTCCAGAAGCTTGGACGAAGACTGAAGACATGTCACAACATCGTGTTAGAGGAGCGTCACAAGTACACTCACCAAGTTCATGCTGCTGGGAAACAGAAAGACTCATTCTATGGACACACTGAGAACCAATTACAAAAGGAGTGACTGATTTTGTCATCCTTGCAGATGACAAAACTATGGATCTACAGGGCAGAGCTTGTTATTTCCAAATGTTTAAGAAACAGGACCTAAGAACAAAGAAAGAAACAAGCATGCAGGTAGTTGAGGAGTGGATATTTGTAGATCCCCTTCTCCATGAGAAAAGCTGCTGGACACTCCAAGATCTTGGTGAAGAGCCTCAGAGTTCAAGAGTGACGGAAAGGCAAAGCATAGAATTGCTGGTACTGATCCTTATACCTGAAACAACAGAATCTGCAGTGTCCATTCTAGGTGGGGATGTGAGGACAGGTTTTGCTAAGAATGACTGTGGCTAGGTGGTGCCTCAGTCAGGGAAGAAAAGTATCAAGAGTCTCTGTATGAAACTTGTACTTGATCAGAAACTGATTGGCTCATTTAAAAATCTAAAACAACTCACGCTTCCCTGCTTTGTGAAGGACCTGGGAAAGGGCCCATACCCACCAGAAGGCCATACTGGCAGTGACTTTTTCTGGCAAGTTACAGAGCCTTGATGGGGGAGAGATGCATGCTGCTGCTGGTGAAAATATATGTGCATGGTCTGTAAAGGTTGGTCTGACGTGACCATAAGCAATTTCATACGCAATTTCATCTGGTCAAGGCTAAACCAAGGATGAAGAAGAATTCCCTCCATGGAAGCCTGGAGGGAGAGAAGGCAGGTGAACATTGTCCCTGTTTAGGGAAGTTTTTAATGTTTTGTGTATTTGTCATGTTTTTAATATTCTATTGGGAAACCCAGCCAGATGGGTGGGTTATAAATAATAATAATAATAATAATAATAATAATAATAATAATAATAATAATAATCTACTCTCGCTTCCTCACTTGTTTTCTTTTTTATAGGCTTAAGAACAAAATGCCAGGTCCTGCTGGAGCCTATCATCTGCAAAATAAGACAGGATGAGAAG